>NC_092875.1:230567611-230878087 GCF_028372415.1 Notamacropus eugenii | reverse complement strand
CCTGCACATGCTAGAGCTTCTTGGAGCTCCTTGAAGCCACAGGTGAGAGTTGGGTGAAGGTAGACACTAAAGGTATATGAGGAGCCCTGAAAAGGGCTCAGCAAGCCCTCGAATCGGAGGTGCTAATCATCCCTGAACACCCCATATACCCCTCTATTTTAATAGAAAAAGAACTGCCCTTATAATTTAGAAAGAATTTATTCAATTTGTGGCATGTTTTGCCGGGATTGGGTAAATGGCTCAGTCACAAACTTCAAGACACTTCAGTGGGCCAGCCCACAGCAAGCCAAGTGGCCAGGATTGTAAAAGGAAGTTTGCTGAACACCAGCGAACATATATAGACTCAAATATTGTCACTCTAAGAATTAAATCATGCTTTCGTAGAAAACCTGAATCTTGTGTGAAATAATGGATTCTTTTTATGGTTTGACCTTGAAATTTTTTCATCTTAGGTTGATGTATGTGTGTGTGTGTGTGTGTGTGTGTGTGTGTGTGTGTGTGTGTGTGTGTGTGTATTAAAATTGGAAGACTAACCCTAAGCAAACTTTCTTGTTTTGGACTTTAAGCAAAGAAGTAGTAACCCATCAACTTTTACTTTAGAGTCTGTCCAGAGAAATTAGTTAATGATCCTCATCAAACATTAAATCATAAAACCTCAGAGTTAGGTGACTGCTCAGGCTATCTAATCCTACTTGTAACTGATCAGAAAGTCTTCATGTCACTGGCCAGAGGTCATTTGTCTTCCACTTTAGGGATTCCAATAATGAAGAACTCTCTCTCTCTCACACACAAAGGAAGCCCATTCCAGACTAATTCATAGGAAAATGTTCTTAAGCTACAACTTTGAATTGGTTCTCTGCAATTTTCACCAATTCAGTCTAGTTCAGAAACATTTGTTAAGTGCATACTGTGTATAAGACATTATTTTCCTACTTCTGCCTTTCAGAGACAGGTAGAACAGGTCTACTATATTTTCTAGATTTCAGCTCTTCAGATAATTGATGAAAGTTACCATATTATCTCTTTGGTTTTATCTTCTCAACTGCAGTTGCTTTAGCCTCTCTACATCTGGTATGGTTTATAGTTCACTATCCCAGAAACTCCTCTTTGGATGCAATCAAATTTGTCATTATCCTATCTAAAATGTGGCTTCCAGAACAAAACATAATATTCCAGATGTAGAGAGGCATAGAGAAGGTACTCAACTAAAGTGCAAAAATGCTACATTTGGTATCAGAGAACCTGGTTCCAAATCCTAGCTCTGCTACATTCTGCCTGTGTGAAGTTGGGCAACTCAGCTTCTTGGGGGTCTCACTTATAAAGTAAAGATCTTGGATTAGGTGACCTCTAGGACTTCCAGCTGGAAATCTTTGGTTGCCGTATTGTACTGTTGACTTGTATTGAATATGAAGTCTAGTAAAAGCCCAAGTCTTACTTTTACTGAGCTTCCTCCTATTTATTCTTTTTCCATTTGTTGTTTTTTTAAAAACACTCACTTAGGGAATTTTACATTAATCTAATTAGATTTCGTCTTAAAGAAGTGTTTTCACGTAAAAGATGGCACTTGGAATATACTTTAATTTTATACTTAAAATTTGGCTGTTTTCTTTTTTGGTTAACTTTGGTTGACTTGTACAAGTTATTCTTTTTACTCCTTGTAAGGAAGCAGAATCAGAAATTCTTTAGAAGGAGTACCCTACTCCTACCAAGTCACAGGTCTGATTTTTTTAAGCCAACTAAAAAAAGAAAATGCCTAAATTTTAAGTTTGTTCAAAGAGTACTAGCACCTCTTTAAGCTGGAAAATGGATCACATCTCCCAAATTTGAACTGGAAATTGACATCTCTAACACCCATTTCTAAAGAGATCTGCTGGTGTTTGGAACAGCACCTCAACATTGTACATTGGTATATATCTATAGAGCAACTATACTCTCACCATTTCTTACTATTTATTCACTTATAACATTTTGTGACTGATGCCTTAATCTGTATCACTGGTATCTCACAGGCCACTATTGAGATACAAATACAGAACAATATAGTTACTTCAGGAGGGGATGATTTCCTCATAACTAGCTGCTCATGGCCAACTTCATCATCCTCCCAACAGACTTTTCTAACCATTGGGGTCAAAGTCATGTCTTCCCTATGCCTGGAGACCCAGGCAATACTCCTAATAACCAAACTAGCACTGTCATCCACCATTTTATCTCCTTGATGTCCCATTTCTTCACCTAGCTATAGCTCTGGAGACAAAAGTCACATAAATATATCTCCTGGAAATAGAATGAGATTTTTTAAGTGGTGTATTTTTTTTCAGTTTTCCATCCATGAGGTGTTGAATTCCTATTTTATTTTTGGTAGTTAGGTGGTACAGTGGATAGTACATTGAATTTGGAGTCAGGAAGACCTGAGTTCATATCCAGATTCAGATTACAACCTACCTCTCTGGTTGTTGTGAGGATTGAATGTGATAAAATTCTTTAGAGGCCTCACAAACTTTAAAAGAATAAGAATATATAAATGCTAGTTATTATTGTCATTGGGTAGAGGGGGGAGAAGGGAAGAGGATAAACAATTATATAGTGTGTGTGCCAGGCACTGTGATAAACCCTTTACAAACATTATGTCATTTGGTTCTCATACCTGTTATTATCGTTATTATCTTCATTTTATAGTTAAGGAAGCCTGATGGCCATCTGCTTTTAGGGGCTCACCATAGTGGTGTCAGATTTAGTATAGATACTTGATCAACTTTAGCTCTTTGCAATTCTGAATTCCCAAACTCAAGTGATTTACTAATCTCAACCTCCCAATTATCAGGGATTACATTTCTGACTCACCCCTATTTTCTCATCATCTCATCACAAAGTTTCACCAGGAACCCACTGGCCATCCAGTTGTGAATACTCTGATGCTAAACTTTGGCACCTGAGAACTTGAGAAAACTATCATCAATAGCTCTACTTCCTTGGAATTATTCCTATCAACACTGCTAATTTTCTTCAGGCATGAACTCAGATTGAAATTTCTTCACTATGACAATTCTCCATTGACAACAGAAACAGCTTGTACAATGTTGAGGTGCTGTTACAATCACCAACATATCTTCTTACAAATGGGTGTCAGAGATGTCAATTTCCAGCTAAAATTTGGGAGATGTGGTCCATTTTTCAGATTAAAGTGCATGTTATGTGAGCTGAGGGAAAGGTCAGAATCATTAAATTCATTGCCAATATTCTCAAAAGACCATTATCAAGTGATAGAAGATTTTAGGCATTTTAAGTGACTTTGATATAAATTCTGTAATTTCAACATATTGCTATAGGAAAATATAAGTAAGCTACAGTTTTGGAGGTCTTCTATTCTTCTCAAAGATATTGTTAGGAAATATATACTCCACCAAATGAAAAAACAGGGATTATATATTTACAATTTTTTGGCTACTGGAAATACTAAAAAATCTTGACATTTCAAATATCCTGTTTATCCTAGGAAACTTATTCACTGTGGTTTTAGGCAATATAGTATTGATTTCTAACCTGCTGTGAAATTTGGATCTGTTAGACAGTATATACGTACATACATACATAGATATGTGTGTGTCTGTGTATATGTATATACATATATATACATGTATATGTATGTGTGACCATTATAATGTATATAAAAACTTATTTTAAAGTAACAATAAGAGAAAGAATAACAAACTGAAACAGAATGCTGTGTTATTATAAATGATCGACATTGACCCTGAAGAAGAATTGATTTAAAAAAAAATTTCAACCCTTGATATTTTGGATGACAGATGACAGATGATTTGTTGATTGGCTTACTGAATTACTTTTTTTTCTTTCTTTTTCAGTCTTTTTCTTAAATGAAGGGATGGCTTCCTGGGTAGGAATAGTAGAGAGGGACATACTTAGAAATGAATACAGTATAAAAACAAAAAGGCATCAGCAAAAATAAAGAAACTTTAACTGGCCCATTGAACTGATCAAAGTCCAACATTCAGTTTTTAGATTTGTCTTTAGCTGACGATCACTTGAACAGAGAATGTTTTCTTTCACTATTGAGTTATTTTAATATGACAATGTATATTAGATACTTAGATTTCCTGCAGATAAGAAAGTATATGAGATGCCTGAACTGAGACGTTAAGCTTGCTTCTTGCTGTGAAATAATACATGAAGATCCTTGTTATATTTTTATAAGCATTCCTGCAATTTTGGAGGCTAGCATCTCAAACCAGAGACAGACAGAAAATAACATAGCTGAGAATCCATCTCTTTATTTTTAAGGCTATCCAAGACTCTCTTGTAGAAATGAGACCATTATTCATAATTATTTTTAACACAATGTATAAAATTATATTGGATATTCAGTTAGTCTAAGGAGTCACTCCCATTTAAAAGCTATATGGATGAATAGTTCAGCTAATTCGTGCTTTAGAAATCTATTTTAGAAACCTACCTAAAAAATTTGTCCTCTTGCATTTGTGTTTGGCATCTCTCTGAATGTTTATCATTTCCATAGCTCTTTGTTTCTGTGGTGTCTATTTTAAAGACTCATTGCTGTTGTGATAGAACCCTTATCTGCCTTGTCTACGAAGACAGAGAGTACAGGTCTTATAATCAGAAGACTTAGGTTTGAGTTTTGACTCTTCTACATATGAGCCCTATGACTTCAGTTAGACAAATCATTGACCATCCCATAAGACCAGTATCATTATCTCTGAGGTAGTACTAAGGGCCCTGAAATTGGAGTCAGAGCACCTAAATTTGAATCTACTACTAGTATGATATTGAGCAAGTTAAATAACTTATCTGAGCTGGTTTGCTTATCTGCAAAAACAGGAGGGTGCTAAAGTATGTGATTTCTAAGGTCAGAGGATCATGGAATCATAGATTTGGAAGCAATCTTAGTCAACATCTATTATAAAAACCTTAGTGTTTAGATGAGGAGATTAATATCCAGAGAAGTTAAATATCTTGCCAAAGATCATTCAAGTAATCAATAACAGAGGTGCCAAGTTCAAGGCTCCTTCCATTGTATGACAACTCCTCTGCTGAGCTCTAAATATGTATTTTGGATACTCTTAGTGCAGCCCATATAAATAGGTCCTGTGTTCACTTTCCTAATTCCAATTCAACTAGAATGTCATGTCCTTAAGAACCAAACAATCCGTGCCTCCCCCTCAAGTTTCTAGGGATAACATAAGAGCCAGTGGTGTTCTCATACTGTTATTGATTTAAGCCCCCATTCTAGTATCCTACCAGTGTCAATCACCAGTGGTTACTGCCCCAGTATTATTTGCCAGTGCCAATTAGTATCTCTCTATTATCTTCTAAGCAGTTTATATCTAACTGAAAAGATAGAAAACCAAAGAACAAAAATATCCCTAAAACCAGGGCACATTCTTCTCTCTATACCTTAGTCCCTGGAGAAAGTGGGTGCACTTAGGGTTCAATAGATAGTTACAAACATTCTTTCCACCAGCCTGTTCACTTCCGAGCGGGGCATAGCTAATAGATTAATCATTCCCTTGAATGAAGAAATTGGCATATCTGCTGCTGGATCAATCTATATTAGAGTATATCTTTCACAGTAAATATTAGTGCTATATTTCAAAGAAGAAATAAACTTCACAAAATCATGATTTCTGTATCTCCTTCAGCCTTCATGGTTTTGCCCATCACAGTGCCTTGAAACATAATAGGCATTTAGTTGATGTATAAAGTACCTGATTTCACAGAATTTACAATCCAGAGGAGATAGAAGAGCTGGAAACATAATACATGCGTGTATATGTATATTTTAATATATGTATGTGTATGTATATATTTACATATATGCAGTAAATATACAATCTCAAAAAATTGTTGGGAATATGAGAACAATTAAAATATCATATTTTGCTGCTCAGAGAAATCTCAGAAATCATCTAGTCCACTTGTCTCATTTTACAATTAAGGACAACAAGTCTCAGGGAAAAGAAATAACTTGCTAAGTTCTCAGTGCTAGTTCATGATAGAGTCAAGACTAGGTCCAAGGTCTACTGTTCTTTGCACTGAATTAGTCTGACTCTGTCCAAGGTTGAAGGAAAGAAAAAACCATTGTAGATGTGGCAAAGGAAACTATGTCAATGTATGTCCAACTATTTTGACAGCTTTATAGTATTATGCAACATGTGAGTTATTATCGTTATAAAGATGCCTATCACCCCTTTTCTGTGTTTCTTCCAGTACAGAGCTTAATAAATATTTATGTGTTTAGGTACTGAAACACAGAGTATTTCCCCATTTCTTTCTTACCCCATTTCTGGATGTGTTCTAGACTAGAATTATGAAGCTCCTGGAGCTTGTGAATAGAATAGCTCTATGGAAAGTCATCCATACAGGGGCTAGAGGTGGAGGGTAAAATATTGTCTGTCTTACACTTAAAGCTCTTTGAGGACTTCTTAATTTTCTGATAGATGCAGCTATATAAATGTATATATATAAATGCAGTTTTAAATGCAGCTAAATTCAAAACTATAAGCAAGTGTGCACAAGTTATGAGTAAAACTTACATCTACCCTTTTACATAAAAAGCATAAGAAAATCTTGGAAAGAAATGAGGGAAAAGGGGGTGTTTGTGTGTGTGCATATATACATATATATTCACACATATATATACGTATATGTATATACACACACATCACATTAAAATCAACCTGTAAAACTCAGGGTTAATTATTCAAAGCCAGCTGGGTTCTGGGAATAACTCTAATGTGATTAGGCAAGCTCTGTAAGGAAATTATACATTACTGTGGAGGAAATGAGAGAGAAAGAGAATATGAAGAAATATTTTATTCTCCAGTTTCCCAAGCTCAGTGTTCATTGGAATCAGATTTCCTGTCCAAAGATTAATAATGGAATTTTATATAAATTAAACTTAAGTTCATATGTCTTTAATTTGAGAGGTTATTATGGGATATATATCTTCAGTGCAAAATTTAAACCTGTGGGATTTGGAAATAGAGACAAATAGCAGTTAATGACAGTATGGGGTAGGAATTGATGAGGAAAAACCCTCACTCTTGAGTTGTCCAATTCAGAATTATAAATGATACTAAAATTTAAGAAAAAAATTAAGAGTAGTACTTCAATTTAAAGACACATGGCTTTTGATGTAGCTTATTTCCCAGGGATGTCACTGACTGAAAGATTCTGTTATCCCTTAGGAGAAATTATGAACTTCAATAAATGCTTAACACAAGTATATTTTGGAAGAGAGCATCATTTTCAAGTCATCATTTCTGTGCAGCATGTCAGAGTCATTTTTTTCTCACTTTTTTTAACCGCAGCTCTGACAACAATACTTACTGGTCTGTTGGATTGCCTTTTGGTTAGTGGCTTGGCCTTTGGTGATAGATATGGCCTCTAAGAGTCATCTGACTAACATCCTGGAAAGTGACTGCTAGGCCAACCAGTTTGTGGAAACAGACATACATAGAGATATTGGGCAAAGTATCTTTTTACACAGAGGAGCAAAATTTTCTTATTTATGAAACAAAAGAGAAAATTCACCACTGAAAAGGTAGAAATATTGCTTTCTATCTTAATTTTAAATACAGGAAGCTGATCATGTGCTCTTGATGACATGAAACTGTACTTTATCTGATCAGGCAGATTCATGAATGCTCAGAAGAGGCATTCTGTATGACCTTGAATAAGACACTTAAACTTTATGGGCCCAAGTCTTCACATAAAGACATTGTACTAGATAAGCTCTGAAGTCTCATTAAGCCCTAAAATTCTCTCAGATATCATCAATATCAAGTTCTTCCTATATTTTGAATGTTTCTATAAAGACTATAGTAATGCTGACATTTTAGGTGAGGCAGAAGAGGTAGAGTTTATTTTCTTGTGCCTATAGGAAAATAGCAAGTTTTAGGGAAGACTTTTTCTTGATGGGGGGAAATCTGAAAACTTTTGTAGTGGGCAATGAAACCACTGGATGAGACAGCAGATAAATGAATGGGTGTGTGTGTTCATCCTTCGTTGCTGAAGAAGACCATACCATCAGAGAAATAATGACATGACTTACACTTGACTTTGAGTGAGGGAGGGCTGTGCAGATCACCAGCCTCACTTCTCCTCCAGAGCACCTCAATCCAGTGAAAAGTTATTCATCAGGATGACTGGAGATGACCCAGGATGAAGCAGTTGGGATTAAATGACTTGCCCAAGGTCACAGAGCTAGTGAGTGTCAAGTGTCTGAGGTGAGATCTGAACTCAGGACCTCCTGACTCCTGCACTGCTGCTCTATCCACTGCACCACCTCACTGCCCCTAAATGAATGGGAAAAGGTTTCAGAAGAAGAGGTGATGGAATAAAGAGTGAAAATACAGGGGAGTTATCCATAGAGTAGAAGATATAAATCCCTCTTCTAAGTAATAACTATACAATAACAATAATAGCAATTACAATGAGAGAATGAGTCAGTATACAGAAAAATTTAGAAATAGTGCAGGTGGAAATGGGGCTGACAACAGATACATGGGGATGTAGAGGAGAGAGGATCATTTGCTTTAAAGCTAGATGGCACCTTAAAGGTACTCTAATTTGCCCTTTTCTTTTTACAAATGAGGAAGGAAATTGAGACCCAGAGAAATTAAGTGACTTGTCCAAGGTCACGCAGGTAATGAGTTGCAAAGGTAGGACTCAGTATTAGGTCCTATGACTCCAAACTCAATCCTCTTAACCGTTGTGTCCTACACTAAAGAAGCTTGAACTGCTTCAATCATCTTAGCCACGTGGTACCAAGAACATGGGATTTTCAAGCTGGAAGACCAAGGTTCTAATTCTGACTCAACCACTTCCGAGCTCAGTGAAATTGGTTGAGTCGCCTGAACTTCCTTTGCAGCTTCAGTTTCTTCTTCTGTAAAATAGGATGATGCTGTCATTCAATTTTTCAGTCTGTCTGACTCTTGGAAAAGATATTGGAGTGATTTGTCATATTCTTCTTCAACTCTTTTTACATGTGAGGAACTAAGGCAAACAGAGTTAAGTAACTTGCCCAGTGTCACACAGGTAGTCAGTGTCTAAGACTGGATTTAAACTCACAAAGATGAGTCTTACATACTCCAAGCCTCTTTACTACCTAGTTGTCCTAGTGGGATAACATTTGTATGACCAGCTCACAGAAATTCTGTGAATGATGATCATAGGATTATAGAATAAGAATTTTAAGGCACCTTAGTCACCAGACCCTTCACTTACAGGTGAGAAAACTGAGACTCAGAGAGGTTCAGTGACTTGTCCAAGGTCATTTAGGAGTAAGTGACAGAGCAAAACTTCAAACTCAGGTTCTCTGATTCCAAATACTGAATGCTTTCCACCACACCTCTCTCACGTGAGGAACTTTGTAAGCTCTAAAATGCTATATAAATATGAACTGCTGCTGCTTCTGCTATACTCACCCAATTTAGAGCCAAGGTCATATCCTGAGAGGAAGAGAGACAGACAGAGAGAGAGAGAGAGAGAGACAGAGAGAGAGACAGAGAGAGACAGAGACAGAGACAGAGAGACAGACAGAGAGAGAGAAGAGAAAGAGAGAGAGGGCCATTAGGAGTCAGAGCAAAGTGGAGATTTGTTTCAGCAATTTGAGGAAATTCAGCAAATTCAGACAGAGACACAGAGACAGAGAGAGAAGAGAGAGAGAGAGAGAGGGCCATTAGGAGTCAGAGCAAAGTGGAGATTTGTTTCAGCAGTTTGAGGAAATTCAGCAAATTCAGGAATTTCAAATTCTATTAGAGGTTTTTAATAAAATGATTGCCTGGGACCAGTAGAAGAGCCAAAATTAGGGCTTATACATTTAGGATAGACCTTATCAGCATGATTTTCTGCTTTTTCTTTACCAGTGCTTGACAGACTAGGACTCCAGAAATATGACAATGGTGGTGACCCAGAACTGGGTGCTGAAAGGTAGGGTATGGTATCTAGTTTGCAAAAGGAGTATTAAGGATTCTAAGGTACTAGAGAGAGAAGCATGAAGATGGCTGACCACAGAGTCAAGGTTGAGTAGAATACCAAGGCAAGTCAAAGGAGAGTTGAAGAAATTGTAGAGAGGGACCAAGGGTCTGGAACTCACAATGTGAAGAGGAGTTCCCAAAGTGTAATTTAATAGAAAAGCTGGAGTGCAAGAAAATTATAGTTAATATGAGGGAGGCCCAACCTCATTGTAGGTCTGTTAATCAGTCAATAAAATTTATTAAGTGCCTACTCTGTGCTAGGCACTGTGGTAAGCTCTAGGGTTAAAAATACAAGTTAAAAAAAAAAGACAATCTCTGCCTTCAAGGATTTTACAAACTAGTGGGGAAAGACAATACATAAAATGATGCTGAGAAGAAGTGGAAAGAGAAAAAAAGGATCACTTGTGCCTGGCTTCTTGGGATGATGGAGAAATCCAAAGAAGTCCAAAATTGGTATAGTAAGTGGTAAAAAGAGAGAAGACTGTGCTGAGCCCCTTTCTTAAATAGGGCCTTGACTTCCAACATTCTAAATTATGAATAGCTCTGGCTGAAATATTTTATAAACCACCCTCTTATTCCATTCTTTTTCCATTCATTTTTTTTTAATCCCAGGCCTCTGATCTAGAGTGGGTTCAGCTTTATTTCATTAAACAAGTGATTTGAAAGTAACTTCAGGTCACCACTGCCAAACCTGGCTACTCCAAGAAATACTGTAGAGTAAGCTATATTATTTTAAGTATTTTTAGAAGGGAAGAGTCAGTCTCTTCTTTGCTCTCCAAAAATGCTTCAAGCCTCTTGTTTTTGGTGACAGAATTAAAGCTTCTTGAGGACAGGGATTGTTTTGTTTTTTGTATTTGAATCCCTGGCACCTACAGCAGTTCCTGAAACACAGTAGGTACTTAATAAATGCTTGTTGATTGACTACTTTGTATATATAAATTTCTTATAGTAAAATCATTTCTTTCCTATCATTTACTTTGTAGCTGTACTACAGTAGAGTATCTCTGCTTCTCATGTGTCTTCACTTTTAGAGGAGTCTACAACAGGCATCTCTCTTAAAAAGTTAGTTCAGAAGGGGAGGTATACTAATTAACCCTCAAATTCCTTAGTTTTGGGGTGATCAAGTGAATACCCTGTGTAGTTCTTGCACAATGACTCCCCCTCATCTCTTAAAAGTGTATAGTATGACTATGTCACTCTCTATCAGAAGAGCCAACAGTGGCTCCCTAGTGCTTCTATGATAAACCTCATATGCTCATTTCAAATCCTTCACATTCTTATTATGACTTGCATTTCTGGATGTTGCCCATTATTCCCACCAATTCATTCCATGATTCAGCCAAGCTGGCCTGCTTCTTGCTCCCTGTACTCCACATTCCTTCTTCTTTGTCTAGGCTGTCCTCTCATATATACCCTCTTCACCTCTTCTTTCTTAAAATCCCAAGCCTTCTTTGAGGTTCAGCTCCATTGCTGCCTAGTACATGAGGCCCACGGCGGAGGGTGAAGAAATCAATCTATCTATCTACACATATACACATGTGCAGTCAAATGGCTCAGTAGATAGAGCACTAGGTCTGGAGTCAGGAAGATCTGAGTTCAGATCCATCCTCAGACAGTAGTGTCACTTAGTTTCTGCCTTAATCCACTGGAGAAGAAAACAGCAAGCCATTCTAGTATCTTTGCAAAACAAAAAAAAACAAAAAAATAAAAACATGGACAGTATTGGCATAATATGGTCCAAGACTCAGACACTACTGAATGATAGAGTGGTAGCGTATATCTATATCTATATTTATACACACACATATATATGTATACACATACATGTGAGTATATGTATATGTATTATATACGTATACACATTATATATACATATAGATATACATGTATTAGTATATATATAGGTATATTTATTAGTATATGTATACACACATATATACACACATAGTGTGTTTAATTATCTGTGTACATGTTACTTCCCTTCCCATAAGATGTAAGAATTTTTTTGCCTGTTATTCTATCACAGTGCATAGTAGATCTCTAATAAATGTTTGTTGAAATAATGAGTTCATTAGTTTCTAACTTCCTTGGCTTTCCATGTTTCCATATCAATCCCTAATCTCTGGGTTATTCTGCCCCCCCAACCCCCAACAACTATCTACAGTCCTCATTCCTCAACTACTGTGTTGATGGAAAAAGTCACAGAAGCAACTTTATATATAACTTATGTATTATTATTATAACTCATATAATACTTTAAAACTCTGATCGATTCAATGATAAGCCATGAGTTCAGAGTGCTAAGATGTATCATGTCACCTATATTATGACAAATAGGTGATAGGCTTAAAATGCAGAATGAGACATGGCTAATTTGGTTTTGCTGGACTATTCATATTCATTATAAGAGTTTTATTTTTTCATGTTATCCAATGGGGACAGTAGAAGGAGAAATAACTACTTGAAAAATTAATTAATTTACTAATTAAATTATTTAGAAAGAAAAATGTCATAAAATGAGTCCTTGGCATACAAACCAAAAATTTATAGACCTCATAGTACCCTCTTAATTTTTCTAAAGTCTTCACAGGCTCTAATCAAGATTAGATCAGAAGTACAAATAGCATTACTGAAGGGGAAAGAAAATGGGTAACAGGAAGAAATGTTGAGTAAGACAGTTCTAAATCTAGCCACTATAAAATTTGATTGCTATCTAGAGCAACATTTTTAACAATTTTTTGTACCAATTTACACTGGTAGCGATTGGATAAATTAGAATACCACATGAAGCCAATATGGTTTATTTGCCACTGTCATTCTGGTAAATGTGTACTGAAAATTTTGCACCATTCAGAGATTTTAAACGCCAGTTATACTAATGTTAGGTACTAGGCTTATGTTTTAATTGGTGTAGGTCACCCTCAGATGAGGAGACTTCCTGGGCTAATGGAGATTATTTCCCTTCAGTGCATAGACTTTGAGAGTTTCTTAGCTTAATGGTATCAAACCCAAACGAAAAAAGAGTCCTTAAACCTTACCTAAGAATCCCTGCAGACAGTTTATTGACTTAGACAACCATATGTTAACATTATCTATGCCCTTTTGTATTTTGGGGGCAGATAAGTGGCCCAATAGATAGAATAACAGGCCTGAAGTCAGGAAGACTCATCTTCCTAAATTCAAATATGGTCTCAGGCACTTACCAGCTGTGTGACCCTGGGCAAGATACTTAACCATGCTTGCCTCAGTTTTCTCATCTGTAAAATAAGCTGGAGAAGGAAATAGCAAACCATTCCGGTATCTTTGCCAAGAAACTGCAAATGGAGTCATGAAGAGTCAGACATAACTGAACAACAAATTGTATTATTTATTTATTTTTTTAAATATTTCCCAGTTACATCTTAATCTGTTTGGGTTAGCACTGTGCCTGTTTGAAACCTGTGGCTTAGAGCACTGAAAGTTTAAATGAATTGCTAGGAGTCACAAAGCCAGGATGTGTCAGAGAAGGGACTTGCACCTGGTTGGCTTTGAAAGCAACTCTATCCACTACACCACACTGCCAGTATTATCATCATCATTATTTTCTTTTAATTCCAGTCAGAACTGAACTTGGTACTGATGTCATCTGAGCACACATGAACTAAGGTCATGGATAAAATGCCCAGTTTCATGAGGTCAGGAACACATGGCAGTTTTCCTGGATTTAAAGTTAAAATGGACAGCAGTTTCCATCCTCTCATTTTGTGTATTTTCTTTCTCTTTTCCAGGAATAAGAAAATTCTATTTTTTCTGTGCAAAGAAATTCCCTGCCTAGCATTTCTATGTCCCACAAACTGGCTGGCCTGAATGTCACCTTCCAGGATCTTAGCCAGGCATCTGGTTAAGAAGGGAAAGAGAGGGATTCCATCTCAGAAGAGAGAAATCCAAGATTATAAAAACATTCACAAAGGAGTCACTAGGGAGGACACGATCCTGATTAAAGGCATATATATTCCCTTTCAATGTTCTAGGCAGACAAAAATGTTTCTTTTGATTTGTTAGAGCAGGAAATCTTCCCAAATGGGAAGACATTTGTTTTGAAAATTTTCTTGTTCCCATGAATTCCAAAGCACACATTAGCAACCACTTATTGACTGTACATAATGGTCATGGAGGGTTCTGTGCTGCGGGATACAGAAAAGTCACCATATCCACCTTCAAAGAACTTAGAGTCTAGCTGGAAATACAAGGCATATGCAGATGAAAAAATAAAATATAACGTAGCTCCAGCTAAGTGACATAAGAGACATTGGGATCTCAAGTGGGTGCCCACTTTGGCATCTTTCTGCCAACCCTCAGCGCCAGTCAGTTATGCAGACCTTTTCAAATGAATATATAATCAGATAAAATTGTGTGAAGACAAAAAAGGATTAATTCTGATAGAGAAATGATATAAACTTAAAGAGTAAATTACAGTTTAAAACCATTGGTATAGGCAGTAGGTTTTACAGGAATTCACAGGAGGGGGTAGAATCCCTAAATTATAAGGAAGAAAATCCTAAAACATAAAGCCTCACAAATCTGTTTTACTTTAAAAATAAAAGCCATCTGTTAGTGTATCAGTAAGCACCCCCTCATACACAGGGGGGCCTGCTATCACAGGTTCTTAAATTTGCTTTTATAAAACCGAAAGGCAACTTTTGAGGGGTCAACAATCACTTTAATTACATTTAACATACAGAAAAATATAAGCAGAGAGATAAAGACCAACAGACGGGACTCTTACTGCCTGAATCAAAGCAATATTGCCATGCAATTTACTTACATCCCTGGAATGAGACAGCCTTTACATCTGAGAAGTTGGGGGTCTGAACATACGGCCACTTGGAGTCTCAGCCAGATAATCGCAAGATCCTTCTCATAAGTAAACCCCCAAAGTAAAATACTAACTTCCCAGTATATACATGAAGACTTGGCTCCTGATTGGCTCAGAGTCAGCAGGCGTGAAACCCATATGACTCAGCAAGCTGGGAACCATCAGGGCTCAAAGAGGTCTGAACCCTCAGGAGTTCACAATCTAGCCCGAGCCTGGAAAACAACTCCAAACAAACAATCCCACCCTGCTTGCTGCCACAGTTAGACCCAAAGACTCACCTTCAGGAAGATATATATTTTTAATTTTTCCCCAGAAATGGTGAGATATTTGAGCTGAAATGTCCATACATGCCACCTTGCCCATTCTCCTATGTGACTAACAGGTCATTAGCCTTCTTAAGCCCAATCAGCTATTTTTTTGTTCTCCATGATAAGCACTTGAACTAAATTTTTAAGTGATCAAACTAATCAATGCTTGTAATAAAAGTTTCTTCTCTATTCACCTTCTGTTTTCTTTTACTTCTTTAAATAAACTTAAAGCTTTTGTCTGAATGGCTACTCCACTAAGAAGAATGGGGTTTTTATTACAATCTTCAATTCATATAACTAAATGATACTCTATAAACTTTCATTCCTCATGGTGGTTTGCAAACAACAAAAAGCAACTGCAACTTTTTTTTCTTTTCATTATTTGTATTTCTCCTGCATGGTATATATAGTTCATGTCATAGATTTAGGCATTCCAACATCTAGTTTTACTACGACCACATTCGTGCCATTCAGTGATGTCACATTTTGTTTTAGTGTAATAATAAACTTTTTTGTGTGTACACAGTGTTTCTATCTTTAAAACATCAAGAGCTCATAAAATACGGTGTCACATATACACAATTCAATAGGTAAGTGCATACTGGTAACCTAGCAGCATGTTAAAAATGTTTTGTTAGCTTGCACACATCACATTAATTGAATTTTGGTTCATGTTAAATGTAACCTGGTATGATTACATAGTTCATACTAAATCAAATTTCATATTATTTGAACTCACATTAATCATGGCCTAGGTATAGAAGAAGAAGAGAAAAAGACTCAAGTCAGAGCCTTGAGGGACACCCACAGGTACGACCTAGATGAAGATCCAACAGATAATACAGAGAAATGGTCAGAGTGTATGAGAACAAGAGGAGAAGAGTATCACAGATGCCTAGAAAACAGAGTATCCAAAAGAAGAGGGTGATCAACAGGGAAGAAAGTTAGGAATCAGATGACCTATGTTAGGATCTCAACACTACTAGCTGTGGGCTATGGCCAAATCATTTTGCCTCTCTTAAGATTGGTATACCTCCTCACCAAAGCAAGGGAATTTAGGTCAGGGGTTCTTAACCTTTTTGTGTTGTAGCTCCTTATGGCAGTCCGGTGAAGCCTATCGATCTCTTCTCAGAATAATGTTCTATTGCTTAGATTAATAAATGTCAGTTAGAAGTTAGTAAAAATAATTAGGTGATTTTTTCCACATCCAAGTTCATGGATCCCTTGAAATTTATTGTTGTTATTCAGTCATTTTCATCTTTTTCCTAGTGACCCCATTTGGAGTTTGCTTGGCAAAGATAATGTAGTAGCTTGCCATTTCCTTCTTCAGCTCATTTTACAAATGAGGAACTAAGGCATACAGGGTTAAGTGACTTGCCTAACATTATACAACTAGTAAGTGTCTAAAGTCAGATTTCAACTCAGGTCTTCCTGACTCCAGGTCTAGCACTTTATCCACTGAACCACTTACCTGCTCTGTGAAATCTATGCGTAGATCCCTTTGGGGTTAATGGACATGAGGTTAAGAACTTCTGGTCTAGATAACCCCTAAAGTCCCTTTCAGCTCTGAATCTGTGTTCCTCTCTTGGACATCAGCATCATATTCCTACAAAAGCTCAGATAAAGACAAGGATAATGAATCACTATATTATCAATATCTCAGAAGCCCATGTTGTAACCTTGGTTTTGACAAACAGTGCCAGATGTAATAGAAGTATTTACTGGCTAGCGTTAAGCAAAAGATAAACCTTGTCCAAATCTGATTTTTCTGATTAGGAAACTAAAGCCCAGAAAGGTTGAGTGACTTCAAAAAAAATCACACAGCCTCTAAGTGACAGAATCAAAATTTTAAGCAAGATGCACTGTAGAGACAGGGGCCTGGCTGTGGAAGCAAGAAATGTGATCTTCTGAATCATATTCAGTGCAGGAATAGGGTTTGCAAAGCTCACAGGCATCCCTATCACAAGCAGTATAGCTGAAAAGCGTATCTCCAGGCCTCAATCTTATTCTCTCTCCTGCCAAAGTGAATTTGCTTAAGGTGCCAGAATTAGTTTACAAGTAATAAATGTAGATTTTGACACAATATGAAGAAAGATGTCCTAACAATTGGTTTCCCAGAAATGAATTGGGCTATCTCAGTAAGCAGTGAATTCCCCATCGGTGAAGGATTTCAAATGGAGGCCTAATTACCACTTGCCACTGATAAGGAGGAAATTTTTGTTCAAGTAAGAGTTGAACTAAATGACCTCTGAGAGTTTGTGATTCTCCTGGCAGCTTAATGTCAATGTCACAAAAGGTTCATTTACCTTAAGTTAGATAAGCTCCTAATTATAAATATATATATATATGCCACATTAAGCTTTTGTTTTTGATAATGAGTAGTAAACCATCAAATGTTATAATTATGAGAAACTTTTTAACCCAAACTCATTGAATTCTTTTTATAACTGAGTATATTCTTTAAAACATATGACCTTATCACTTTTTAGAACAATTTTAGTAAGATGTAGAGATTATGTTTCCAACCTAGAATTGACTTGTCACTTGGGTATCATGATACAGTGGGGAAGAAAACTGAATTTGGAGTCAAAGGCCTATATTCAAACTATTGCTCTGTTACTTATTCCCTATTTAATCTTGGGCAAGTCAGTGAACTTCCCAAGGACTCAGTTTCTTAATCAATAAAATTCGAGTTTTGGATGAAATATAATTCACATAACTCTAATGTTCCTTCAATTTCTAAATCTATGATCTTATGAACTGTTATTGTGAGGATATTAGGATATTAAGATTTTAGGATCTAATGGACTTCTTGTGGGGGCAGCTAGGTGACACAGTGGATAGAGCACCAACCTAGAGTCAGGAAAACTGGAGTTCAAATCCAGCCTCAGACACTTACTAGCTGTGTAACCCTAGGCAAGTCGCTTAACTCTGTTGGTCTCAGTTCCTCACCTATAAAATTAACTGCAGAAGGAAATGGCAAACCACTCCAGTATTTTTGCCAAGAAAATTCCAAATTGAGTCACAAAGAGTCAAAAACAACTCAAAAGACTGAACAATGATACAGAATATAGCCTGTCCATGCCTACCCATGCTATATGACTCTTTTCTGCTGAATTTACTATAGGGATACCACTGAATTTGTACAGTGCTCTTCTGACATCCCTGGGTTTTGAAACATAACCAACCCATCTTTTTTGATCATCTATGTCCTTGATGACATATTTTACTTGAGTTTTGATTATTCCAATTTGTTCCTTCACCATATTGTTGCAGCCTATTCATACCCAATATCTACCTTTTCATTGTCCTTTATGTGATAGCCATTTTTAATTCCTTAGAGGATGTAGTGTTGACTAACTCAAAACCTTATTAATAATGTTAGAATATTACTAGAAAGATGCATATTTTTCCTAAGAAAAGTTTGGAAGAGTTCCAAAATCTCTCACAAGTATTAAACTTAGCCATCTACTGATGTAAAACCACATGGATAAAGAACATGTATTGTCCAAATTATGACATGAAACTAGATGAATGTAGACAGCCCTGCTGTAAGTCTATTTTGGATAAGATAATACAAATGGATGAGTTGAGCTCAAAATTAAACTGAAGAAGGAAGAACTGAATTGCCTTTGGAAAATTGTAAAACTCCTTTAATGTGACTCCCAGGGTCTGAGAGATGCGTTGTGGTTAAAAGAGCACTGAATTTGGAAACATAGGGTTTTTTTTCTTTTAAAAGAAAATCTGTGTAGAATTTTCAAAAAAAAAACAACACAATTCTTTTTACATCCAAAATCTTCCAATTGTATGGGAAGTGGATTTAATTGCTTCCAAAATTATGTTCTCCTTTTAAAAATCCTAGCTGTCTAACAACTTTCCTTGAATTTCTTCAAAGCAAATAATAGCATCCTTTTACTTCATTTAAGTAATTTGAATTATACCATCTGTGATTTTTATCACCTTTATGCAATTCTATTCTTAGAATCGCTAATTTTTTTAGATCATGAATGTAGATCTGGAAGGCATCTAGGTCAACCTCTTCATGTTGTAAATGAGAAAACTGAAGCTCAGGTATAAATAACTTGTTCATTATCGTGCAGAGCTGAGAATCAAATCCAGATGCTGAGACTCCGAATAAAATGTATTTTCCACAACTGAAACAAATTTCAAAAATAATATGTCAAAAATGAAAAGAAGCTGAGGTCTAGATAAATTAAATAACTCTCTGTGATCCCATATGTAGGTAAACAGCAGAGCAAAGTCCTAAACCCACATCTCTAGGTCTTTGCATTTGCTTTACTGCTTCATTGATAGTGGTTTGCTTTATGTAAGGTGACTTTCACGGAAAGCCTGAAAATGCCAATATGTGAACAAAATTTTCTTTCCAGCTGTTCTGCTTCAGTGTCTTCAGACACTTTTACAGTGGGAAAGATTATCACCAGACAAGTAGATCTCTGAGGAAAAGCAGATCTCTGAGAAGAAGGTGTATGCCAAAAGAGTGGAACCTCTTCTTGACTCTTCTAACTGCTCCCTCTAACCATTTAATACAATGTAGATGGGCCATTTTACAAGGAGGCAGAAAGACTCTTTGGGCTAGTTGCTTAGCACAAATAATAATGGAAGACTAATGATATTCCTTTTAAAAAATTTATTTTTTATAATTCTATGTGAATTTTCTAGAGGCCATCTAAACTTACAATTAAACTTTCAAAAGTCCATCTTGATTAAATGTTATTTAAAATAGATATACCCTAGGAATTTTTGGTCACGTATTTAATAAAAGAGATTCAACTGTAAAAAGACACTTTCCCTGAACATGACACAGTAAATAACTGATCCTAGGACTTAATTATTTAAAGCAGTAATTGAACAAAAATTTGTTTATTTTCTACTACTATCAATCATTGTGCTAGGAGCCATGATACATACAAAGAAGAATTATATACCATATATGTTCTCAAAGAATTTATAATCAAATAGAAGAAATGAAGAATATCCTCCAATAACTAAAATGCAAGGCACTATAAGCTAAATACTTTGAATGGCATAGACAATTAATAGTAATGATGTTTACACAAGAGAGACCTTGAGATCATCTACTCCAATTTCCTCATTTTACAGATGAAGAAACAGAAGCCCAGAGTAACTTGCCCAAGTCACACATATAATAAATAGAAAGAATAGGTGTGATCTGAAGCCAAATATTCTGACCCCAAATCCAATGTTTTTTCTACCAGACCAGAGTTACTAAGAACAAATGTAAGAAGGAATATTAATAGTTACTAAGACCATAATGTCTTCAGTGTGTCCTCTGACTATTAAAAGATGTTTAGGTGAATTGCTTTTTGATCTGTCATATTCTGTTTTGTCTAAGAATGGAAATTTTCTCATCTCTTATCAACTGGGGTTGGAGTAAATAAAAGAGACTGCCTAAGTTTTGGAGTAACTCAGTATCTACCCTGGAACCCATACTTTTAAAATATATGCCAGAATTGTCGACTGATAACTAAATGAAGAATGAATGAATGAAAAAGTGAAAGAGCATATATTAAGCATTTAGTATGTCCCATGAATTATGCTAAGCCCAGGAATATAAATACGAAATTGCAGCCAGCCTGTGCCCTTAAGGACCTCATATTCTGATGGGGGAGAGACTCACAAAAGACAGTGGTAGCCAAGGAGGAGACATTTGGTAGAGAAAATTATAGGGATAGTTAGTAGAGACAGAGGGGAAATTGACTGATACACCCTTTTCAGGAGTATTGGTGGAGTTCATAGTGAGGGTTGTAGTAGCAAGCACCCTAAAACACCCAGAATGACCTGCTACAACAGGTTCTTTGATCAACTTTTCTTGCAGAAAAAGACAACTTTTAAAAGGGTCAACAATCTACTTTTCTACAATTCATTAGTTCAGGGAAAAGGTCAGCACCTGAACATGGAGAAAATACAAGCAGAGAAAATACAAGCAGAGAAAACAGCACAGAGATTCAACAGATAGGGCTCCTACTCTCTGTGCAAAGTAATACAACCACCTTCATATACCATGGTATAGGAGGCACAAACCTCTGAGTAGGCTTGGGGCTCTTAACAAATGGCTACTCAGAGTTCCATCCAGGAAATCAAAAGATCCTTCTCATAAGCTAAACCCCCAATTCCATTAACATTACCAGGGTACATATGTGGTAGCTGGCGAGAAGATGGTTGGAAATTAGGTAGTGAAATGAAGTATGACAGAAACCTTTCTGAATTAGTGGGCCAGGTGAAGCAGTCATGACAGTGGGGCTTCAGGGAAGTTTTCTGGGTTAAATGAAAGAACAATTATTAAACACTTAGTAAGTCCTAAGTACTGTGCTAAACCTTGGGATACAAATACAAAAGGAAAGACAGCCCCTCCCCACTTTGCCAAGAAGCCTACATTGTACTGAGGGAGTTAACTAACTGGGGTAGTGGATAGGACACCTGGTCTCATTTCAGGAAGAACTGAATTCAAATCCAGCCTCAAATACTTATTAACTGTGTGATCTTGGACAAGTCACAACCTCTGCCTCAGTTTCCTCAGTTGTGAAGTGGGGGTTACTAATAATACTTCTCAGGGTAGATGTGAAGATGAAATGAGATATGTTTGTAGAAGTGCCTAGCATAGTGTTTGGCACATAGTAAGCATTTAATAAATGCTTATTCTCTTCAATATCTCTTTCCTATTCTTCTCTCCCCGCACTCCAAACCACTAATCCCTCATGGCACGGTTTCCAATCCAGGAGGCAAAGTCATTGATGAGGTGGCCAGGCAAAGGGAGTGGAAGAGCCAATCTCCATCAAATTCCAGTACTTGGGCATTTCTAAATTCTATTTATAGTTAAACAAATGTTGATTTTCTAGTATTAGGCTGCTTTTTTTTAAGGCAAATCTTCATGATTTTTTTCATGAAATGGTTAGATACAGAAAGGTCTAAAACTGAGAAGCTTTTTGTTTTCACAGAATTATTTCCTTCAGCCTCTATTAAAGTGAATTATTATAGCAATAAGGGGGCACTTTATGCTGTGACTAATTGTGTTTTCTCATTTGTGGGAGGGTTTTTGTCTTTCCCAGCCCTGTAAGTCAGTCTTAAAATATTTTCCAGAGCCCAAAACTCCAGGTCTTTTAAAGAGCCTCTAATGTCCTATGAGAAAATTTGAAGAATATGTTTAGAAACAATTCTGACACTATTTTGACTTTTGATTTTCCTGTAAAATTTTTCCCTCTTCATTATTAGGCATGTTTTCATGATTTCAGGAAACCAGCATTGCTTTGATAATTATCCATATATTCTTTTGCTAGAAGTTCCACTTAAAATGGGATTCAGAGACTGACAATGCTTGTTATTTTCTGAAGTTCCTGCTTTTGTCGATAGAGATGAATTTTGGTGTGAAATCTTATGGCTGCCTCTAGCATGGGCCCCCAAATTTACACTCTGACTCATTCATTCCAACCCACCCTCGCTGGAAGATACGGACTCCTAGATAAGGATCAACATGTGGCTATCGTCACTGTCTCAGAATACTAGGGATAATTCTGGTGTGATGCAACACACTCTACTTATGCTCTGTTATAGTTCTTGAACCAACACCAGTGTGCTTCTATTTACATAAAGCTGGACTCTCAGCGTGATGGAGATATCTTAGGCATAATCATTTACTTAATAAGATGGAAGCAGCAATAATAATTGTAATATCACAGACATCTAAAAGACATGCCAGAATAATAAATATATCATTGTCCAAACATAATCCTATATCCTTCTCTCTCACTAATGCCCTCAGTATCTGTGGAGAAGAGTAGCATACACAGCAATCTAGCAAGGGTTCACTTGTTTGAGGAAAACTCGTGTTTTCAACTGTAAAATGGGAATAATAATGACACCTAGCTCACAGTGTTGTTGCGAGGATCAAATGAGATAATTGTCAGCTATAATTATGATTATCGTGATGATGATTATAATGTGCTTGAGGTACCCTACAAATCTAGAATTGTAAAGTGTGATGTTTTGTGTCTCAGTTCACAAGGCATGATGCCTTTGCTAAAATTATTCTATCTGCTGAAGGATTACTCTGATTCTGTAATTCCAAGTTCTTTCTGTGTTCCACAATAGCAACTGTAGTATCTATTACTTCTAGCTTGCAGCTTAGGTGATGCCTTTAGCTCAAAAAGCATTATTTTTTTTTTTTTGAAAATCAACATTTATCCTAAAGTTGGCTAAAACCTCTCCAACTCTGCTCTTATGCAACAACAGGTAATATGCAGAGAAATATCTTGTGTCTTCTTAGCAAAAAAAAAAAAAATAATAGAGGCCATCTGGTTCAAGACATAATTGAACAATAATCCTTTCTACAACATCTCCAACGAATGATCATCCTAATCTCACTTGAAGACTTATAGTGATAGAGAACCCATGACCTCCTGAGACAGCTCTGGGATAGCTCTAATTGTTAGGAATTTTTTATTTATATCAAGTCACAATTTTTCTCTCTAGTCTTTAATTGTTCCTAGCTTTGCCTTCAAGGCCATGGAAAAGAAATATAATCCTCCTTTCATATAACAACCTTTCATGACTCCTATAAAATGTTGAAGCTAGAAGGGACCCTTCTCATCCAAACTCATTTTTTAAATGAGGAAAGTCAATAAGATATTATGACTTTCCTAAGGTCACCAAAAGGATTACTGCTAAATTGAGGGAATTCTGGTTCAGACTTCTTTCCACTATACCTGATAATATTGCTATCAAAATATCATAGAGCTTTTCAGTTATGCAGGTGTTCATACTTATTTATACTCCATTGTTTATTTCTATTTCTGTAGTATGTGCACCAGGTTTGCACAACATGTGGCCCATAGGCCACTTTTAGCCTGCCAAAGCAGCCAGCATGCAATATGTTGTGCAGGCCTGTTCTACATCCTCTACATTTGTTGTGGACCATTTAAAATCCTTTCACAGGCTGCAAACAGTGAGCGGCTATAAGCAGCCTGCAGCCGAATGTTGTGCAGGCCTAAAGTAAAGTGCCACTCACTCACAAAGACTTGAATTCAAGTCCCCACTTGAACAAATGTTGATTCTCAATTCTTCAGCTGCTTAATTGCAAGACAAGTACCAATATGCTTTGATAGAAAGAGTTTTTGTTAGTTTTGTTTTGTTTATTTCCTATATGAATGAAGAGGACAGCCAGGTGACACAGTGGATAAAGAGCCAGGCCTGGAGTCAGGAAGACCTGAATTCACATCCGGCCTCAGACACTTGCTACCTATGTGACCCTGGGCAAGTCACTTAATGATCTTTGCCTCAGTTTCCTCAACTGTAAAATGAGCTCCAATATCCTTGCCAAGAAAACCTGAAAGAGGTCATAAAGAATAGGACATGACTGATATGACCAGACAACAATACCAATTAAATCAGTTCCAGTTCCCTCACACACCCCACAAAAATTTCTGCTTAGGTCATCATGAATTGTGCTTTTTAACCTAATTCATGTAGGGTCCAGTTTAGTGTCATGTGCTTATAGTCTCTAAAGCTGTAATATTTGCTGATGATGGCTCTCTGGTAGGGCCATGTGAATATTATCCCAAGTGGATGTAATAAATCCATAATTTATATCATGCTGAGTTAATTAGCATTCAAGAAAGGAGAATATATTTATCCATATTGCCTAATGCACAAGAAATTGAGTTAAGATGTAATAGATCATTGCAGAATAACTGAGCTTTTTAAGTATACTAGTTACAAATAAAATAAATAACTTTATATACTTTATAAGATATTAGCATGCTCACTTTTGCATCAAAATCAGATTTATTCTGTGTGCATACAATGAATTTACCAGATTAAATTTTAATTTAAGTAAATGCTCAATAGAGAACTCTAAGTCTTTATACAGAAAGCTCTTTTAGGACTAGCAGTAACAGAATTTCTTGATTTCAAATTAATTGAGCCTCCTATTTCATAGAAAGGGAGTAAAGGACCTACTTTGTTTTATTTTTCTTGGGTCTTGGGACTTCTTTTAGTTGTTTGGACTGTGTCATGTATTTAGTGATACTTCTAGCCATAAAAGGAACATAGACCCTTAGAAGTCAACCATTTACCTCTTTTTCCACAAAAGACTGTGTCAAGGCTACTTGACAATTTGTAAATCCCAATGAAACTAAATCTAGCATAGATTTAAGAATAAAAGCATCAAAATGTCCAAACATGTCAAATTTTAGTTTTTAATGTAAGCTGACTTTCCATTATGAGTTAGAATTGGGAATGGAAGAAAATCTACAAGCATCATAAAAATATATCTTGATTCCATTTCCTATGCTCCTAATTTTTCCTTGCACATCAAAGGTAATTTGTTCACTTATTGATTCATTGATCAATGCAAAATACTCTATCTGCTACTCTTAATGGACCTTATGCCCAAACTGTATTAATATATAGGTAAAAGTAGCATATGTGCATGTGACGTAAGATAATCCCTACTTAATTCATGTTTTAGGGGACCTATTTTTATCTGGGCTCCCTTAGATGTATTTGGAAGAGTAGAAATTACAGTCACTACTGTTTTGATATTTTCCATTGCCAAATATCTATTTCTTGTATAATATATGATGTATGTATTATGTTTACTTTTGATACTTCTGCTGAGAATTCTTTTAAAAAGATGTAAATTAAATTCCATTTTTTCAAAAGCAACATTTCTACTAATTTATAATGCTTTTCAATGATAAGATGTTTTTGCTTTATAAAACTATATTTTGAAGCAATTTTTCTGTCAAGTAAAATAATAATCAGAAAAAGAAGATGATGACTAGGGTAGGTAGAGCCAAGATGACAGAGAGAAGCCAGGAAGTTGCCTGAGTTCCCCCTAGTTTCCCTCAGAAACAATGTTAAATCAAACCTCTAAAAGAATTCTGGAGTGACAAAATCCACAAAAATATGGAGTGAAATAATTTTCCAGCCTAAGATAACTTGTAAGGACTTCAGGAAAAGATTGTCTCACTTGGGTAAAAGGGAAGTGGAACCCAGCACAGGTGGGGTCTGGGCAAGCCAAAGGGAGGCTCTTAGCCACAGCACAGATCAGCAGCCGAAGCCCTACAGTCCTGGTACAGCAGGCCAGCTCTGAGGTCTCCAGCCCAAGACTAGCAGTCAAATTGCCAGCCCCAGAACCCAGAGCACAATAGGCAACACTGGGCTAGGCCACCCTAACACAGGAACTGAACTCAACTTTCTAAAATGAGCAGAAAACAAAAAACAGCCCTGATCATAAAAAACTACAGTGGTGACAAGGAAGATCCAAACACAAACTCAGAAAAGCACAACAACATCAAAATGCCCCACATGCAAATTCTCAAAGGGGAATATGAATTGATCTTAAGCCACAAAAGTCCTCTTTGAAGAGCTTACAAAGGATTTTAAAAATCAGATGGAAGAGGTAGAAGAATTGGGGTGAGGGAGTTAACATCTTGGAAAAGAAAGCACAAAAATTAACAGAAGAAAACAACTCCTTAAAAAACAGAATTGGTCAAATGGGGGGAAAAACCCCACTGAAGAAAACAACTCCTTAAAAAGTAGAATTGAACAAATGAAAAAGGAGGTACAAAAGCTAAATGAAGAAATCAATTTATTAAAAATTAGAACTGGGCAAGTGGAAGCTAATGACTCTAAGATTCATCAAGAATCAGTCAAACAAAACTAAAAGAATAAAAAATAGAAGAAAAGCAAAATACCTCATTGGAAAAACAACTGATAGATCCAGGAGAGATAATTTAAGACCTGAAAGTCATGATGAGAGAGACAGAGAGAGACAGACAGACAAAGACAGAGAGAGAGAGAGAGAGAGAGAGAGAGAGAGAGAGAGAGAGAGAGAGAGAGAGAGAGAGAGAGAGAGAGAGAGAGAGAAACTGGACAGCATCTTTCAACAAATTATCAAGGAAAACTGCTCTGATATCTTAAAACCAGAGGATAAAATAGTCATTGAAAAAATCCACCAATCACCTCCTGAAAGAGATCTCAAAATGAAAACTCCAAAGAGTATTGTAGCCATAATCCAAAACCATCAGCTCAAGGAGAAAATACTGTAAGCAGTCAGAAAGAAACAATTCAAATATCAAGGAACAACAGTCAGGATTACAATGAAGTAGTATCAATACTAAACATATATGCACCAAAAGGTAAAGCAATCAAATTCTTAGAGGAGAAGTTAAGTGAGTTATAGGAAGAAATAGATAGCAAAACTATCCTAGTAGGGGACCTCAACCTCCCTCTCAGAACCAGATAAATATAACCACAAAATAAACAGTAAAGAAGTTAAGGAGGTGAATATAGTTTTAGAAAAGTTAGATATGATAGACTTCTGAAGAAAAGTGAATGGGGATAGAAAGGAATATACTTTTTCTCAGTAGTACATGGTACCTACACAAAAACTGATCATATATTAGGGCATAAAAACCTCACTATCAAATACAGAAAGACAGACATATTAAATGCATCCTTTTCAGATCATTAAAAATTACATGCAATAAAGGGTCATGGAAAAATAGAGTAAAAATTAATTGGTAGATAGATTAAATTAAATTAGATCTAGATAGATTAGATAGGTAGGTAGATAGATTAAATTAAATAGGTAATCTAATCCTAAAGAATGAATAGGTCAAACAAAAAATCATAGAAACAGTCAATAATTTCATCAAAGAGAATGACAATAATGAGACAACATACCAAAGTTTATGGGATATGAGCAAAGCAGTACAGAGCAGAAATTTTTATCTTTAAATACTTACATAAATAAAACAGAGAAAAACAGATCAATGAGTTGGACATGCAATTTAAAAAGCTAGAAAAAGAACAAGTTCATTTATTAACTATGATAGACTTAGCTCTTCTCAGCAATACAATGATGACAGACAGTTCCAAAAGATTCATGATGGAAAATGGTATCCACATCTAGAGAAAGAACTATGAAGTCTGAATATAGATCAAAGCATACTATTTTCACTTTTTTGTTTGTTTTTCATGGTTTTTCCTTTTTGTTCTATTTCTTCTTTCATAACATGATGAACATGGAAATATGCTTACATGATTGCATGCGTGTGTGTGTATGTGTGTGTGTGTGTGTGTGTGTGTGTGTGTAAAACCTACATCAGATTGCTCACTGTCTTGGGAGCAGGGATGGAAGGGAGGGAGGAAAAAAATTTTATAAAAAAGTCATATGGCAAACTATCTTTACATGTAATTAGGAAAATATTTCCAAAATAATGATGATAATAATAGCTAGCATTTTTAGAGCACTTTAATGTTTGCAAAATACTTTACATGTTATATCATTTAATCTTCATAACAATTCTTGAAGGCAGGTGCTAGTATCCCCATTTTAGAGATGAGAAAATAGGGATGAATAGGTTAAATGACTTACCCAGTGTATCACACAAGTGATATGTCTGAGGTAGGATTTGAACTCAATTCTCATTCCAAGTTCAGCATTCTGCTACACCACCTAGTTACCTAAATATGTGCCATGACACAATTATATAAATTCTTGTGCCTGAATTTCTATACATCAAAATTTCTCAATAGATGCAACAACAAATAAAACTTTTTGCCCCTTTGATTATCTTTGCTTGAGGCTGAGGTTCCCTATGTCACCCATACTGAAAGTGTATTACATGGTCCCAATTTCAAAGTTAGTTTGCACAGAAGCTTTGATCTGGGCCAGTTTACCCTAGTGGCTTTCCACTTCTAGGAGTTCACCATATTGGTGCCTAACCATGCAGACATACAATTGGCTTTTCCCAGTAGCAGGTATTATAGATATGTGCTAACACACCTAGTCTATTTATTAATATTAAAAGTCACGCTCACTAATAAGTATTTCCTCTGTGATGGAGAATGTCTAACAGTAGTCCAAAATGAAAAAGGATTTCTTATGGATGAGGTATGGACAGAGATAAGGATATGAATGGAAGAGATGTTTTGGAGGTAGAAATTTCAAGATTTGGATAATGAATGGATATGTATCTTGAATTAGAGTGAAGAGCTAGAGGTGATAATAATACAAACCTAAGAAACTAGAATAATGGTTTTGTCCTCAACAGTACTAGCTAGTTTAGAAGAGGAATGATTTGAGAGGAGAAAGAATTATATATGAAATATGAGTTTGATGTACTGTGGGAGGCCCAATTTGAATTGTTACACAAGTAGTTAGTGGTATGAGACAAATTCATGCATAGCACTGGATATGTAGTCCTGAGAGTCATTTATATGGTTTAATCACTAAACCTATGGGAACTCATGAAGTCACCAAGTGATAGAGAGAAAAGGACACAGGACAGAGACTTGGGTATGCCCAAAGTCAGGGAGTATGCTATGAAGTATGAACCAGCAAAGGGAACTTCGGAATAGTCAGGAGGAGAACCAAGAGAGGAATGTATAATGAAGAACAACAGGTGAACATTCAGATGAGAGGTGGTAGTCAGTGGTTTCAGATGTTGCAGAGAAGTTAAGAAAGATAAAGACTGAGAAGAGGCTATCAGGTTTGATGATTAAAAGATCACTAGTAACTTTGTAGAAAATTATTTTTGTTGATTGATGAAGTCAGAAGCCAGATTGGAAAGGGTTTATGGTAGCTGAGAAGGAAAAGAAGTGGATACAATCAACGTAGATAACCTCTAGGAGTTTGGTTGTAAAAGAATTAACACATACCGAATGATGGCTTGAGAGGATAGTAGTCTAGCAAAAGATTAAAGATGGAAAAATATAAGTGTGTTTGTAGGTGTAACACAGTTATAATAATTAGCTTATTTTAAACGCAGAGACTATATAATTGCCACTAATGCTCATGTAGTTCATTCCTCTTGACTTTAGGGAGTGGGTTTTAGATGATAAATTATGAGTTCAATCACAGTTTCTCTAAGCAAGGTGTTGAACATTTATGTAATGAACTTTCTGCCTAACTTTACATTTTTAGCTATGTCTTTTTAATTCCTATTCTTTGTTTGAGAAAAAACACTTCATTAGAAATATTTTGATAATAAAGAGTAGATTATGTTATATTGTCTATGTATAGACAGGCACCAGGAGGAAAAGATGGGGAAAGAGAAAGGACTAACCCAGGTGTTCTGTTCCAAAATGCTGTTGAGCCAGTGAATGTCCTTGATATCGCGCATCTCTATCACAGTCTCCATCTCTACCTCCACTCTTCAGAGATGTGCTGGAATGCTCTCTCCTGCTTGTCACTTCTGGAATGTCCCAATTCCTGCTAATTTGGTGCTTTTATGCAGGACTCAGTGGATGTGGCAAAATTCCTCTGCCAACTGACATAAAATTCCTGTCTGGTGTCATTTCACTTTAGCAAATGGCTTTCAAAGATTTTTCAATATTCATAGCCTAAGACCTATGACTGAGATTTAATGGGAATCATCACTTACTTCATGTAGAATTGAAGGTAAGTATGTTAATCACTCCAAACTAATATAGGACATAAAGAATCAACTAGTAGGGAAAGATTAAAAATGAAAGGAGAGAGACAGGTGAGAAAGAGAGAGACAGAGACAGAGAGAGAGAGAGAGACTGACAGAGAGAGAGACAGAGAGAGAGAGACAGGGAGAGAGAAAGAGAAACAAAGATACACACAATGATTATGGGGATAATCTCCTAGAAAATTTGGAAAGATGAGATGGGATGGGATTAAGGGAACATTTAGAGTGGTTAGCCTTGGCAAGGAGAAGAATCATCTCTTCATTAGATAATGGAGGTGAGAGAATGCAGGATGATGAGATGATGTCAATGGGTTTTGAAATGTAAAGAAAGAATAAATGGTAACTTGTGACACATGATCTTTCTCAGTAAAATATAAACTGAGGTGCTTAGCTGATTGGCTGTGGGGAGAGATAACTTGGAAGACTTGAGGAGAAGAGATAGTTTGGATCACCTTCTTTGGGGAGCAGGATAGAGAATCAATTGAGGAGTGAAAGGATTACATTGCTTCAGGGAAGGATATGTTGACATAAATACATAAATATGTATATGAATATATGCACATACAAATATATACACATATAAAATATAAATATATGTGCATTTATAAATATGAATATATATATATACATATATAGATATAGATATGAGGTGGATATTGGGAGTCAACCAGGGATGAATTTGACAGAATTTGCAAAACAATATATCATGGGGCAAGGGATTTGAGAGAAGCACTGAGGAAAGTCACAGTGAGAATAAAGAACAGCCAGTTGAGGCTTTACAACATATTTAATTTTCAGTAGCTTTTCAAAGAGTCCAGACTGGATACTTTTGGTTTTTGTGTACTCACATATTACAAAAGGAACACTTCCCAATGTCTCAGGTCTTTGATAGAAGAAAGGCAAACTTCTGTCCCTTGAGGCTACTTGTTTCACTTTTGGAAAGCTCTAATTGTTAGAAAAATTAGCCTATTTGTGATTTCTGCCCTTTGTTTATGGCCCTTTGGAACCAACAGAACCAATCTCATTTCTTTTCCATATGAACTTTTCAAATGCTGGAAGATAGCTCTCATAGCCTGTCCTAAGTCTTTTCTTTTCCAGGCTAACTATACCCATTTCCTTCTGTTTATCTACAGAAGGCATGAACTCAAGGCCTTTCACTAATACAGTGTATTTCTCTGGATTCTGTCCAGTTTATCAATTTTGTTGTTGTTGTTCAGTTGTTTCAGTCATGTCTGACTCTTCCTGACCCCATTTGGGCTTTTCTTGGCAAAGATACTGGAGTGGTTTGCCATTTCCTTCTCTGAGTTTATCAGTATCAATCCTAAAATGAAGAATAGAAATGAACAGATCTCCAGATGTGATTTGACAGGAGAAAGTACAGTGACTCTTGCCTCCCTATGCCTAAAGGTTTTATCTCTCTTAATTCAGCCTAAGATGTCTCTCTTGATTATCATAATACACTATTGACTTATACACAAAATTTATAAACATACTATTGATTCATGTTTAGTTTACAGTAAACATTTAATAAGTGTTTTTAAAAAAGAATTGCTGTCTAGCCATACCTCCTATGTTTTGTATTTCTGAAGATAATTGTTTTGTATAAATTTCACATTTATCCCTATTAAACCTCATCTTATTAAATTCATCTAAATGTTGTAGCTTGCTGGTGTATTGTAGTGTCATGTAGTATTCTATTTCTCCCAACTTCATACTGTCTTCAAATTTCACAGGCCTGCCCTCTGTGTCTTAATCTAAATCACTGAAAAAAAAAGTTAAATAGCATATGGTCAAACACAGATTCCTTGGGCCCCCCATTGGAGACCTCCTTCTAAAGTTGACAGCAACACCAACAGTAGATAATGAAATGCTTTAGCATTTGCAGAGTACTATATCATTATATCTATACACATACACACACACACACACACACACACACACACACACACAATCTTTTTATGTTTGAGTTCCAACAACCCTATGAAGTAAGTATTATACTTATTATTATCTCCATTTCACAGATGAGAAACCTGAGGCTCTGAGAGATAATCTACAATCACACAACTAGTAATTAAAAAGCAAATTAGTAAGAGATAGGATTTGAAAATATGTATTCCTGATCCCTAAGTCCAGCATTTTATCTATTAAGATATGAGGCCATTCAATTACTATTTTATGGGTCTCACCATTAAGCCAGTTCTGTGACCTTTCAATTTAAGGTCTAGTCTGTATTTCTTCATCATTCCATAAGAATGTATGGATTGTTAGTAATAAAATGTTTTATTAAAATCTAGGTAAACTACATCTGCAATGTTGTTCTGACATGCCAATTTAAATATGTGTATATGCTTGTAAAATAATCTTAGTGTCATGCCTACCAACATGAACTAGTAGCATCTGTTGTTTTTTTAATCAGTGTTTTCATTATTATTTATATAAACTGCACAGAGCTTGTACATACTGTTCATTCAATAGCTTTGATGTCACATTTATTGAACATCTATTATGTAAACTGTGCTACATATGAACTTTTTATCATAGCATTTTTTTCCTACATTTTTATTCTGAACTGAATAAACACTGTAGGCGTAGTAAAATTTAAAGAAGATTGTACATATCTTGGTTTTAATGAAGGTCTTAAATCTCATATAAAATATGAAAAATTAACAATCTTTAAAATGCACAAAAATTATGTAATGAAAAGTTTTGCAAGACAGAAAATTGTTTGGAAAACAGCAATTTAAGTCACAATTTGAAACAATACACATCGATAGAAATGGCGACAGTCCAGGGTTGTTGGTTTTTTTCTGTATTTGCTTAGGTTTTTTATAGATTGTATTAAAATGTTTCCTTCCAAGTTTAGTTGCAAATAAATAAATTGATCATGTTTGGTGGATACATCATTTATTTTCCACTAAACATGTTACAGTTTCTTTTCCATAGTAAGGATATAAAAAAAAAGTCATTGTAGCAAGAGGCTACATATTTTTCTTATTGTCTTATGTGCCCAGAGTTTTATTAGCAGGAGCTACTTTAACAGAAGCCAATGATTTTAATAGACCAGTTGATTTTGTTATCTGCCATCTTGCTTTGGGGTTTTTATTGGCATGATTAGCTCTTCTGTTTAAGTCCTTTGTTGATACAGAGTAATTCTGTCTAGTCTTCCTCCCACTTGCTGCCTGTAGCTAAACAACCACAAAAGAAAGCCTTCTGAGCCTAAACATTCAATTACCTCCTTTGCCCCAAGGAAAGTATGAGCCAGAAAGAGAGCAAGTTTAAAGGGATAAATTTGGGCATAGACTAGTGCTGTGTCTGTGTAAGAAATGGTGCTATCCATCCTAAATATCATTCCAGGCCCACCTTAAATTCCATCCTATGGAGAGGAGCAAATGTCCTCCTTTTTATAAAGAGAATGATTGAAATTATAAACCTGGTTTTAATTTTTATGCTTGACAGAATTCTAGTACATTAAGGCTTGATTTGTGAGCGTTTAGAGAGGGAAGTGGTGATGACTAAGAGGTAGCTATCAAGCACAGGTCATGCCAAATTAACTTCATTTCCTTTTTTTTTTCATGGAGTTACTAGACTTGTAGATTAGAATACTGCTGTAGATAGAGGAATACCTGGAGCTTGGCAAAAACATTTGGTTGAGCCTCTGTTGTATCAGTGTGAAAGAGATAGAAAAGTGTTTGAATTCAGAGCTGTTTGAATAGACACACCCAAAAGACAGTGAATAAATATATAATCATTAATCCAAGATTCCCAAGAACAGCAGTTCTTAACTCATGGTTCACAGAGCCCCAAAGGGTTGGCAAACTTGGTTGTAGGAAAACTACATCTTTATTTTAATATAATTGTTTTCCTTTTTAATCCTATATATTTTATTTTGTGCTTTTAAAACCGTGTTTCTGAGAAAAGATTCATGGGATTCATTCGATAACCAAAAGAATTCATGACACAAAAAAGGTTGAGATATCTTTACCTGTACCCAGAAGGTGTCAAGAAGAGTGCCCCTAGAATTTATCTTTGGCCCTACCTATTCAACATCTTTGTCAATGACTTGGATAAAATATAGATAATAAAGTTAGCAAATTTTCTGAGAATTTGAAGCTAAGACAGATAACTAACATATTTAGTGATTGTCAAGATTTAGGATCTTAACTGAAAAGAATAGTGAATAGCAAGATAAAATCCTTATTTAAAAAAAAGAACCTGCTCAAGTACAGGAGTAGGGGTATAGTGAAATAATAACTTCTAATATGGAAAAAAATTTCCTGAGAATTTTTTGTAGACAATCACCTCAATATGAGGAAATGTTGTAATATGGCGGCCAAGATAGCTGATGCAGATACAGGCAGAACAAGTAGGAATGAAGAATGTGAGATATCAGATGATGAAGGTGACCGATTTGCTGCCCATTTTCCTGGTCACACCACATGGATTTCATGGTGTTCAGTTCTTTGGCATTGACAACACTGGAGTCTGCCTCCACCCACCACCCCCTATCCCAGAGAATGGTGACTAGGATGATAAGAGGACTTAAAATCTTGCCTTGTGAGGACCAATTGAAGGAAGTTGAAACATGGAGCCTGAGGAAGTCACCAATTAAGAGACAAGGTGATAGCTTTCTTCAGAAACCTAAAGGGCTGCTATGTGGGAAAGGTTTGAGAGAAAGTGTTACCTATTTTACTTTTGCCCAAAAGATAGGAAAGGGGCAATGGAAGCAAGTCACAAACATGAATTTTGGCTTGATAGTGGGCAGAGCTTCTAACAGATAAACCAAAGGAGAATAATTAGTTTAGTGAAGTAATGAAATTGCCTGCCGCTCAACTGATAACTTGAAGGGCATAGACAGACACAATTCCTTTTCAAGGAGTGGTTGGACAACAGAACCTCCAAGGATTTTTCCAATTCTCTGGGGTTCCTTTGGGGTGATAGAAAAGAGATCAGATTGTCCAGGGCAGCTGAGAGGGAAAAGGTCATCAGCTGAGTCAGAGGGGCTCAGTTATTATCTTAACTTGGTTAATAGCTACCTGTGGTACATATTGCCCTCTCTCAAAAATTTCCCACATATAAAATTTATATGTCATTTCCTGCCATTATACAAAATTTAATTTTCCATTATTGTATTATGTATATTTGATGTAACATGTAGTAGATGACCTTAAAAATTTGTTTTGGTCTAACTATGGGATTTCATTGGTATAGGAATATATATTCCTAGTGAGGAAACACCTATACCAAAGCCAAGAGGCAGCTCATCTGTAACTTGTAGTCAGAGTGGGGTAACTGAGGCAACAAGAGGTTAAATAACTTGTCCAGCATCAAGGCAATATTAGCCATGTTAGCTTGAACTCAGGTCTTCTAGGCTCCAGGGCCAGCGCTCTATCCATTGTGCCACATTGCCACTCAAATATATTCAGTAATATATGTGTTTGTGTATTATCATTGCAACAGAATGGTAGGTACTCTACAGATAATGTTCATTTCATAGATAATAAATACTTTATTTATAAATCTATTCAGCTAGACAGAGAAAAAGGAACAAAAGACAACAGAAGAGATAGGAAAGAAGGGAAAAATAAGAAAGGAATGATAAAGACTGGCCTGTTGTGTGCAGAGAAAGGGGAAAGGAGGAATTAAGCAAAAGTCAGTATCCTGAATGGTCAGTATGCCTACCTCAAGTTCATGCCAGTTAGAGTAATGGTATTAATTCAGAAATCCAAGTGATGATAGTCTGGTACAGTTTGACCTTCCCTCATGAACTACTAAGTCATAAGTAGCAAATTTAACCAATTTATAACTATTCAATTTAATGAACCTAAATGAAATTCCTAGTTTGTGCAAGTCATTGTGCCAAGCCTTGCTGGGGTTCCACTGTCTGTCCCCACGTGACCCCATCCTCATCCATTCTGACATGGAGTAAAGGTACCCTCCTTTTTATTGTCTCCCCTTAGTTTGGACTCTATGTTTCTCTTTAAAAAAAGACAAGAGCCTTTGTACCTGTATTGTTAAGGATGACTTTTTTCTTTTTGCACTCTTCTGAGCATGAGAAGAAGTATAGTTATTTCATCATACTGTCATAAAACCTCTAACACTTTTCATAAGGTGATTGGTTTCATAGGCACACATCAGAAACTGCAATTTTCTTGTTTCTCCAGCAGCAGGAGTGAATGCTTCTCTTTTAGCATCAGACTAGTCAGACCTTGAACATACAGAGAGGCTGAGGGGGATTTTGTTTGTGTGTGAGCCAGACCTTAATGAATCCTGATTTTGCACTTAGTGTTGATGACTCTAATTTCCTCAGTTCAACCTGACTTTTATGCTGTGGTTAGAATCCGTTCAGGTCAACAGCTATTTTATAGTTAATATTTATGCTGGCATTCCTATACTTTGTCTTCAGTGTAAGTAAGTGTTGTCTCTGCATCAATGAAAATTGCATGGCAATGCTACTCTTTATAATCTGATTTTTCTCATCTGGAGAACAGAGGAAAAACAAGCGTGTACCCTGGGACATTCTGCTTATTCATATTTAATATGAAATGGCAGTGCTATATTAGTGATAGTAAAAATGGCTTAGAAAATCAAGTTATGCTGAATATGCTTATTTTCAGTGATGGAAAAGTGTTTTTTAATAACAATAAAAGTCCAGTTCAGTCATAATTGTAATACTCCCAGGATCTTATTGTTTTCCTCAAATCTGATCATACTCTCCCCCTTCTTCCAAAACTGTAGAAATCTGTTCCTTATCATGTGCTATTTTAAGAAACTCAGGGAGTTGTAAATGATGGTGGCTAATGTGAATTATTTCTTTTGATTGTTTTCTGGGGTAAAGTTGTATCCTTCTTTTTCAATGATGTCAAAATAAAAAAAATATTAGAGTTAGAAAGGGCTTTGGGGATTACTAATTAGAGCTCCCTCATTTTACAAGCCTGCAGGATAATTACCCCAAAATGGAAGTAATTTGCCCCAATAAAGTTATAGTCAATTTAACAGAATCTCAGTTAGAGCCCATATCTGATTTTCAGTCTAAGGTTCTTTCAGTTATGATGTTAAGTTGTTTTTTTGTCATGTCTGACTCTTCATGACCCTGATGGCGGTTTTCTTCGCAAAGACATGAGTGGTTTGTCATTTCCTTCTCCAGTTTATTTTATAGATGAGGAAACCAAAGTGAACAGGGTCAAGTGACTTGCCCAGGGTCACACAGTTAGTAAGTGTCTGAGAGGTGTGAACTCAGGTCTTCTTGACTTCAGGCCAGGTGCCCTATCCATTGTACCATTCAGCTGCCCTGTGGTACCATATCAAGTCTTTTAACTTCTTTTTGTTTCCTCATCTGCAAAATGGAACTAATAGCATGTTTTAATGTGAGGAGAACTAGAGGTTGTAATGAGGAGGATCTGGTTTTAAATCTCATCAACATGAACATCCTGATAGTATCACCTTCAGCATGGCTGTTGGGAGGATCATGTATATAAAGTGTACTGCAAAACCTGAAAGCACTATATAAATGTTAATTGTTCTGTCTCCAGCACCTTGAACTGTATATGGCGCACAATAGGCTCTAAATAAATGCTTGTTGATTGATCTATTGACTATTACCTGAGAACCAACAGGAGGAGTGGATCAGAAAGCTTACCTCTGGAGTCAGGTTCAAGTTCACTCATGGGCACATGCTTACCATATGACCCTGAGGAAAATGACTTAATCTTTCAGACCTCATTTAACTTCTAAGACTATAAGTGCAGATTAGAGAAGAAAGGAAACCTAGAGGATTTAGGAGAGTTCTGGAATAGAGGAAGAGCTGAGTTCAAATCCTTCCTCTGGCACGTGCTATCTATATGACTGTGGACAACTCACTTAACCTCTTAGTACCTCAGACAAGTCTCTGAGATGCAGAAGAAGCATGCACTTGCATGGGTAGAGGACATTTCCTTGCTGGAGTTCCATTTACTATTAATATCATAGGTCTGGTTTCCCCCTCTTTTTACCCCTCACACTCCCCATAAAGCAGTAGACAGATAATTGGCAGTTAGTAGAGGAAATTTTCTGAGCAGAATTCCCTACAGTATTCAAAGCACAGTTCAGTAGACCTTCTCTGCAAAAAATATTAATTACTATGAGCCAATTAATAGATTAAGTTAATAGAACCATCATGAAGATAAAAATAGATAATATACATAAAACATTTGCAAATTTGAAAACATTCCATACACTCAAGTTCCTGTAAATATAGTTTCTTTCAAAATCCTGCCATAGCCAGAGATCCTGGGCATTTCCCAAATCCCTGAGCCAAGAAGTGTTTCTCAGGCATTGGAGAAATTACTGAAAAAAGGGGAAATTTTCAATTGAGATCCAGTTTACTTGGGCAACTTTATCACTGTTTCTAAGGAAACATGAGTGAAAAATCTCAAGTTTAATGAAAAATGATGAGTATGGTATTGGATGAGAGCCCATATATTCTGATAATGCTTCCCAGCACTCAAATACACAAACTTGGAGTTAACTGGCAGGGCAGTGACTACAGTGGTTCTGAGGGTGAATAAATATTTAAGAAAATCCTTGAACTGAAATAGTGCCTCCAATCTAATAAATCTTTTTGCATATTTTGCCTCATGGATGCCCGCAGACTGTCACTCTGAAGACTGCTTTACTCAAGTAATCCAAGCATACCTTCTCCCTAAATAGACTTTGAACCTGCTGCATCATTGCAATTTCAACAGCTCAGAGTGCAAGAAGAGTTTGCCATTAATTGGAGGGCCAATTTGTTTCTAAGGGATTTCAACAGAGAATCTCATTGTTACCACTGCCGACACCACAGTCCTTTATCACTCCAAGCACATGCTGACCTAGCCTCAGAGTGAGGAAAGTTGTAAACAGTCCTGACTCTGGGGACAGAAGTTGTGTCTCTGTCACAGGCTCTGGTGTATGAGTTGTGAAGAAAAGAAGAGAGATCACAGGTTCAGAGTCAAAAGGGACCAAACAGATCAACTAGTAAAACACTTTTTTACATATGAGAAAACTCAGGAGACCTGAGAAGTATAATCTCCTTGGAATCATGCATGGGTGTGCTGAAGCTCGCTCTAACTTTTGAGCTGAGTTTAATTTTCAGTGTAAGCATCTATACCTTCAAAATCAGCAAATGCTTAGAAACATCTCATTGATTTCCCCACTACTTCACTACCCGAGGTTAAAATGAAGTTGCGGCTTTTAGCATGGACACTTCTGTGATATCAAGCCATCCCAGTGTTAGGTGGCTTAATCTTGGAGAACTCATGGATAAACTAGTTGCATAAAAATAAAGCAGATTAAACAAGAGCACAGCATTTATATTTTTGGAGGAGGGATTTAGTTGTTAAATATTTACCAGAACATCCCTCCCAAAATATTTTTTATCTTTGCATCTCTAGAACCTAGCAGAGAACCTGGCACATGTGAGTTTCTGAAATTCACACAGATAAGAAATGCCAGAACCAGAGCTTAAATTCAGGTCATCTGAATCTAAATTCGCTGTTCTTTTTAACTGCACCATGACTTGGATCCAGGGGCCTCAGATGACTTCCTTTCTGCATAAAATGAGCTATTAAAAAGTAACTCATATTGACATTCTCTGATGTCGAGCACCAGATGTATGGCCTGGTAAACAACTGCAATAGATGTTCAAGCTCTCATATTAGCTAGCTAACCCTTACATGTACCACTTTTGTAAGGACTTTTATATATGTTATCTCATTAAGATTCCTGAGTTGCAATTGTCTGTTTTTCTTCCTAGACTGTTTTATCCACCTCCTACCATGAAAACACATTGATATGGTCCAAAGAGGCATTCTAACATTGTGTACATACTGGATTTTTTCTATTATTAATGCTCCCAATAATTTCTTATGTCTGTAAAAGTGTCTCATCTCTTTTATCATTAACAGCATGTTAAAGGAAAGAACAGTAGAGGGCATTAGAATACTTTCCTGAGAGGTAAAAATTCCTCTTAATAAACAGCCTGATCTCAAATTGTAATAATAACTCACATTTACATGTTGCTTTAAAATTTATTCTCCATGTTCATTTTTCTTTTTTCAGTTAACCAGATTTAAAAAAAAAACAAATCCATCCTTCCATCTGGCCCCCACATATACACACCACTGAGCAAATGAAAACAGACTAACAAATTTAAACCCTTTACGCACGGGGAGAGAAGTGAATAAGCATTTATATAGCACCTACTATGTGCCATACATTGTGCTAATTTCTTTTTACAAATATTTCATTTGATCCTCACCGCAACCGTTGGAGGAAAATCCTTATAATATCCATTTCATACTTGAGGAAACTGACGCAAACAGTTTAAGGGACGTACCCAGGGTCACAAGTTAGAAAGGATCTGAGGCCAGCTTTAAACTCAAGTGTTCCTAACTCCAGGTCTGTCCCTGTATCTGTGCCACCAGGTGCCATAGCAGCATAGTCTGGCAAAATAAATCTCCATGGTAGCCAGCTCCAAAAATGTAACATCTCTCTCTACAATGCATTTATTATTTAGTTAGTTATTTCTCAGTGCATTTACTAGAGTTCTAAAATCTATAATGTGTTTGTCATTGTGCAGATACGTTACTTCTGTTTACTCTGCCTAGTTACTTGTCCCCATCTATTTCTTTTACTATCCAGGGTATATTTGCATAAAAACTTTTAAATGTTGAATAAACAAAGTTTTCTAAGCAATCTCTATCTATGATTGCTTCTTTGGAACTAATATAATGACTTAAATTGGTGTGGTAGCTCTCCTACACCATGAGTCCCAGATTTCATGTACCATTCCTGGGATGTAGTCATTCATTCATGCCTGAAATGGGCCTGATGAAAGCCAGTAATATCAGAGCACACTACATATTTTGGTAGGACATATGGTGAGAAATTTGATCAATGAGAGGAAATTTTGAGAGGCAAAAATGAACATGACTATAGAAGGGATTTATTAAGCTGAATGTATCAGATTCTCAAAGATCAGAAATAAGAAAAGACCCTGTTTGCTTCTATCTGCTCCAGTGTGAAAGTTGTTCTAAGATACTAATTCAGTGCTGAGAAGCAAAGATTGTCATGAAACATTGATCCTTCACCACATTTAGCAAGTACAGCCTCACCTAGAATAATAGAAGACAGGAATGATGACAGACCTAATTTGGCAATTTGATGTATCCTTGGGTACTCCCTCTACCAATTTAGACTGTAAGTTATTTTACACCTCCTCATTCTCTATGCTTCTTATTCAGGTCTTTCCATAAATGTTCTATAGAGGTTTTAATCAATGTTCTTGGAGACTTCCTGTTTGTTTATTTTTTTTTAAATATTTCATAGTATGCCATTTATGCTATTTCATCTGCCATTTCTCATTCCCAATACATGATTTAACTACCTCCTTTTCCAGTTGCGTATGGGATGATGATGAATATCCAACATGTAGCAATGAGGAATTTTATCCCTATTCCTATATGTAGGTGGACAAAATAGGAAGTTCATTTTACCTATCTGATAGGATAGTTAGAAGTAGGTCTTGAAGCAGCAAACATCTGTTCTTCCCCTCCTCTCTACTTTACTTGGATCCAGGTTCCTCCATGTACGTGAGGACAATGGAATAGTATTTCCCTTTGGGTTACTTATGATTTTGATGCTTCATTAGTGGTCATGGTGTTCTAATATTGACAGCTACATATTATACTGTTACATATATGGTTTGTGGGTAAAGCCAAGATGGCAGAGTAGAAGCAAACACCCCAAAATACCTGAAAAAATGACTCTAAATAAATTCTCGAGTAGCAGAAGTCACAAAATAACAGAGTGAAACAGATTTCCAGCCTAAGACAATTTGCATGACTGAAAGGAAGGGTCTATTGCACCAGGCTCAGAGTGGAGCACAGCAAGGGCTACACAGGCAAAGAAGGGACTGGAGCAGGCCACTGGGGACTGAGCCATTGGTAGCTGTAGTGGTTTCCAGATTTCTCAACCCACAAACACCAAAGATAGTTTCAAAAGGTCAGTGGGAAAGCTCTTTCACCTGGGTGAGAGAGACAAATAGGGTCCAGGCCTGGGCCCAGCCATAGTCCCAGCCCCAGGGTGGCAGCAGACACTGATACAGCTGTGGGCTTCTTCTGGAACTTTTGGTCTACAGGCGGTAGGGGAATTGAGCAGGTGATTTGGGTCACATTCCTGGGTGACAGTCCTGAGGCAAGGAGGAGCATTGATCTGGCAAAGCTGGTGGCAGCTGTGGAGAGGGAATACTACTAGTAGTTCCAAGGCAGAAAATAGTGCTTGTGGTTGCTTACAGACCAGAATACAGGCTAGGAGAGAAGTAAACACCTCTCCTTTGATCATGCTACTTTGGAGGGTAAAATAGAAACAGAAAGAATCCACCTATCACCTCCTGAAAGAGATCCCAAAAGGAAAATTCCTAGGAATATTGTAGCCAAGTTTCAGAGTTAACAGGTCAAGGAGAAAATATTACAAGCAGCCAGAAAGAAACAATTCAAGTATTGTGGAAACATAATCAGGATAATAGCAGCTTCTATACTAAAGGTTCAGAGGGCTTTTAATATGATACTCCAGAGGTCAAAGGAGCTAGGATTAAAACCAAGAATCACCTATCCAGCAAAACTGAGTATAATACTTCGGGGGGGGAAGTGGAATTTCAGGGAAATAGAGGACTTCCAAGCATACTTGTTGAAAAATTTTCAGATACAAGAATCAAGAGAAACAGGAAAAGGTAAACAGGAAAGAAACATCATAAGGGACTCATTAAAGTTGAACTGTTTACATTCCTACATGGAAAGATGATATTTTGAATTCATGAGACCTTTCTCAGCATTAGGGTAGTTAGGAATATATGTGCATGTGTACATATGTATTTATGTATATATGTGTGTATATGTATGTATATACACATGTGTATGTATGTGTTTATTATGTGTGTAGGTATATGTGTGTATGTATAAGTGTGTGTGTATGTATGTATATAGAGAGAGAGACAGAGAGACAGAAACAGAGATTCAGAGAGACAGAGGGTAAAGAGCAAGCTGAATATGAAGGGAGGATACCTAAAAATTAAAAAGTGTTGAGAGGAATGTATTGGGAGAAAGAGAAAGGGATAGGTAGAATATAGTAAATAATCTGACATAAAAAAAGGCAAGAAAGAACTTTTACAATGGAGGGGAAGAGGGGGAGGTGAGAGGGAATAAGTGAGCCTTACTCCCATCAGATTTGACTTAAGGAGGGAATAACACATTCAATTGGGTATGGAAATCTATCTTACACTGCAGGAAGGCAGTAAGGAAGGGGACAGAAGAGGGAGGATAGTAGATTGGAGGAAGGGGTAATCAGAAGCAAACACCACTGTGGGGGCAGAGGTCAAGGGAGAGAATGGAATAAATGGAGGGCATGACAGGATAGAGGAAAACGTGGTTAGTCTCTCACACCATGAGTACCACGGAAGTGTTTTGCATGGCTACACATGTATGACCTACATCTAATTGCTTGCTTTCTCAATGAGAGTAGGTGGGGAGGGAGGAAGGGAGAGAATGTGGAACTCACAGCTTTAAAAATAATGTTAAAATTTTTTTTCATGCAACTGAGAAATAAGTTGTATGGGCAATGGGGTATAGAAATCTATCTTGCCCTACAGGAAAATAGAGGGGAGAGGGATGGTAGAAGGGGGGGGGGTGATAGAAGGGAAGGCAGATTGGGGAAAGGGATGGTTGGGGTACATGATGTCCTGGGGTAGGGGGAAGGGAGAGATAGGGAGAAAATTTGGAATTCAAAATCTTGTGGAAGTGCACATTGAAAACTGAAAATAAATAAATGACATATTTTTTAAAAAGATAGTTTCTTCAGCAGTAACCATTTTGGGTTCAATAAAAGCACAGCACAATTTCCTAAATGCAATTTGATCTTGTCTCTTCTGTGTGTTCCTCAGTTCTTGATGCAATTTGTTTTCCATCATAATACTTTTCTAAGATATGTGTATGCTTATGTATATATGTGTTTGTATATACATATATATACACATGTATGCATACACATACATACACACACAAACTTGATGCATTGAATTTCTAGTCTCTACATCTTTGCCAAGATTGAAACCCCTCCCCCATTCCTGGAGTGTTCTCCATCCTTACCTCTACTTCTTAGAATGTCTAGTTTCTTTCACAAGTCAACTCAAAACATCATTTCTTAAAAGTCTTTCTTTCCTGATTTCTCCATTTGCTAGTACTTCCCCCAAATCACCTAGTATCCATTCTGTATATATCTTGCATATAGTTAGATGTGCCCATGTTGTCTTCTCTCTCCTCCTCCCCCTCCCCCTGTTAAAATGTAAATTCTTTGGAGTCAAGCAATTGTTTGTATTTTTCTTGTATTCCCAGTGCCAGGCACAAGCTAGCATTTAATAAATGCCAATTAATTGATCTATGAATGTCATATTCTTGGCAATATGTGGTTTTTAATCCATTTAATTTTCCTGGTATGGATCATAAGACCTCTCACGTTTCTGCAAACTTTCACTGAGGAGACTTCTGGAGGTCAAAGCAATTCATACAATGTTATCTGTAAATAAGAATATTAGGAGAATTTTATCAGCAGTAGGGAGTCCTTTTGTTAAATTCACTCCCGTGACATTACACATGACAGTAGTGAACAACCTAGAGTTCTGCTTTATAATGCTAAGTAGTGAACAGATAGAGTGCTGGACTTAGAGTCAAGAAAACCCGAGCTCCTATCCTGCCTCAAACACTGTTAACCCCTCTCAACTTCATTTTCCTCAGAAATGATAATAACAATAGCACCAACTTCACAGGGTTGTTGACAGAATCAAATGAGATAACATATATAAAGTACATGGCAAACCTTAAAGCACTGTACAGATGCTGGCTGTTTTATTTATGTCTTTTCTGATGGCAATGCTCAGTTGGTGATTAACAAGTTCCTTTCCTTTGTAACTTTGCATCATAGTCTTGCTTTTGTTCTTCCATATGAAATTGTCCACTTTATCTAATTCTCCCTAGTAGATATCCCATTTTTTTAATACTACATCAAATCCATAGATTAAGTGACTAGTATTGTTTTGTTTATTGTATAGGCTTAATTGATCATCTCTCCAATTAATATATTCTACCTCTGTTTCTGTAAAAGTTGTTTTACGTGTCTTCCTAGAAATCTCACATAGATCTATGACTAAGTATTTTATAGATTTAGTCATTGTACTATAAGTCAAATGTATTGTAAATGTATTATTCTACCAACTTTTTAAAGGTATCCAGTTTTGAAAGTACAGCACTCCAGTGGAATGAACCTGACTGAGGAAAATCTGACCCTGTCCCACTGGACCAACATTCTGGGGTGCTGAAGGTGCTTTAGTTGGAGCAATATCCTAACCTCTCTGAGGCTGCACTACCTTATTGAGACATTCCTTGAAACTATGTTGGCTAAGGGAAATAAAGTCTCAGATTATTGAGGTCACTTTCTCATCACTTGGATACAAAGCAGTCATGCTGAAGGTCTTCTCACATGCTTGGCTGGTAGATCACTACAAGAGCTTTGCTCAGCTGAATCAACTCAGTAGGTTCTCAGTACCTGCCTTTGTTGAACAGAATATCCTTCTCCTGCTATGGCTAAGTAAATTTTCTATTGTTAACTGTTGAATGACCTATGACTGATTCATTTTGTTCTGATATTGAATGTAAACTATCAGGGAACTGACTTGAATCAGGTTTGGCCCAGAACAGGGTCAGCGAACTAGAATAAATAATTCATGGGTGATAATAAGAAGCCACCCTGGAGTCAGAGGTCTTCAAGAAAAGGCTTGAAATATGAATATAGCACTTGGGTATGTTTTGTTTTTGTTGTTGCTTAGTGGTGTCTGACTTTTCATGATCTCATTTGAGGTTTTCTTGGCATAGATACTAGAGTGGTTTGCCATTTCCTTCTCCAGTTCATCTTATAGATGAGGAAACTGACTTGCCCAGGGTCACACTGCTAGTAAGTCTGAGATCAAATTTGAACTCAGGTCTAAGATCAGATTTGAACTCAGGTCTTCCTAACTCTAGGCCTGGCATTCATCTATTACATCACCTAGCTGCCCTGGTTGTGTTTTGGAGATGATACTTCTCCAGATACACAATGGACTATATGCACTTTAAAGAACATTCTAGCCCTGAGATTCTTTGTGATTCTATATTCTTCAAGATTTTGTTAATGCTACATTGACAAGCTGATTTTCTTGGCACATTTACCTAGTAATCCCACTATTTTGTACCGGGTATTCATTGTCTTCATTTTTTGTTGTTGTTACTGTATTTTTTATTTTTTTAACTTATTTATTTTAAGTTTTCAATATTCATCTCCACAAGATTTTGAGTTCCAAATTTTCTCCCCATCTCTCCCTTCTCCCTCCCGCAAGACACCATGCATTCTAATTACCCCTTCCCCCAATCTGCCCTCCCTTCTACTACACCCCTCCCTTTCCTTATCACCATCTTCTCTCTTTTTTTGTAGGGCAAGATAGATTTCTATACCCCATTACCTGTATTTCTTATTTCCCAGTTGCATGCAAAAACAATTCTCAACATTCGTTCCTGAAACTTTGAGTTCCAACTTCTCTCTCTTCCTCCCTCCCCACCCATCCCCACTGAGAAGGTATGCAATTAAATATAGGCTATACATGTGTAGTTATGCAAAAGACTTCCATAATAGTCATGTGGTGAGAGAATAACTACGTTTCCCTCCATCCTATCCTGTCCCCCATTAATCTGTTCTCTTTTTTGATCTTGTCCCTCCCCAAAAGGGTTTACTTCAAATTACTCCCTCCTTCCATTTGCCCTCCCTTCTATCATCCCCCTACACCCTATTTATCCCCTTCTCCCCTGCTTTCCTGTAGTGTAAGATAGATTTTTATACCAAATTAAGTGTGCATGTTATTCCTTCCTTAAGCCAAATATGAGGAGGGTAGGCTTCACTTTTTCCCTCTCACCTCCCCTCTTTTCCCTTTCATTGAAAAAGCTTTTTCTTGCCTCTAAAAATGAGAGATAATTTGCCCCGTTCCATTTCTCCCCTTCTCCTCCCAATATATTCCTCTCTTACCCCTTAATTTTATTTTTTTAGATATCATCCCTTCCTATTTAACTCACCCTGTGCCCTCTGTCTATATATATGGGTATATAATCCCTCCAACTACCCAAATACTGAGAAAAGTTTCAAGAGTTGCAAATATTATCTTTTCATGCAGGAATGTAAACAGTTCAACTTTAGTAAGTCCCTTATGATTTCTCTTTCCTGTTTACCCTTTCATGCTTCTCTTGATTCTTGTGTTTGAAAGTCAGATTTTCTTTTCAGCTCTGGTCTGTTCATCAAAAATGCTTGAAAGTTCTATATTTCTTTGAATGACCATTTTTTCCCCTGAAGTATTAAACTCAAGGTTGCTGGGTAGGTGATTCTTGGTTTTAATCCTAGTTCCTTTGACTTCTGGAATATCATGTTCCAAACCCTTCAATCCCTTAATGTAGAAGCTACTACATCTTGTGTTATCCTGATTGTATTTCCACAGTATTCGAATTATTTCTTTCTGACTGCTTGCAATATTTTCTCCTTGACCTGAAACTCTGGAATTTGGTTACAATATTCCTAGGGGTTTTTCTTTTTGAATCTCTCTCAGGGGGTGATCTGTGGATTCTTTCAATATTTATTTTACCCTCTGGTTCTAGAATATCAAGGCAGTTTCCCTTGATAATTTCATGAAAGATGATGTCTAGGCTCTTCTTTTGATCATGGCTTTCAGGTAGTCCCATAATTTTTAAATTGTCTCTCCTGGCTCTATCTTCCAGGTCAATTGATTTTCCCAATGATATATTTCACATTGTCTTCTATTTTCATTCTTTTGGTTTTGTTTTGTAATTTCTTGGTTTCTCATAAAGTCATTAGCTTCCAACTGCTCCATTCTAATTTTTAAAGAACTATTTTCTTCAGTGAGCTTTTGAACCTCCTTTTCCATTTGGCTAATTCTACTTTTTAAAGAATTTTTCTCCTAATTGACTTTTTAGAGCTCTTTTGCCTTTTGACTTAGTCTATTTGAAAAGGTATTATTTTCTTCAGCATTTTGGGCATCTCCTTTAACAAGCTGTTGACTTACTTTTCATGATTTTCTTGCATTGCGCTCATTTCTCTTCCCAATTTTTCCTCTACCTCTCTTACTTGATTTTCAAAATCCTTTTTGAGCTCTTCCATTGCCTGAGACTATTGTACATGTAATTTGAAGGTTTTAGAAGCAGAAGCCTTGACTTCTATGTCTTCCTCTGGTAGTATGCCTTGTTCTTCTTCATCCAAAAGGATGGAAGAAAATACCTGTTCACCAAGAAAGTAACCTTCTGTGGTCTTACTTTTTCCTTTTTAGGGGCATTTTCCTAGCCAGTTACTTGACTTTTGGGTCCTTTGTCAAGTTGAGGGTATACTCTGGGATTCTGTAAGTTCTCAGTTCCTCCAAGGTGCCACAAACAAGGGAGAGGAGTTTACTCCTCTCCTGGTCTGTGCTCTGGTCTGGAAGCAACCACAAGCTTTTTTGCCTAGGATCTGTGAATGGAATTCCCTCTCCAGAGTCTCCACCAACTCCATCAGGCCAGTGCTCTCCCTCACCCCAGGACAGCCACTCAGGACTGAGATCCAGATCAGGTTCTTGACTCCCCCAGGGTCTTTAGGCTGAGGGCTCCAAAAATGGGTGCTGTGTCCCAGTGGCTGTTGCTGCCCTGTTCCCAGGGCTAGGTCCAGACCTACTCCCTTCTCACCCAGGTGAAAGAGCTCTCTCACTGACCTTTGAAGCTGCCTTTGGCATTTGTGGGTTGATTAATCTGGGAACCACAGCTGCTGCCCAGGATTCCGTGCCCTGAAGCCTACTCCAGTCCTGTCCCTGCCATGCCATAGCCAAGGCTGGGGTGTGCTCTGTGGGCTGTGCTCCACTCCAAATCTGGTGCAATAGATTTTTTCTGTTGATCTTTCAGGCTGTCTTGGGCTGGAAATCTCTTTCATTCTGTCATTTTGTGGCTTCTACTGCTCTAGATTTGTTTAGTCATTTTTTAAAGGTATTTTATGGGCTTTGAGGGTAGAGCTACAGCAAGTTCATCCTTCTACTCCTCCATCTTAGCTCCACAGCCCCCATTAACTTGATTTTTTTTTGGCTCTTCTAAATAAATTTTATCATTTGTAAATAGGGATATTTATTGAGATATTTATTTTCTTTCCTGGATCTTATTCTCTTGATTTACTTTCTTTAACTTTTTTTGCTAGGACTAGCATTTCTAAAATTTTGTTCAATAGTGTTAGTGATAATAGACATGAAATATTACTAAGATTAGTGCATGGTAACCATTATAGTTCCTTTAGGTCAAGGAAAGGATCAAAATTATAACTTCAAACCCTAATAAAGTTTCAAAAGGATTATTTTAATGGTAGTATCACATACTTTGAAAGGGTAATAGCTGTTTCAAGATAACATTAAAAGACAAATACACTTTCTCATCTCTTTTTAATGTATTTTGGGAGCTTCAAGATTCAGTTGACTATGTCATGTAGGGCAGGGAGCATGCAAGTCAAGGCTATGTTAATAAAAAAAATTCCACATATCAGGAATGCAGCAAGTCTGCCTTACATAAATAGTCAAACTCTGGCTTGTATGCATGAATCCTTTTGCATGTAATTGCAACTTCAATTTGAAGTTTGCAATTTTGTAACTAAATTAGGGGTGGGGTTAAGTCCTATGGAAAGAAGTAATGGAATGTCATATAAAGTAAAATTCTTTACTGTGACCATATTTAGAGTTCATCTCTTTCTTAACTCTACTAGATCAAGTAAAAGGGTATTAGAAATTCATGGTACTAGCTCAATTATGCATGGATGTGAATTGCTAACATTTTAAAATTATTTCACATTTTGTAAGTAAAATGCAGTTATAATTCAGATCCATTATATCAACACATAACTGTTGATAAGCTATGGAAGGAAATCAAGAATATTAACATTTTTGTTATGGTACTTACCAGTAGAAGAATAAATTCAGATATTATTTTTAGGGCTCTGTGAATCCGTTAGTCAAACATTTGGATATTTTGAAAATGTAAGTATAAGCTAAATAAAATAGGTTAAATATATGTATGTTTGTACATGTGTTAATACTATTGGTGGACCATATGATAAAGAAGTTTGGCATAATAGATAGCCTGTTGTCCTCTGACACAGCTTAGTTGTGTGAGTCTCTGAGCCAGTCATTCAATCTTCTCACATCCTCTATAACTTTGTAAGGCTATAAAAATTGCCCATTTGGATTAGTGGAGGTAATTTCCTCATCATCAATTCCATACAGCAGTGAAATTACAGATCTAGTCTGCCCCCCCAAAAGATAAAGATGATGATATAATATTTCATTTTGCTTTTCCTGTCCTCAAATTTCTTGTCTTTTTTTCTATTCTTTAAGGAGTTTTCCTCTAATCTCCTCTAATAAACTGATAATTTCAGCATATTTTTAAAACAAATTATTAGGTATTGCACATTTTAACATGGATCAAGGATTATGCTTGATGTTATATTACACACTTGGAAAGTTTTGGGAACACTAAATTTTATTAATGTGCCAATAATTAATACTGACAAAAGTTGTTACTTTTCTGGTGTTTCCTTGAGATAATAAGGTTTCTTCCAATTCAAGTTACCCTTTCTTTACTCTTATCTCTCCAAAAATGTACCAAATTATGCTTCTCTTTTCTTTTTTGCCCTTTTCCATTAACAGTTGCTGACATTTACTATATACCTGAAGGAAAGAAAAAAAAAACCTCAACAACACTGTCATTCATAAATATTAAATCAGTGTGTTCTCATCTGTTCTTCATATGCAAACATGACCCATCACCAGGAGGGCACCTGCTATGATTATTTTTCCGGTAGTAGTGATGAATTTTCATGTATCCTCTTTCTTTCCATACCTCTTCTGACCAAAGGCATATATTCTGGGGGAAACATCCTACTGATTTGGTTTTTGAGGTGAAAACAACATATGGTAGGTACATTTAGTCCCTATGTGGACCAAGTAGCTTTTACTCTGTTCCATGGCTAAAGTACAAGTCTCCTTGTCTATAAGTAAAACACTGGGAGAGAGAAAGAAGAGAATTCTGTTGTGTTTATAGATTAATTATTGAAGAAGACCATGAGTGATTCAGCAAACACGTCAAAAGTGATATTTTCTATGCTGCATGTATCCATTAATTCAGTAAATGTAAATGAACCTTTCTTTCACAGTGGTGTTTACAAATCTTGTTTATATTTCTGCATCATGCACAACTGACACCATTTTCTTGAAAAAATCCATTCCACTTCTGATTGCTGCAGGTCCGAAGAGTCAATCCTATACTTATCCTCCATCAAGTAAACAAATTTTTTGCATTCTTTCTTCAGTATGTTTCTAATTAACACATGTCTTCTTTCCACCTCATTTAAGTCTCCACTTCTTTCATTGTATTATAGCTGCTTATATATTATTCTGTCATCCCTACGTCTCCAACCCACCACAGTAGCTTTATAGCATGCTGCATGATTTAAGTGGTGATAAGCCAGCTGTGCTATTGGTGACTCTATCTTGCCATTTAAATTTTGTTTTTAAATGTGCAGATGACACCAGTAAAATTGTTTTTTAAAATGAATGTTTTAAACACATCTATTTCTCAGAGCAATGAAGGAAGTTTAGATATGACTCGTATTCTATAAACCTTAAAGATAAGTAAATTTCTAATTGACCACATCCCCAAATCCAGAATTTCAAACTCTCATGTTCCTGGGCTCCAACTTTCATTCTCAACCTTTAACTCAAGCCCTGAGACTGTGAGCCTGTGATTCATTGATTGGACAGGAGGATAGTTAAACAAATTTGTATACATGAATTTCATGTAACATCATGCAGTAATATATGATGAATATGATAAATTTAGGGAAACCCCAAAACATGTGTATGCATTGATACAGGATGAAGTAAATAGAACCAATTTGTGCAAAGACTTCAAAACTCTAATCATGATATCTAAGAACTGAGGATGAAGCATGCTCCCTACCTCTTGACAGAGAGCTAATGGCCTAGTAATGGAAAATCATATCTACATTCTCAAGCATAGTCAAAATATTTTTTTGTTTTGTTCAACTATACTTGAGTTATAAAAGAGCTTCTATGTAAGGTGGAGAAGAGTTAGTAGGAGCAACAGAAATTTTATAAAAGGGAGAAAACAAGAGAGAAAGAAAAAAGGAAGGAGAAAAAGAAGGAAGGAAGGAAGGAAGGAAGGAAGGAAGGAAGGAAGGAAGGAAGGAAGGAAGGAAGGAAGGAAGGAAGGAAGGAAGGAAGGAAGGAAGGAGAAAGAGCATATTCTTGGAAAGGGCAGTGTCTTTATTGCACAGTAAAGATCACAACTTCAGCAATAATCAAAACTGTGAAAAATTTAAGTGGTGGCACATTAAAGCAGCTTTATGTATGCCTTGAACTTCAAAATGTGCCAGATGCTGTTTGTTCATTCAACAAGCATATTTTAAACATCTACTCTATGTGAGACTATTAATTTAGGAAATGCAACATTTATAAAGTGGAATAGACACACCTAAATAAAAAATGTATATTCATTAACATGTAGGTAAGGCAGGGTAAGATTATGCAATAGGTACAATGTACCTATTATTAGATAATGGGAATGCACTCTGTGAGGTTAAGGAAAGCAAAGTAGTTAGCCTGTATCCTTCGCCTTCCAAGCCGAGCTTGAGGAACTTTTGTGTAAAAGTCTGAGAATCAGAACAGGAACTGCCTCTTTTCATTGTGTTGTAACATAAACTTAGAAAGTATATCGAAGTTTTAGAATACCAAAAGCCAAATACAAGGAAATTTGGAGCTCCAACAGTGAAGCAAGCCAGATTTATTGAGTGTAGATACAAAATGAAGGGGTAGTCTGGGAGGATCAACATAGGGTGGTCTACTAAGGTTGTGTATGAAGTTAAGTGCCCCATAGGTATGTGGGCATCTGGTCCCCAAGCAGTAGTTCCTATAGTATTCTTATATGGTTCTAGCAGGACCAGATACTGGGGGAAGAGAGACCTAGTGACTGATGCTGATTCATGCTAGTGGAGGAAGGCAAGACTCTTGGGGAATTAGTAACTAGTTGATATTGAAATTGCTTGGGAAAAGGGCTTTTGGACCATTATTGCTGATTTTACTGACAGGATGACTCAGGGGGTTTCGAGATTCCCTGGAGTTTTTTTCTTTTAGTAGAGAGGTTACTGGAATCATTATATAGCTCAACTGTAGAACCCAGATGAATCCATCAAGAACATAGGAATGGGACTTGAACTCCCTGAAACACTCTCAGGGTCCAGAATTAGAAGGAAAAATGGCAGAAAAGTGTCTTCAGGGACATTCTATTTCCTTGTCCCCCATGAGATAATACTGGAAACTTTTAAATCTTAAAATATAAATTAAAATGTCAGAATATCTTGTAAATAAAATGATAGAGCAATAATTCTGTTTTCCATTCCAAAAAAAGTATTGCAATATTTTTAAATGGTTTAAGATACCATAGCTGTGTTTATTTTTAAAACATTACATGCTGCAAGTAAAGGTTCCTGAAATCTTGGTGCTTAGAGATCCTGGAAGGTCTTAAATTTCTGGGACTGATTTGAAGAAACTAATGGTAAATCTGAGAGATACCTACAATAAACACCTTGCCAGAACCAACGATATTGCATACAAGAAGTATGCATCCAACTGAAGAAATGAGTTTGCTGAAGCTAAACTTCACAGGATAATTATGAGAAGCAAATGATGGGTGAAATAATTGAGTCAATCAATAAATATTTTATCAAGTACCTACTACTTGCCAGGCACTGTACTAGGCACTGGGGATGTGTGTGCCGAAGAAGACCACGCCATCAGAGAAATGATGACATGACTTGCACTTGACTTTGTTTTGAGTGAGGGAGGGCTGTGCAAGTCACCAGCTGCACTTCTCCTCCAGAGCCATCTGAGTCCAGTGACCAGATCATCATCAGGATGACTGGAGATGGCCCAGGATGAGGCAATTGGGGTTAAGTAACTTGCCCAAGGTCACACAGCTAGTGAGTGTCAAGTGTCTGAAGTGAGATTTGAACTCATCTCCTCCTGACTCCTGCACTGGTGCTCTATCCATTGAACCACATAGCTTCCCTGAGGCACTGGGGATAGAAAAAGTGACAAAGACAGTTCCTGTTCACAAGGAGTCTATAATCTGATGGGGGAGGCCAACATACAGAAGGAGACAGAAAGGTATGAGTGGATTCATCCTTGCCAGATATTGAAATTTCCAGTGATGAGTTTCTTGGGGAAAGGATGCATGATGGAAAAGTCCAAAGTCCAAAGTGCAACCACCAGAAGTTCTCTCTCTCTCTCTCTCTCTCTCTCTCTCTCTCTCTCTCTTCCCCCCTTCCTCCCTCCCTCTCTCTCCATAATATATATATATATATATATATATATATATATATATATGAAAAACTCTATACACACACTCATATGGAATTGTATGGTAAGATGCTGCATATTTAATATTTGGCAGCCATGGACACTAAAATATGGTGCATGATCAACTACCATTGACATCTCTTATCCGCATCATCACAGGAACAGGACTTATTTCATCACCATGACATTCCTGAATACTTCACGCTAGCAAATCATTGTCATCTGGTAGGAAAACATTGCTGATGGCGTACCTACAAGAATAAAAAAAATGTTGTATCCAACAAATGACACAGGGCCTCTTTTATTTAACTTGCAGGTGAAAAGAATTGCTGCTCCATGGAATTTCAAAGTAGCACCAAATGTTACCTTTATTCCAATATTCAACTGAGAACATTTCACTAACCTCTTTTGAGAAAGATACAAAGGGTCTTGATTTACAAATAGCTCGTGAATATTTTTAAAAAGTTACAAGTCCATTATTGAATACTATTTTACCGTTACCTTTTATTCCAAAAATGTAGGAAATATTTTCTCTAAAATGTTGCCTTCTGTTATCCAAATATTTAGAAAGTCTTGGAGCCCAAAATATTCATTCATTTATATTGCATTTTAGGAAAGCGGTCTGCTATAGTGCATAGAGTGGTGACCTCTAAGTCATGTGGACCTGGGGTCAGGAGCTGCCTCTGGCCCATACTGGCTGTTTGATCCTATATAACCCTGACCAATTCTCTAAGAATGTAAAATTCAGATAGATTATATATGTCCATTGGTAGGCAAAATTACTCACCAAGAGCTCTCCACATAGATAAATCACAGGCATGATAAGAAAAAAAAATGTTTTGAATCAAGCATTTAAGTGCTTATTATGTTCAGTGCACTATCCTAAGTGTCAAGAGAGGCCCCTTATCTCCAAGATATTACTATTTGGCTGCCTTATTAAAACCCTCTTCATCTCCCACCAAAAACTGCAGAACAACACTAGAATTGAGGAGATAAGGCAGCTGGGCTTGGGGATAGAAAGGTAGTAATGACGGGTCAAGCTTCTCTATTATTCTGAAGTTATTAGCAGGTGTTAGATAAAAGCAAATTGGGCCAATCTCTGTAGGTTGGTATTTGATAAGGTGACCCTTTCTTTTACTGCATTTATAGAGCTGTTTATTGTGGTAGAAGGGAGAGTTACTGAGGTAGGTGCCAATGCCACAGAATTTTGGGTATTTGTTATTCCTGTCCAGCCTTTCCCATGTGTCTTCATTCCCTATCCTTGGGAAAAAAATCTTATACACCAAGCCATGCTGTAATCTCAGCTTGGGCACAGAAAACACAGAAAGATTTGCTCAATGATTAATTTGAGTAAAAACATTGGCATCAGTTTTATCCTTGATAATAGCTCCTAAATCATTTATTATACTCTCAGGCATTCCTTTGTCCAATAGACAGCCAGAGGCACCACTTCTGCCATCATCTCCATCATCAGCAATGCTTTATGTTGCCTTCAAAGATGTTGCTTTACTTTTCACTTTTAGTTAAAGCAGACAAATGTCTGGTTAATGGATGATATTTTGATGGTGAAAAAGCAAATTTCTAGCAGTTTTTTTTTTAATTCCCTTCATGTTAATGATTGTGTACTTACAGCCCAGGACCAGAATAATGTGTTTATGAGCAGTTTGCCAATGCCTCACTGTGCTTTAGTTTGACTCTTATTGCCAAGAAGACAGGTGCCCTTCTCCAACACTGACCATGTAATGCCTATGCATTTTCTTTATCCTGATAAAGAGCTTGCTTCAAAAAGTTGTCGGCAATATTTATCATTTTGTGGTAGTCATATCTCAGTGACAGGTTTGGGAGAGTAGGGTTTTCTGACTCACATAATTTCCTATGTAACTACATTTCCATTTATATAGTAAAACTATTTATAACCAAGGGGACACCTATATATACCAGGAGCCGGTATATCCAGCCCCTGACCGCTGCTTCACATCTGCACAAATGTATGCCTTAATACATTAATTATAAGCTTCCCCTAAGAAATATTGTTTTGATACATATGTGAAACAGGTTTTGTTTTTCTTGCCTTCTTAATGAGTGGAGTGGGGAAGAGTATTGGGAGGAAGAGAATTTGGGAACTATATATAGAGAGATTTTTTTTCCACTTAAAAGTATTTTTTCAATTACACGTAAAGATAGTTTTCAACATTCATTTTTATATGATTTTCAGTTCCAAATTTTACTCCCTCCCTCTTCTCCCCCCTCCCTAAGACAGTAAGCAATCTGATATAAGGTATACATGTACAATCTTATTAAATTTATTTCCACAGTAGTCATGTTGTGAAAGAAGAATCAGAACAAAAGAGAAAACCACAAGAAAGGACATGAAAATAGTGTGCTTTGTTCTGCATTCAAACTCCATAGTTCTTTCTCTGGATGTGGATAGCAGATTCCATCATGGGTCTTTTGGAGTTGTCTTTGATCACTGTTTTGTTCAGAAGAGCCAAGTAGATCATTGTTAATCATCAAACAGTGTTCCTATTATTGTATACAATGTTCTCCTAGTTCTGCACCCTTTACTCAGCATCAGTTTATGTAAGTCTTCCCAGGTTTTTCTAAAATCTATTTGTTCATCATTTCTTATAGCAAAATAGTATTCCATTACATTCATATATCACATCTTGTTCAGTCATTTCCCAATTGATAGGCAACCTCTCAATTTCCAGTTCTTTGCCACCACAAAAAGAGTTGCTGTAATTATTCTTGTATATGTGGGTCCTTTTCCCTTTTTTTATGATCTCTTTGGGATACAGATCTAATAGTGGTATTACTAGATCAAAGGGTATGCACAGTTTTATAACTCCTTGGGCATAGTTTCGGGAACATATTTTAAATTTTAAAAAAGAAAACATTGCTTTAGCTAACATAATTTTGCCATAGAGTTGTAAACATGTAATTTTCAAAGGCCACCATAAGTCAGAACACCCCACTCTAACAGGATTCTGCCAATCCTCACCATCCCAGTTCAACTCTGGTTTTGAGATTCTTGCTTCTAAGTTATTAAGACAAACACACACACACACACACACACACACACACACACACACACACACACACACACACACACTTCTCCTAAAGAAAGAAGTTGTTTTGGCTGAAGTTCTACACATAACTAAAGAAGGTCACTATCAGAAAGTTGTTACAAATAAAAACCCTGGACCTGATGTCAGGAGACCTGAGTTTCCACAGTCTGCCATTTTACCAGCTTTGTGACTTGGAGTTTACAAATGAGCTAATCTCTCCAAGCTTCAGGTTACACATTTGTAAAACAGGGAAAATATTTTTTTCTGTTTACCTTTTTTTTCTGTTTGCCTTACAGGGGTTAGTAAGGAAAGCCTTTGTTTACCTTTAGACACTACAGAAATTCAAGTTAATGTTGCAACACATTCAAATAAATGGTTGTCTAATATTGTTCTTATCAGTAGGAGCACTATTCACATTAATCAAATAAATATTGTACTTAGAGCTCAAGGGAAAAGAAGAGGCAAGATCTAGACATTTAGATGTAGACATGTTCATGCTGCTAAGATCTATTGATTTAACTTCTGCAAATTCAGTTATTATTCCATTGGCTGTCCTGCTCTTCCAGTATTTGGAGGAATAAGGAGAGGGTGCTTCTGGAAACCCCTGGCTTCTCTAAAGATTGGTGTGGTGGCAGATGAGTAATAATAACTGAGGAAATAATATTAGTTGAGCAAATTGGGCATAATGAAAGGGCTTTTGAACTGACTGGGGAGTCCAATTTTTCCCTCACAGTAAAGCATCTTCCATTTACTAACATTGTTGCTATGGAGCTGCCTTTCTCCCACCCTTTCCCAACACAATTTTGTTTGAATTTCTACTAAACCAGTTAGCAAATTAGAGGTGGGGTGTACCTTTATGTGTTTTCAGAAGGCCTCTCAGAGGTTATCTTGTCAATCTCCCATTCAAAGTAGAGATCAGTTCTGAAATGTCTCATCAATCCTTTGCTTCAACACGTCAAATGTTAAGGAACCCATTACCTCCACAAGGCGCTTGATGCAATTTTTGAATTCCAGTTTTTATGAAGTCTTCCTTATATTGATCCAAAATCTGCCTTGCTGTAGCTTCTGCTCCTAATTCTACCTCATGTCAAGCTTAACCTCCACATGACAGTCTTTTCAGTTTTGTTGTTGAATATCACCCAGATATGACACAGTCCCAGGCTGGCTCCCTGGTGTCTCTTTCTTTTCCCTTTTTTCTTTCTTACATCTGGGAGTTCAAGGAATATTCCTTGTTTAGAATTATCTCTTTGCTCATCCCTGTCACCTTTTGCTCTTCACACGGTGTCTTTTGAGCAAGTTCATGTTTGTAGAAAGAGGCACAGATTTTGAAATTCTTGCCTGCCTTGCCTTGGGTTATAAGCCCTTAACCTTTCTTTGTGTTTTCTAAAGGTCTTTTCTGTTCATAATTAATGAAACAAAAAAATAATAATAAACATAATGGCTTGATGTAATGCAAGGAATTCTACTGAAAAAAGCTATAAGAATCTCTAGAGCAATTTTCCTTACAGACTTAAAGGCCAAGGTCTTGATCTCTTAGGTTCTCTGTATGCATTGACTGACCCAATTCCTTTGAACTCCCCCTAAGATAACCTTGCCAAAGGCTTTCAGTGTCCATTATAGTGGAGGGCGTAGGGGAGTCAGATTTTCTCAAGGATTCCCTCATTTGTTCTGTTTCAGATAGTAATTGGCCCATGAAACTAAGATTCATCTCTGTTCTAAGCATCCTCCACTTCCAAACCAGAAAGTCATTTTAGAGCATTTTAAAATTAAATTAAAACTATAATAACATTCTGCTTAATTATTAACATTTACTTTCTCTGCTCTAGTTATCATAGCATTTAAAAACCAAAGGACCTTAAAAAGAATTTTGTCCAATCTCTCTATTTTACAGATAAGAAAACAGACTCTGAGGGGCTAAGTGACTTATCCAAAGTCATATGTTAATAAGAGAGGTTGAAAGCACTTTTATTCAGTGATTTTTCCACCACTGAAAATTCAGGAGACAAAACCTGTTGGCATGTTGAGAACATATACAATAATAAAAATTGAAGGTTTTTTTTTTTAAAAATGAGCCACTTCTCCAGCTTGGCATTGGAGCTTTTCCTAGAATTTGACTACTTTGGGACTTTATTATCTTTTTGGACAGAGAAATGATGATGATCACATAATCATATCAATATTTATGAAGTATCATATAGTAATATTCTGTTTCTACCCTTGGTTCTCAAAGGTAGCAATTTCCTGCTAAGAAAAGCTGATGAATATTTTTCTACCCCTTCTTCTTCGTGCATCAAAACTAAGAGCCCTGAAAAGTCAATGAACAGAAAGGAGGAAGGGAAAGAAGGAAGGAAGGAAGGAAGGAAGGAAGGAAGGAAGGAAGGAAGGAAGGAAGGAAGGAAGGAAGGAAGGAAGGAAGGAAGGAAGGAAAGGAAAGGAAAAGAAAAATCCAAAGAAACACCTTTTTGCATAATTTAGGCCATCAGAATGTCACGTCCTGTGATCTCAGAATCACATCCTGGCCATGATGAGGTATCAAAGTAGGATTTTGTACAGGAGCCTAAAAGTTAGTACATTAAATTTAGATGACCTTCTAGAGTGACAAAGGCCAATTACACTCTGCTGAGGCTACTTCCACTTATTAATAACCCTGAAAGTAACTGTAGGATCATCAGTCACAGAGTAAGTTTGTATAGGACCTTAAAGACAACTAGTCTATGACCCTTTTTGTTACTATGAGGATTCTGAAGCCCAGAGAGGTGAAATAAATTGTTCATTATTATTCAGGTAGTAAGTGGAAGAGCCAAGATTTAACCCTGATCTTCTGACTTCAAATTTAGTGTTCTTTACAATGTGATACTCTGCCTCCTAAGTCTGTGTTGGCGATCACCTTAGTAACCTTACACCACTCCCTCAGTTCTATCAGATTTCATTTCTTAGGCCTGGGGTATGCATCTGATTTAATAATGTCATGAATTTTCCTTCTTTCCTACTTGTTTTGGACTGTTTGGGGCCTAGACACAGACTGCTTATGTGTCCAGGAAGCTTGAAATGGCTCCACCTTAGCCATGTTGGAGTAGGAAGAAAGGAATGCTGCTGGATATTTAAAGGGATAGAGCAGGCTTAGCTCCTCCTTTCCTCCCCAACCTGCTTGTAGACTTCCTTTTGGTAATCAACTGCTACCAAGCATCCATTCATTTACTCAGCAATCAATTATTAATTACCGTCTAACTGAAGAAGTTTTAAGTAAGTCCTGACTTGTTTTTGATTTGTTTTTGAAACTCAGTGCGGGACTTTCTTATAATTTTAGCGCCTTTTATTCGTGTCTGTTTTGCTTCTTTGATTCCAACAGTCTAAGCTATCTTTCCTAACTTTGTATTACTAACATAAGAAATTAATATCTTAACATGTTTCTGATGATATGTTAAGTGGGCTGTGATCAAGTGCACAGTCCTGAAACCTACAACTTGAGACCTCGTTCCAAGCCGATATTCATAAAAGAATCAAGAATCTTTAAGTGTCATTGAGTCCACCTACATAATAACTCATGGACCACCCCCACCTGAATTTCTCTATCCTGTCTGAAAGAATGTTATGATACTGTTTCCTAATACCTTACCAACCACAGTCCTTCAATTTCATAACCCAATAGTCAATCATACATACATTAGTGCCATACATTTTAAAGGAGAATGCAAAAAAATGAATGTATATCTCTTCTAAAATTTTCACAAGTGGAAAGCAGAAAACTTCAGAACTCTCTGCCTAATAAATGACAGGTAGTTCCAAGCAAAGCATGATTAGAAATGTAAAAAGTGAAGTTGTTTTGAAAATGCTAATGGAAAGTAGCTTCTTAAACTCATTCTCAGGTAGCAGAAAACACGTAGACTGAATATTTACCAAGATAGAAAACAGATTTTAAAATATCCAGGGAAATGACAGCAAGCAGTTTAAGAGTGTAACTTAGACATTTTAACATATGTCCCCAACCAAAGATTGTACTGCTATTTTCCTCATTCTTACAAAAGTTTGACTCTCAATCTGCTATTAACTAGCATGAGCAAGTAGCTTAACCTCTCAGGTCTCCATTTCTTTTGTGAGGAAACCCTACAAATGAGAAAGTTGTATTTGATGATCTAAATTCCTTTTCATCTCTGTAATCTTTTTTTTTTCTGAATTGTTTTATAGGAACAGCCTACATTTACTTATTTTTGCCACCAGGTGGTGCTTATGTATTTTAGAGTCAGAGATTACTAGCTTTGGAAAAGAGTTTCTCGTATGATCCCTTTCTTTTACATTTGAGGAAAATGAGGCATGAAAAGGTAAAATAACTTGCCAGAGAACATCTCAGTCAGGTGGATTAGATATATGCTGTTTTAGACTGTGTCTGGTAATTAAGTGAAATATTGGTCTTTGTTTTTGTTTTTTTAGGTAAAGTGAAAGGAATGACCAGATTAAAGAAAATGCAAATTGGTTTGGGGAAAATATAATGATAGACAGCAAAGACGGGCACATTTTAGTAAAACATTTACAAAAGACCATGGAGTCAAACAAAGATTTTAATTCATTCATTATTTCACCTATTCAAAAAAGTTTACTGAACACCTATTAAGTGCAAGATAAGGGAGATATGAAAAAGATGTATTTTGTGCCCTCAAGAAGGTCTGTATCACTCTTCTACATCGTTATGAAAATTGTGCTTTATATAGATACCATTCTAAGAAAGCACGGAATTTGCTGCCTACTAAGATAACCCATTTCATTCTTGGACAGCTCCAATTACTAAGAAATTCTTCCTGATATTGAATTAAAATTGTCGTTCCCCTTCCATCTACTTAAACCCCCTTTAAAGCCATCCCATTAATGGTTCTAGTTCTGACCTTATGGCCAAATAACATAATGCTTCATTTTTGTGATAATCCTTCATGTGTCATATTCTACCTTAGTCTTCTTTTCCCCCAGCCAAACATCATCATCATCATCTTCAACTGTGAAATGGTTCCAAGTCCTACCACTACCCAAGGTGCCCTTGTTTAAATAAGCTTCTAGCTTACCAATATCCAAGGTGGTGCTGAAATCCAAACAGGTTTATGATTTCATTTAGCAAATTGACAAAGATGACAAAAGAGCAACATTCTAAATTCTGGAAGGGCTTCATGAAGACAGACATGCTAATACACTGTTGATGGAATTGTGAATTGGTTCAAACATTCCAGAAAGCAATTCTTAATTGTTTGTTGTTGTTTTTTAAGGTGACTAAGTGTCCTTTAACTATTGTTACAGAACAAGAGGAAAAGAAGGCAGAAGAAAGACTCAGTAAAAAGGTCAGTCAGAGGACACATAACATATATAAACACCTTCCCTCAACTTATTTGGGTTACACATATGTATGTGCACACACATATATGTATGCCCTTTGACCCCAGAGGTGCCAGTGTTGGGCGTATATGCCAAAGAAGTCAAGGACAGAAAGGTCCCGAATATACCAAAGTATTGCTAGCAACACTTTGTGATAGCAAAGACGTAGGAACAAAGTAATTGCCCATCAATTGTGGGGCAACCCAAACCTCCTCACTTCTGATCTAATGCTCTTTTTATTACAACATGTACTCTCTTCTTCCCATCTAGAATTTCTTCCTCTTTCCTTTCCACTTTTATAAATTCTATCCATCCTTCAAAGCCCAGGACAAGTACCACCTTCTCCATGAACTCTACCTCAGTTGCTTTGATTCTAACTCAATCTTCCTTGCCTGAACTCCTGTCCACCCACATAGCACTTAATTATATATTGTCACTTATTCAACTCTCCTAGTTTCATGTGCATAGTTTTACCTTCCCAATTAAACTGAGAAAGCCAGAACTCTCATCTTATGCCTCTCTTATAGCCTATATAGTGCTAAATACCGAGTAAGTTCCATACTTCCAGGATCTGTAATTTTGCAACACCATTGCAACTTAGCAAATAGTTTTCCACAGTTGTCATGGTTTAACACACACACACACACACACACACACACACACACACACACACACACACAACACCTAGCCTAGCAATGAGCTTCACTTAAGAAAGTCTGGTCATCAGACTTCAGACATTTGGGCCATCACTGAGTTTGTATGTGAAACGTTTCTAGCACATTAGTACCAGCCAGAGCTTGCACTCTGACTTCATTAACCTAAGTGCACACAGTAGAGCTGTACTTAGTGCTCATTTCCATAATACTTCTAGGAATGGTGTGAAGAACTGGTCCTACCTTCACTTAGCATCTAGGAATGGGCACCGAATTTATGCTTCCTTAATTAATTACCTTCCTCACTACATTTTACTTCTTCTAAAAATAAGTAATGATTACTCCTTTTGGAGAAAGAAGTCCTACACTGAATCAGGATATTAAAGAGCCAAGACATGCCACCAAGTCCCTGCAATTTTCCCAAAAAGTATGGCCCCTGGTATATATTAAGTGCTTATTGAATGAATGAACATTGAATAAATATTTCAATGAAGGTATGAAAAATATAGAACATTTCAACTGCAAATCCTTAGGTCTCTTGTTAAAGTATAAAAGTGAAGAATTTGGAGATTTCCTGTGGCCTTATAGGATGTTGTTAGTATTTTTTCCAGGAGTCTATTGGACATGCAACTAATTTGCAGCTTATAGTGGTCCTTATGGAAGAGTTGTGATTAATGTAAGGTTGTAATGATGGAAAACATCTGGACAAGTAGGGGAGATAGAAGGAGCAGCATGAGTAAAATCCTGGAAGTAGAAATAAAGAAGGAGGTTGGTGGCAAGAAAGGCATCATGCAGCCTCTCAATCAGAGATGAATATGTTTCTTGATTTGGAGACTCTTACTGATTGGGTATTTCTTGGGAAACATTTTCACTGCTTTTGGCTTCCATGTCCCTATTCAGAAAGCATGGGGAAATTTCCCCCTTACACTGTCTAGGATACTGACAGTGGTTTCTGCCTTGCAGGAACATATTTAATAATATTGCAAAACAAATCTTTAGTGATAAATTGAGGGAAACAAAACAGAAACATTTAAAATTCCTTCATTCAACAAGAATTTATAAGTGTCCAAAGTGTGCAGAGTATTGCAATAATGAGGGAATTATGCCTAGTTTAGGTACAATATTACCTAACCTTGCCCTTAGGAAGCTTATCGTTTTTAGTTAAATGAACAACCAACCCCTGTGAGAATCCCACAATGTAAATGTCCAGAATCACAGTCCCAACCTGAGAGGTTGCCCACATTGAGATTCTTTGCAAGTCTCTCTCTCTCTCTCTCTCTCTCTCTCTCTCTCTCTCTCTCTCTCTCTCTCTCTCTCTCTCTCTCTCTCTCTCTGTCTCTCTGTCTCTGTCTCTGTCTCTCTCTCTCTCTCTCTCTCTGTCTCTCTCTCTCTCTCTGTCTCTCTCTCTCTCTCTCTCTCTCTCTCTCTCTCTCTCTCTCTCTCTCTCTCTCTGTCTTTCTCTCTCTCATCTCTCTCTCATCCTCTCGAGTTCTCTCCTCTCTCTCTACCTCCCTCCCTCCTCTTTCTCTACCCATCTCTCTCTCTGCCTTTCTTTCTGTGCTTGTCTTTCTGTCTTTCTCACTTGTATTGACTATATTTGTGATTTGCAAAGGGGAAATATTGCTGGCAGATTTGCCATAAACTTGTCCAGTCTCCAGAAAAAGTCATTTTTCATTTTTAGGTTTTCCACAATGGCTCCTATCACAGTCAGTGCTGTGAACTATGAATGCTGTCTCTGTGGTCATTAATATGCTGCTCAGGGCATTTTCAAAGAATTCCTAACCAGCCTGATGCTTTTCTGCACATTTCATTGTGACTCTTCTCCTAAGTTTTCCTTTGATTTCTTTTTTTTGGACTTACCAGAATCTGTTCTAGCCCCATACTTAATGAGAATCTTTTTGGCTGTGGCTCCATTGACTGAGGAAGAGAAAATGCAAGCCATGATCTAGCATCAGTTACCTTGAACATCCTGTGAGTACAGTAAGCCTGACTCCCTTCTGTCATTTCTTTAGTCCACTCAGAAAAGAGGAAGGAAGAAGTATCCCAGCAGAGGAAATAAATAAAAGGAATATAGTCGGGGCTAATAAAATGGGTCAGATGCTGGTAGAAGAAGGAGTTGAGAGACTGAGACAGAGTAGAATAATGGAAGGAGCACTAGCCTGGAACTCAATTGACCTAAGTTCTTGTCCCAATTCTACCATTATCTCCGAACCTCACAGTTTCTTAACCTGTAAAGTGAAAGGTTGGGACTCATAATCTCTAAGGTACTTCATAGCTCTTAAAAGAAGTAAAAGTAATTTCTTGGGGTTGCTGGATTAAAGGCTTCTACAAACACATAGCACAAGATTCCCATTAGGAGAGTGCCTTACTATATGGTTGTGAATATGGAGATTTGCAGTTTAGATGGGCGAGGTACTGTGATGCCAGGGACTCCAAAGTTTCATGGGTATGTATATTAAATTTCCAAAACTGATTGTATGGTAGAAAGAGAGAATATGAGCTTTCTTCAGGAAAAATGAAATAAGGCCTGGGAAAATTATATTGCAACAGCAGCAATTTGAAAAGGATATCAAGAAATGACATTATCAAAAGATAAGAAGTTGAAAGAATATAGTAATTGTGGACAGGGTCTAGAAGTGGTGTTGGGGAATTAGGAGAATCACAGAATTTCAGTGTTAGAGCTGACCTTAACAGTCATGTGCTCCAAACAAACTTAAAAGAAATCTTTTCTGTAATGGACCAGTGATCACTTAGCCTTTGTTTAAATTAGCCTCTAATGAAGAAGATTCCACCATCCCCTGAGACTACACATCCCATTGTTAGATTTTTCCTAAAATCCAGCCTAATTTTGACTCTTCTCAGCTCCCATCTAGTTCTTTTAGTTCTGGCCTCTGGGATGCCAAGAACCAATTTAATCCCTCTTCCATGTGACAACCCTTCAGATACTTAGGCAGAGCTATCACATTGTCTCCAAGTCTTTTTCTTCTCCAGGCTAAATTTCCCCATAACTATTTGAGAACTGGATTGACTTTCCTAGGAAAAAAGTGAGGGAGAGTAGTAATGAGGTCTCATCAGTGAAGAGGTAGTTATTTTTTTTTCAGGATGAGGAGGTTGAGGAGAGAAATTTACGATAATAAAAACCTAAAGGAACCCCATTTTTTCTTAAAGAAAATAAGTCCCCTAAGTAGGGATGTTAGTTTTGTTGCTGCCAGCATTACCTACCTCCTACGTCTTTCTGTCCCTTCGACAATTTTAGGCTTGAAAAATGTTGAAAGTTTTCTCCTTAAATAATGCCCTTTCTGATTTAGCACCATAAACCAGTGAATTAATCAACTTCTATGCACTCTTTCTATCCCATACCCAGAACAACTTAATGGAAACTTTCATGGGGAGTAATTAAAGGAAACTATGTATGCATGTGTGTGTGTATAAGGTAGATAGCTTCATATATAGTATATATAATATGTATACGTACATATATATGTGGACAGCTTCATTTGATTTGGCAAATTGTTCCAGTTTTACAGGGATTTACACATCTGGGGATGTTTATTATGCCATTGCCTGTTCTAAATCACATTACTTTAACAGCTGATATTTAATATGACACATTGGAGAGCCTAATAAGGGTGATTAATGTCAGAGATGGGGTGAGAATCACAGAATTTTAAAGTTGGAAGGAATCTCAGTGATATTCTGGCCCAACCCATACTCAAAAGGAGTCCACACAATAACATATCCAATAAGTAGTCATCCAGAAGGGTCAGAGACAACTATTAAAATTTCTTTTTTTTCCTGAATAAAATCAGAGTCGTTTGTGAGTGTTTAGCAGGCGCTTAGACATAACTACATGAGGCTATCCTTATAGGCAAGCACTCCACCAAGCTATTTTTGTCTTCTTTTGGTAGAGGGAGTGGGAAGCTCATAAAGTTGTTATAGCAGCTGAAACTTTTTCTAATGCCATTTAAATGTTGGAAATTATTTGTATGCTTTTTTTAATAAAGGGGAACTTGACTAAGGCTCCCCTGATCTACTATAAAAATTTTTAAATGATTACAATATGATTTTAATGAGCATGTTTTGCTTAGGTCACATTGTGCTGTCTGTACTGCTGAAAGCTATACTTAGGGAATTCCCTCTAAGATGTTTTTAAAGAAAGGCAAACAGAAGGGAGAGAGGGAGAGGAAAAGAGAAGGGGGGAGAATAAGAGAGAGGGAATGAGAGAAAGAGAGAGTAAGAGAATGAGAGAAAGAATAAGAGAATATGAGAAAATGAGAGAGAAAGAGAAAGAGAGAGAGGGAGAGAGAATGTATACTTTGAAACTGTGTGACTTGGACATCTCTCCCGAGAAGAGATCAACGCACATGGCAGACACATGGCTGCTGTCCCACCACCAGTGTTACCAACAGCACCAATTCTGACTGCAGCATTTTGACTTCAGTTTCCCCCTGTTTGTTCTCAAATTAGTGTCTTCATGTGCCTTTCATAAGTCTTTATGTTCCTTTTCCCCCCTAACAACTCAGTAACATATATGATGTCTTAAATTTCACCAAGTGTTTAGTGAACTCTAGGGCTCCAGCTGTTCTGTGTGCCCTCAGAGACCATCTCCACTCTTTACCCCTAAGATATGGCCTCTTGTGCAGTGTGCCTAAAAGCATTCACTAAGCAGTCTTAAGGCCTCACCCTCCTCTGAGGGAGGTTATCATTTTCCTAACTCCTTTCTGTAACTACCTTTTCTCTGAGCTCTCCTCTCTGCTTTGCAGGGCTTGCTTTCCATCTCTGGAGGTGGGCGAGCATTCATTCTCCTGTGTGCCTGCCACATTGAACTGCTCGTTTCTCTGTTGCCTGGTAACAGATGATTGTATAGCAAGTTACTGTCATCCTTTCCTCGGGGTTCTACCTACTCTTATTGCTTGAGTTACTTCATTTCAGTCAGCCAGTGATCTGAGGTCCCAATCAGATTTTTCAAAACAAGATTGAGAATTTATTTTTTGGGGCTAAGTTATGAAAAGCATCCAGAATCCTTTAGCATGGTGCAGTGAAAAGATCATGGAATTCTGATGAGTGATACCTGAGTTTGGATACTTCTTATGCCTTTTACTAGCTGTGTATCCTTGGACAACCTCCTTCACCTCTTTGAGCCTCAGTTTGAGTAATCAAACAAGGGCATTGGACTAGTATTTTTTAATTTCCTTTCTATGTCTAAAGCTTATGATTCCAGGACTTCCCTTAGTCTTCATGTGTAACATGAAAGGGTTGAATAAGATGACTTCTAAGGTCCCTTCCAGCTCTGAGGTTTGGCATTTCCTATAGCTGACTAAGTTAAAGTTCTGCTCTTCAGAAGATAATGGATTTACAGTTGTGGAAAGATGAGATTTTACTATGTGAAGTTAGCTAACAGTGCTAACTCTGATCCTTCTATGGTTATAGCATACTTGTGTCCTTGGGCTATCTAATCCTACTTGAATGCTGGACATAGAAGGAAATATTCAATTTTAATTGTTGGTCCTGGACCACTGGCAGTCCTAGAATGTGCTGCAGATACAAAATAACTGCTTATAGTCTACTGTGAAAGTGTGATATTTTATTTTTTATTCTTTTATATATTTTTATAACGCTGGTGGAAAGCAACAGAATTTAATGTATAGAGGCTGGAGTGAAAATCCATACAGTCAGAGAGTTTTTAGGATCCTAGGATTAAAAACTAAACTAGACTTTAGAATATGACGTCCTTATTCTATACAAGAGGAAACAGGTCCAGAGGGTTTAAGAGACTAACCCATCATCACATAGTTAATAAGTGGCAGTGGTGTGATTCAGACCCCAATGCTGCTTTCTACACATGTGATTCTGGGAAAATCTATTCTCTGCAGGTCAATCGCATTCAGCCTAGGAGTGACTTTGGGAAAGTCTCCCCACCCCCTTTCAATTTCTCCATCTATTAACTGAGATATTTCACAAGAGACTATCTGTATGCTTGCTTGGATCTTTTTGCACGGGGAGATTTGCAAACACAGAATGATTTTCCTTTTACTACATTCGGTACTTTGTAATCTATCATACTAACTTTCTAAGTATAGGAATGTTGTTGCAAGGTCTGGTGCTCTCAGTTTGGGGGTGGGTTTAACATTTTTCTTTTGGGTTGTGTAAAATAAACAGATCTAAATGAATAAATAAAAGCTGGATAAAACTGTAGTATTGTATTTCATTTCAAGGAGAAATCTTTCTTAATAGTAATAAAGTCCTGACATTAATAAAACCTTGGCTATCAAGAGGAGCTCACATCTCACCGTGGTTTTACTGTTTGTTCAACTTTATTGTTGTTATTTTTATTGTTGCTAGTTATTCAATATGTTGACTCAGAGGGAAAGTCTTCAGACAATTTGTTTGTTGTACTCGATCATCACAGGGCCTATTAGATCATCTAATTGAAGAAAAAAAGGAGTTTGTTTTCTTGGAATTTCTCCAAAAGTTGTTTGTGTCTTAGCCAAGCCTTTACTTAAACTGTTCTATCTTAATTCTCAGATCGAGTTCTTCATTAGCATTAATTTGCTGGGTTTTTTCTCCTCACAGGTAGACAAATAAATTTGTCACTTAAATATTGTTTCATAAGATAAAGTCTCTATAAGACGGCCCATTTCTCATTATGTTGAATTTGGTATTCTTTACTAATGCAGATTCTGACTTTAATAAAAATGAATTAAATTCAGCCCACCCACACATATCCCCTTCACTCTCCAGTCCTATTCCCCCTTTTGGTTTTGAATCAATTTAGATTGATTCTGTATGGTAACCGAGTTCTTTAACATCGTGTATACATTAGTTTCAATGGAAAAAATGTCGTACTCAATCATGAAATATGTGGAGATTGTTGAAGTGTGTGTTTATTTGATCCAGACCTGTGATACCACTGGTGGAAGGATCTCAGGGTGGAAACTCACTCCAATGATACACACATAAGAATACAAATTGTTCTCACTTTATGTAAGTGGACCATTCTGCAGACCTCTAAGTAAAATGATTTTTCTGTAATACGAATTTGCCCACAGATGTAGGGAAAGGAGGAAATCAGTAAAGAGGCTAGAGGCCCACAGAGGGAGGGGGCTGACACACAGTTCAAAGACACATGGAAGCCAGGGAGAGAAGTAAGAACAGAAGTAGGAACATAGGAAACATGGCCAACCACATCAAGACCAGACAGGAACACAGATAGGAGAGAACAGGTTGGGCAGGGACAGATATATGGTACCTTTGAACAGAAGCACTGGACACTGGAATAGGTGGGAAGGGTGGGGAAAAGGTCTCACATTCAGTCTCTCAGGCTGCCAGAGGTCTGAAGCCAAGCTCCCATCTGTGGGTGTGATAGAGGTTTCAGCCTCTCCCTGTGTCCATTCTTCTGCTTTCACTTGGAAGGCTTTATTTTTTAAAGTTGTTTTGGGGGTTTTTTGGTGGGTGGGTGGGAGATCAGATTATCTAGTCAAGGGGAAAGCATCAAGAGAGAAAACAGTGCTGTACATTAAAGTTAACTTAGGTGATTTTTTTGGAATGTGGATTTCTTTCAGAATTCTTCATGGGAAGCAAAGTAATACAAATTTACTTGAAGCAAGAACTATCTAATCTGTAATTTATCATATTTTAGAGTTCTGAGGCTCTGAGAGTTTAAGTGACTTGCCCATTAAAGCAAATTAATATGTACCAGATGCAGAACAGAAGCTAACTGATTTCGATAAGCTCAGTCTTCTATACATTACACTATGTAGCTTCATATGTATGTATATGAAGAAAGACAGTGTGGTGAGGTAGATAAAATGCCAAGCTTCTGACATGCTGGCTTTCTGAACCTGGAGCAAGTCATTAAACTACTCAGTTAGCTTCTCCTAGCCAGGGGTGGGCAACCTTAGGCCTCACGACCAAAGAAGTGGCCTTCTAGGTCTGTGGGTGTGGCCTTTTGACTTGAGTCCAAGTTTTACCAAACAAATCCTTTTACTGGGGAATTGTTCTCTGAAGCTTGTATTTAGTCAAATTGCCACACTTGAGGACCAATAGGGCTGCATGTGGCCTCAAGATCACAGGTTCCCCACCCCTGTCCTAGACTAAAAGTTACAGAGCAATTGCCCATCTGCATTGACACAAAGAATTTCCTCACCAGAAAGCTCCTTCTACTACACAAGTTTAGATAAAATGTTTATATTGTGTGTGCATACTTACATGGATATTAGTTATTCATTTTATATACACATGCACACACATACACACATGTATCTTCACAGCTCTAAATCTCATGATCCTATAATAATAAAAGTTTTTTTCCCACATTATAAATAGCACAATTCAATAAGTATTTTAGCAGTGAACTTAGAATCAAGAAGACCTAAGTTCAAAATCTGCCTCCCTGGGAAGTCATTTATCTCCTCCATGACTTAGTTCCTTCATCTGCAAAATAAAGGGGATGAAGTTATTGACCTCTTAGTTCCCTTCCAGATCTAAACCTATGCTCCTCTAAATATGTAGAGAGATAAGTATATAGGTTTGTAAGTGTTAAACTGGAACCTTAAAGGCTAAACACTCAAATACTATGGGAATTCCCTCAAGGCACACACCTGGGACTTCTCTTCTCCCTCTATGTTCTCTTTCTTCGGTTATCACCTAAATGTCCTAATCTTTCCCTTTGCTTCAGCTTGGCATCCACATATCCCTATGGGTTATCTTCACCTGGATGTCCTACTGGCACCTCAAACTCAAGGGATACAAAGATGATCTCATTGTCCTCCCTCCCCTCCCACTTCTCTGTTTCTACTTAGGACACCACTATCCTCCTAGTCATCCAAGCTCAATCCTTGGAGCTATCTTTGACCCTTTCCTTCCTCTCACCTCTCCCTTCCCCTCCCTCCATCTAGGCAGTTGCTAAACTTACCACCACAAAATTGTTTGTATCTGTTTTCTTATACTTATTACTACCTCCCTAGTTTAGACTTTAATCATCACTCACCAGGTCCATCTTAATAGCCTCTTAGTTGGCTCCCTTGGATCCAATCTCTTCCCTGTATAAAATGTCTTTCACATAACTACTACATTGATATTCCTAAAGTATAGTCCTCACCATATCACTCCTGCTCAAGAATTTCATTCCTTATTACCTTTAAGATAAAATCCAAAGTCTTCTCATTACTTTTAAAACCTCATCCACAATCTGTCCTCAGCCTGTTCCTAGGCTGGTTATCCACCCCCACCCCCATGGACTTTAGCCTACAGCTAGGCTGTAGAAGGGCATTCTCTCTCCCACTCTGTACCTTTGTACAGGCTTTTCCTCAGACCTGGAATGCCCTTCTTCACTTCCACCTCCAGCTCTCTTCAAGGCTAAACTCAAGTAGCCAGCCTAAAATAGACCATTACTGATTCTCCTTGTTGTTTCTGACCCCAGTTACTGTCATTTTTTTAAGCTCTCCTCTATTTTTCTGTGAACACGTCATATTCCCATATGCAACGTCAACTCCTCAAGGACAAGAATTGTCTCACTTTTGTATATATTTCATCAGCACACAACATTGTGCCTGGCATATAGTAGGTGCTTAATAAATGCTTCTTTGTTGATCAAGGTCTGACCTGCTCAGAAACCTTCAGTCTTTCCTCTATTGCTTCTAGGACAAAACAACTGCATTAGCCCGGCATTTAAAGGCCTTCACCATCTTCCAGCAGCAAGGTGGTACAATGGTTAGAGTACTAGGCCACAAGTGATTAGAGCACTAGGCCTGGAGATTGGAAGATCTGAGTTTAATTCTAGCCTCAGGCACTTACTAACCATGTGACCCTGAACACGTTATTTAAATTCTGTTTGCCTCAGTTCCTTAAACTGTTTACAATTTCCTGTAAAACTGGAGATAACAATAGCACCTTCTTCACAGGGTTGCTATGAAGATCAAATGGGATAATATTTGTAAAGCACTTATCACAGTGCCTAGCACATAGTAAGGACTATATAAAAGCTTATCCCACTATATAAATGTTTATCCCCTCCCTCTTTGGTGAGATATCATCTTGTACTAGGGGACTTTTATTTACCATCAGCAGAACACACTACTGTGTGATCCCATGCCTCATTGCTATTGGGTACCTGAATCAAGGCATCTCTTTAGTTTCCCTTTAGTACCATGAAGAAGGCTGCTCCAACTCCTCTAAAAGTTTTAAAGATGGTTACGAGAATTGTCTAATGATAACTTCCAAGGTCTTTTTAGGCTTAAAATACTATGATCCTATGAGCCAGACTTTCAAAGGGTATTTATTGAGCACTTATGTAAGGAAAATGTAAAGCCCCAGGAGAAACACCAAAGAAATACAAGAGTAGTTCTTGCTTTCGGGGAGCTTCTGTGATAATTGGAGTCATAAAAATAAAGTACAGGGAATTAGAGAGCAATTAAATGTCAAACTGGGCTGTTGGTTGAGACTGGACAGTTTTAAAAAGGTTTCATAGAGGAAGAAGATGGGTTGTGAGGTAGGTTCTGAGGGATGGATAGAATGTAGGTGAATAGAATAGAAGTGTTCTTCTATTTTATATTCTAGTTTGGAGAATATAATAGAATATAATAATCAGTCATAGCTTAGTAGAGTACGTCCAGGTTATGGAAACCTTTGAAGGTCAGGTGAAAAAGTTTATATTTGACCCAGTGGGCAGCATGAAACCATTGTCATTTCTTAAGCAAGGGAGTTACGTGATGAAGGAATGTTAATTCCATTCTTATTCTGAAGGCTCTAAATGCTAAATTATAACGTCATTTTTTATCTTATAGTTTACAAGGAATAGGGATAGGGAGTGGATTTCTGATTTCATTAGCAAAAGAGAATCCCCAATAAGGAATATCCCTCTACCCATCCACGTTTCTCCCTTTCCTGCAACTTATGGTCTTAGAGAAGTGCCAAGGGCACTGAGAGTTTAAGTGACTTGTCTAGGATCACATAGCCAGTATCTGTCAAAAGCAGGACTTGAACCCTGAACCTGAACTGCTTGGCTCTAAAGCCAGCTATCCATCCAAGACTATGCTGCCTCTCTATATTTTACAATCTAGTTTGTAAATAAGCTATATTTATAAAATGATAATATGTAATATAAATAAATATAATATATTATCACATACTATAATATATTTATCACATAATATGTAATAGAACAACATATATATGTGTATGTATAATTGTCATAAGAAATAGCTTTGTAAACCATAATGAACTAAACAAATGAGCTACATTATTATTACACAATATTTCAAATTGTGAGAACCCAGGGTCATTTGCACATCATGACTGAAATAGTATTTTTACAGTACATGGTTACAGTCTGTTAGTGGGGCCATCCTTGAAGCTTTCCTACCTTGGGAGAACCTTCTAGAGTGGATATTCCATTGGAACATCCTTCAAAGTAAATGTAAATGTATTTTTAAAATTATTTAAATGACATTTTGAATTTTAAAAACTTGATCTTTTTTTACATAAATTTGAGCTTATCAATCTTTGAGATTCTAAAATCTCGCCTAGTTTTCTTTTGACTACTTCACAGACTTAGTCTTAAAATTTTTAGCTGAAAGTTTTGACCCGTCTGTAACTTTTTAAATACTTCCCAAGACCCAGACTGAGAATATTTCCAAATAGTCTGCATTTTGCCATTGCAATGAATATCCCATTAAGAAGTCATGTAGAATCTGATGTGAAAGACTAATGGTACATGAAGGGTTTAGCCAAAATTAGTTACCAGTTCCCTAAGTTACCTGTAGGACTGGTCAAAGGAAAGTGCTTCATTAATGATGCTTGGAATATTCTTTGTGGCTAAGGTGAGTGAATTGTTAGGAAACTTGTAGATGTGGAGCTGGGAGAGAAACTTCAGAGGGCATATAACCCTAATCCTTCATTGTATAATCAAGGGATATGAGGCTCAGAGAGGTGAAATAATTTGCTAAATGTCACATATGTGCCATTTGCAACCTATCGTTTGACTTCAAATCTGGGGTTCAAAGTTTGTTCATCATTTGTTCCTTAGAACCTCCAAATATAAATAATAAGCTGAATATAATGCCCTCCTCATCCCACCCTCAATCCAAATGAAATTCTTCACATTTTTCCAAACTCTTTTCCAGAACTCTCTATACTGTTCTAAGTGGTCACTTTTGTAAGGTGACCTATAAGGGAGAATAATAAAAAACCATGTTGTTTTTTGTGGAAAGGGATATCAAAGGATGAATTCTATTGGCATTAACCTAGAGACAAGAAAAAATACAGCATGTCCTGTGTACTTCTTGCAGATGGAGGACAGCCAGTACCACTGCCAAAATTTAATGAAGGCATCCTTGGACTATAGGAGGGTATATAAGGCTATTGGCAGTTGCAGCCTCCATACATAGTTTTGAGGAAACTTCCAATGACTAGAGAGTTTAAGGTTGCCCTTAGGTAGGAAACAACATGCAAACTAAAGGACACTAGACTATTAATCTTTAAAAGAAACTTTGTACCCCTTAGCAAGTTTTCTTCCAAAAGGAAATACCTCCAGTTCTCATTTAATATTTTTGTCAAATACATGACCTCTAGCACAAATGTCCTGCCTCCATCCTGCCCCAATTTGACCCATCTAGACTGCTGACTTTGCAGTTGAAGCAAACAATCCACTTTCACCCAAGTTTTCTCTGCAGTCATCTCTAATAGTACCATATTAGCAACTTGAAAAGTTTAGAAGAATAATCAAATGCAGAGTGTTTCAAATGGAAAGGGGTCAAAATTGATGGGGAAATAATTTTTAAAACTAATCTCTGTGAATTATGGAGACAAAAATGCCCTGATCAATTGTTTAAAATATTTAAGAAATGAAAGGTTGCTAATTGATCATTATCTCCATTGACCTTTTTAACTACTGTTAATTCAACTGGCCTATCAAAGATTCCTGACATTTATTATTATTTTTTAGTTGTGAAATTATCTCCTTTGTTATTAAATTTCCTTGAGGGGACAGATACTAAATTGTAAAACTTCACTTAAAAATATGGACCAAAACATAGCAAGCAAGTAGCTATGTTATTTAAAGGGTGCATTTCGTTAGACAGTATAGCCAATGGATACAGAATAGGCCTAGAAATCAGGAAGACTGGGGTTCCAGCTATGCTTCTGATACATATGAGCCATATGACACAGGGAGAGGTATATAACCCCACACATACAACTCTAGCACTAGGAATTGCCTGTCTGAACTGGTTAAGTGATTTCCCTCAGGAGAAAATCATTACATGAATGAAATCACAGATCTGGACCTCTCCACCACCAGATTGGCTAAATAACTGATAGGGCCATAGAGTAAGAGCTGGATGAAATTGTAGAATTCATCTAGACCAATTCTCTCATTTTACAGATGAAGAAACCAGGACCCAGACAGATTAAATGATATATAATGAGTGGTACATCCAGGATTTTAATTTAGATCCTTCTCACTCCAAGTCTAATGCCCTTTCCCTGAACCACACTGCCTTCTTCATCAATAATGATAATGGAATTAGATCAAATCTCAAAGGTTACTTCTAGCTTTGACCCTACAATTTATCTTTTTTTTACTATGTTGACTTTGAAACAAATGCTCAAACTTTTGACCGTCAGGAAAGGTCAATTTAAAAATTCATCTGTCCTCATATTTCCAAGGTCTGTATCAGACAAGGGTTCTAGGAGACTAGAATATACAAGGAATTTCATTAATTAGATTTTTCTTTCCTCCATAGCAAAAGGCACAATCCTCCCCACTTCATACCCCCATATCACTGTATTCTCACTCAGTACTTAATAAGGTGCAGTTGAAATTAAAAGAAAGAAATGGATATGAGGAAGGTTGAATTGATAGCACTTGGTAAGCATTGGGAGTGGTAGAAGATGAAAGGGGTCAAAGATAATTCAGAATTTTTACTAATCTTATAGTCTTAGGATGAAGTAATAGTGAAGAATTTTGTGTTGGTAACCTAAACAATTATTATACCATTGATGGAGATAAGGAAGGCTAGAGATGAGGAATTTAGGGGAATCGATGGGTGAAGAAGAGGAGAGGGACAGATATATTCATGTATCTTACAAAAGATGGAATCATCTATTTCTAGAATTGTTCATATTATCACACATATATCAATTGATCTTTCAGCTATGCCTTTTTAGAAATTTAGCCCTTATTCACCATAAATTTAAGTCTAATAATCAAACTGAAACCCTAGGAATGAATTTTATGAGGACACTTTGAAATGACAAAGTGAAGGTTGTCTCCAATAACTTCAGTCAGATTAAACTCAGAAGGAAAAATGGATCCTTTTCCTAAATTTCACACTGAAAACTTTAGAAACCTTGAGAGAGGGTAGATGTATGAAAAATAAAATGTGGTAAGCTATATAAATGGGGAGTTTTTGTATTGTTTTGTTTTTTGGTGAGGATAAAAATCTTTTTAAAGTGATTAACAGTAAAGAATGTAAGGGCCAAGTTGCCTCAGGATCTTTCTTTGGATAACAGTTAAGCCTGTACTGCTAATCAAGCCTCCATGACAGAAAGATGGATTATGGATATATTATTACTGTACTGGCCTCAGATGGTAGTTTCATCTTTCCCTTCACAGACACACACACACACACACACACACACACACACAAACATATACACACAAACCACTTGTACCTTTTGATTCTTGATTACTAATATATCTAATTTTTTGAAAGTAATTTCTCGGCATTCTGTGGTCTGGAATTTCTGCATAAGTTAGCTCTTAAGTGTAGATCTTCCTAGACTTAGTGTGTATTTTGAGGTTCATTAAGTGAACTCTGCACCAGTGCACCAGCAAGCCCCAATAGATAAATAGAATGTTCTCCCTCTTCATCTCTGCTTGAAAGTCCTGACTCCATTCAGGACTCAGCTCAACACGACTTCCTACCTAAGACCTTTCCTTATCCCCTCAGTTGTTAGTAATTTCCTCTTTGTGTTTACTTTCTCTGTATTTTGTTATTTGCATCCTAATACACAGTGACTTTTTTTCCCAAAAGAATGTAAATTCTTTGAAGACAAGAACTATTTTCATTTTGTATTTTTATTCCTCAGTATTTGGCATAAGTGCTTGGTACATAGTAGGCACTTAATAAAGACTTATAGAACTGAACCATGTTCAGGTTACTCAAAAGTACTTGCTGTGGTATATCAGTGACTATTGTGTGCAAGGTAGTTAACTCTGCTGTTTCTGTGCTATGTTCATAAAGGTCTGACTCGAGTTTGCTTTTATGCAATAGAATTTGATTTTTAATAAGGGATTTCACAAGGTTTGATTACAATACATAACAACATGTTGTACTTAATATTTCCAACAAGAATTTGTTTTAGCTCCATGGTCTTTATCATGTAATTAACTGAATTTCATGGATGACAGATTTGAAAAAAAAAAAGCATGCTATGTATACAATCTACATTGTGTAAGTATATACACCATGTCATGATGGAGTATAGCATCGTAAAAAGAACACTATACTAGATACCAGGAGATGGAGTTTTGATACCAGGCTTGCTGCTAGATAACTGCATGACCTTGAGTAGATGAGTTCTGTTCACAACACGGTTGTGGAAAGGAATTCCCTTCTCAGTTAGCACCTCCTGGGATTTTGAGCATGTGGCCAGCCAAGTGTTGTGGTGAGGTGAATCAATAAATCACACACAGCTTTCCTTGAAAGAAAGAGGGGTAGGGGAAGAGAAAAAAACATTCAGACTTTAGAGGAAAATTCTACCTCAATACAAGCTTGTAAGTAAATGTGAGTTCTCTAAATCGAAAATGTTATGTTTTAGTAACATACCTAAAAAAAATTCATATATGGATCTTTCATGTCATCTCCCCTCTTCCTATTCACTAAACTTTCTAAAAACAGTCTAGAAATATCTTAGAAAATGCTATATTCAGGTAAGTCATAGGAAATCAAGTTTGACTACTATCATCGATTTTACCTATTGGCATATATACCATACAGGGAGGGTACTAGGTTCTACACTACAGGTCAAATACTCAGGTCTTCTTACCCACCCATGTATTCCTTCTCCAGCTCTTTTGGTCACTCTCTGCTTCCCATGCCACCATTTTTCACTGTACAGACTCAGGAACTCTAAACAAAGGTCTGCTCTTCTTCCAAACTCCTTCCACCACACCCAGCCTAATTTCCAACCACTCCAACCAGCACCAGCCCCAGGGCTGCTTCCTGACCTCCTTAAATAGGCCTGGAGAATAACTGGAATGTTCCTCCTTCTTCAGCATTCTCAACCTCTGACACATTTGTGTAAAGAGGACAGAATTAGATTACAAATCAGTACTTCTATGGCTTAGCTGGGCTTATTCAACACAAGTTTATGTGACTGATTATTTTTCAAATCCAAATACAAGAATGTGATGTAAAGGATAAGAAAATATGTTAGCCAGGCTATTGGCCTGGAAGATAGTAAGAGAAGGATGTCTGCTTTGGCTGATAACCTGGCAGAGAGGTGGAAATTGACACCCATGTGGTCTGGCAGGGAGCCATACTCAAAGAAAATGATACAGCATCTGCTGTGACCACCAGAACAGGCAGCAAAAACCCTATGTGCAGCACAAATGTACATGTTTTCTCCCTGGAATGAGAATGTTGTGCATTATCACAACATTTTATTTTCAAATAGTTAGAAATTAAAGTTTATATTTTCAATTTTAATACTGAGTCTTTTAAAAATCTTCTTTAGATGGGGATAAGAGAAGGGAAGGATGTTAAAAGGGAGGGTAGATTGGTGATAGGGGTAATTAGAATGCTTGGCGTTTTGGGGTAGGGGGAGGTGAAAGATGGGGAGAAAATTTGGAACTCAAAATTTTGTAGAAATGAATGTTGAAAACTTAAAATAAATAAATAAGTTTAAAAAATAAAAACATAAAATCTTCTCTGAGCTTCAGATTTTTTGTCTAAAAATGAATGGCTTGAACTTAACTATCTCTAAGGTCTCTGCCAGTTTCTTTGAAGAAGCTGCTGTGTGAAGTCAAAGGTTCATAGGGGTTTTGTGCTGGAAAAACCCCTAAGAGGTTATGTTATCCAATCCTAGTATATTTTTTTTGGTGGGGAAAGGGACAATAGGGATTTAGATTTGTGATTTAATTGGTGTAGGAAACACTGTCAAATAAACTCAACGAATGTGGAAGGTGTAAAAAGTTTGAGAGACATAATTTTGGGGTAATCATTTTATTAATTATGGCTAGTGGATGATTGAGAAAAGATCATTTGGCTATCTCTTCTAAACCAAAAACCAATCATGACTGCTTCTTTATTTTAAGACATAATTTATTTATTTTCAGTTTTCGACATTCACTTCCACAAGATTTTGAATTCAAAATTTTCTCCCCTCCCCCGCCCCAGGACAGCATGCACCCCAACCATTCCTTTCCCCAGTCTGCCATCCCTTCTATCATCCTCCCCTTGTCCTATACCCCTCCCCTCTATTTTCCTGTAAGACAGGAAACCCTATTGCCTGTACAATTTATTTCCCAGTTGCATGTAAAAACAATTTTTAACATTCATTTTTAAAGTTTTGAGTTCCACATCATGACTGCTTCTTGATGCTTATATGCCCTTGGAAGAGTAGGTGTTCCCAACAGGTAGCAACCAATTGCAACTGGTTAACCATTAATGAGAAGAATGAATATTGTAATTAGAGATGGACCTTTTCTAATGAAGGGCAGGGGAACAGTGACTTTGATAATGTCCCTTTTACTCCTAGACCACCCCCAGCTCAAGTAAGGAAATAGGAAGGCAAAAAATCCTGGTCTTAATTCAATAATTATTAATGTAAGAGAGAAATAATAAATTCTCGCAAGTGAATTTCTATAATTTAAAGAGCTGGGCACATTGAGCATTGAAGTGATTTGTATAGGATGCCACCATCAACATATATCATAGGTAGGACTTCATCTTCCCAACTGCCTGGCCAACACTCTATTCACTACAAGAAAATTGAGACCAGAGACCTGCAGTGATTTATCCAAGGTCACAAAGATAGTGAGTGGCAAAGTTATTATTTGAACTCCAGTCTTCCGATTCTATTTTAGTGCTTTTGTGCAAGAAAGATGTCATCAGAATGAATATCCCAAGATTTAAATTGTGCCAAATTACTTCCTTAGTTATGGGATTCCTAATATTTCTCTCAGAAATTCACTTATGAAGGTGAAAAAGCACAAAGCATTTTTCCCCTGAGAGTTTGAAGTGTATGACTTTGGCACTACATAAAGAAATTGAATGTTCTTCATACACAGTGTCACACAAACATACACACACACACACACACACACACACACACACACACACACACAGTCAATTCCCACAGTGAAGTTGGACTATAGCAAAGTCATACAGCCTGAAGCCCTCAGTAAATGAGGAGAAACTCTTCATCAAATAGAAAGTAATTCTGGTTATCCACTTGTAATATGGAATAAAGACAAAGTTAATTTACGTGGAAAATCTTTGTTGACCAGGAATAGAATAAGCCCCCCAAATGGAATGAATGTAATTTCAAAGAACATTTTTTTCCCATAATTCAAGTAGGAGGATATAGGTCAAATGAGTAAGACTGTCTGGAGTTGGTCCTTGTATTTGTACTCTCTGTGTAAAGGTAGAATGATCTGAGCCTTCAAGAAGGATCTGAAATGTCATTTTTATAAACCAACTCCCCTATCTAAAATAACAGAGATTATTTATAAAAATTAATTTTAAACAATTTTCTATTAGCTTTGGCATTAGACCACTGCTATATTTCAAGCAATGTTATCAGAAAGGCTTTCAGCAGACATTTATTAAATGTCTGTGATATACTCTTGTTTGAACTTTTCTGTCTTGTGCTAAAATCAGTTTTTACTGTTCGCAGTGTATTTTTTAACACCAAAGATTTTTTTCTTAATTTCTTTTAATTTAATAATTGCAAAACTTCTTAAGATTAGAGGAATTTGGGTGGCCATTAGTGTTTGTGTATAGTTTACTGCAATCTTGAGCAGGGTGTTTATTACATTTCTGATTTTGATATTCAGGTGACTGCATAGTCATTTCTTAGTATGGCCGAGAGTGTTTGGCAAAACAGCATTGTATGTGAGTACTGTGGGGGCAGAGTATGCCTGTGCACATGAACAAAGACGCTAAGATATGCCAGGAAGTTTGGGGCACTGAGCTGGATAGCAACACACTTAGAAGGTGAAAGTAATCTTTGGAAGCACAACCTTCCTAAGAACTTTGATTGGCACTATGTAAGGGAGGGAAGGAAGGAAGGAAAGGAGAGAGGGAAGGAGTGAGAGAGGGAAGAAGGAGGGAGGGAGAGAGGAAGGAAGGAAGGAAGGAAGGAAGGAAGGAAGGAAGGAAGGAAGGAAGGAAGGAAGGAAGGAAGGAAGGAAGGAAGGAGGGAGGGACGGACTTATTAAATGTCCACAAGCACTATGCTAAGCACTTTTAAATTATTATCTCATTTGATTCCCACATCAACCCTGGAAGGTAGGTACTATAGAACTGGGTAAACTGAGGCAGGTAGATGTTAAATGATTTGCTCAGCATCACATAGCTAGTAAGTATCTGAGGCTGGATTTAGCTCAGGCATTCCTGAGAGTATCACTCTACTACACTAGAGCCAAACTGAAAAAAATGTAATATGGCATAGTGGCAAAAATTCTATCCTGTGAATCAATCCTTGGGTTCCCATTCCTGAAGTACCACTATCAGCTTACGATCATGGGCAAACTATCAGTTTCTCTGCAATTTAGCTTTCTCATCTGCCAAAAGTGAAAGCAGGACATACTGATTCCCAAGACCCTTCCAGCTCCCCAGTCGTATGATTTTATGAATCAAGATGAGGGGCAGAGAGTGCTCTATTTTTGTTTAGTAAGCAGAAGGAATTCCTTTGGCTTTGGTTCCATTTCACAGCTGTTATTGCAAAGATACCTCCCCCCTCACCCCTCCCAGGGACATCTTTGCTGCAAAACTTAACACAAATATTTTAATTTTCTCTTTCTTGGCTATTTCATTAGAAGTGTAACACAGATGATGAAGTGAGATTTTAAAAGCAAATTACAGAATTTTCATTTAATTTAGACAAATTGTATTGTATTTCCAAAATGGAATATAAATTGAAGATTTAAATTTCTTCACAGTGTTGATTTAAAATCAAGATATTTCTAATGAGTTTCTGGTACATCATTTTTTTCCTTTTCTTCCTCATCTGTCCCTATAGTATAATTATGGCTCTTTTTTTTTTTTTTTTTGGTAACATCTGCCCATCTGGGACTGTTCTCTAGTTTGTAATTTATAATCCATGGAATCATGTAGCTGTTAATCTCTAGACCTAGAAATTTTTGAGAAATCAACCACTAGAATGTCATAAAAATGAAATGAGTAAAATACTAGCTAGTAAGAGAGTAAAATATTAATATCAAGTTATTGATGATAACTAATTTAGCTGTAGGCAAGACAGACTCAATCTTTGGACTCCAAGTCAAATACTCTTTCTCCCATCTTCTCCTGCCCAAGTTTCTTGTCTTTCTCTTTTTGAATAGTTCTCCCTTTGGAACCTATATATAAATATTCCCAAAGGCTCCGACCTCATATGTTACTTTTCTATATGTATTCCCTCCCTTAGAGAACTCTTCAGCCCCCCACAATTCAGTTGTAACCTCTATGGGGACAACTCCCAAACTATCGCCTTGATTAATGAATTGTCTGTGGAAAAAAAAACTTAAATTGGCAATTTTAAACAGACAGACAGATACACACACACACACACACACACACACACACACATACACATACTCACACACACCTGCACAAATAATGGGTGGGAAGTAGTATTTTTGTGTGCTATTTGTCTTTGTTAGGATGCTCATACCACAATAAAAGTACCATCAATGACTCTTCTCCATATCATCCCATAAATTCACCATAGGTGGTACATTCAATATGCTGCATGCCTTGTTTGGTGTCTTCTAACACTTTAAGGATACCAATGGTGGAACACATGCGTTTTCCATAAGTTACCTCTTGTTCTCCATGTGACCATCTCTCTTTTCTTGAATGGTATCCATTACTCTGCATCTTCTTCATAATTCCTTGTTTTCAATGGATTGTAACTTAATCACATCCACTATTAAAGGAGGCTTCAGACATTAGCAAATGGATAGAAAGAATGAAGGAGGTAGGTGGGAGATGAACTTGAAGAGAACTTCTAAAAGCATTATAATCATAGCCTTTAGGATTTAGAAATGGAAAGGAATTTAGGGATCAGTTAGTCCAATCCCTTTACTTTATGAATGGAGAAACTGAGTCTTTTTAGGATTATAGGCTAGAGATAGAAGTCAGAATTGTATATTAATTCCTCCTATTCAGATAGTTCCCATGGAAAGAGTCAGTCAAGTGATAGTGTAAGCCTTGGTTGATAGAGGCCTAATTCTTGGAAGTATTAATGCTTTACAAACATCACAAGCTACTTTCAGGACTTTAATCTTTTCCTGGTTTAGTACAAGTCTATCAAGCAGACATTCTGCCTAAGCTCCTATTTTTTCTTTCCCTAACTTTACCTCTGCACTAAGAGTTCTAGATGCTTAGTATATGTTTCCTGGTGTATTTGATGTTTAATTTTTATTTTTGATATTCTTAACATCCTTTTCTGATGTTTTAGAAATGTCCCAATGTGGACTCTACCTTTTCTTTTTCTAGTAATGATGTTTCTGACCACAAAGCATGATATCAAAATGTATCTGTCAGTTGAAGTACTGCTATGTATCTAGGCCTGACTTCTATCCTAGATTTTAATTCCTTATCTCTAGCTAAGTGTTAAATATCTCCTAATGGATGTGATAACTTTTGGTCAACTAAAATTCATTGCATCTAAAAGGAAACTCATCATCTTCCTCCTGGTGAGTGATGGCTTCTAACTTCTCTTTTAACTTTCTGTCATCAGAACTATTATTTCCCCAGTTATACAGCCTCAAAACTATTGTAATTTTTGATTCTCCCATTTCATAGCTCCCCTTATCTAGTCAATCACCAAGTTCTGTTGATTACTCAAAAGTGGCTCTTGATACTGACAGTGATGCAAAGAAAGGAACAGAAGGAAGTTCAGAAAAAAACATAGAAAAGCAGGGCAGCTTTGAGAGCAGCATATTAAATTTATTATATACTTTTAATAAAGCAAGTTGTGCATAAAAGAGATTCATGGTTTCACACATAATGCTCTATTTCAGTTCTATTTTATATATGGAAATTTTCTCTGTTTTTAGTATTTTATTCACAATTTTTTAAAAGAAAGAAATGGTTTTTGAGTCTCTCCCTCTCTTAATTCTCACTTCTACTACTTTAGCTCAGGTCCTTATCTTGTTGGTTACATGACCTGAAAATCAACAGAACTTTACCTTTAAAAACCCCAAATATGATTTGTCAAACATATTTTGAGCTAAATCATTATTTAAGGAAGCAAACTGATAGAAGGAAATGTCAAAAATATCTTTTGTGGGGGAGGGGACCATATTTTTAGTTTCTACAGCTTTGTACTTTTTCATCTTCCTTTATATGTCATATCTCCTTGTTTCAAATTGAACAACATAATAATTAAGTAGGATAGACAATTCATAGACTCATAGAAAAAAGGAACTTAGAAATCATCTAATCCTACCCTCTAGTTTAGTGAGCGAGAGAACTGAGATTCAGATAGGTTAAAATTCGTCCAATATTACATATAGTAAAAAAGCTTGAATTTTAACCAAGGTCTACTATTTACTTCCACTCCACTACTCTATTTTACCACAATTGTGTTCCTACTTTCCCACTTAATTTAAGTTAAATTTATTACTTGGCTTTTGAGCATATTAATAATATCAGTTTTACTATTTTATCTTTTATTTTATCCAAAAAGAATATTGACCTTTTCCTTTTAAAAAAAAAAAAGATGCATACAAAATTTACTAAATAATGAATAAAGTGAACTCTTGATTGTCCATGATCAGACTGTCAGCATCATAGTTAAGTCTTATGCACAGAACATCCTGTTTCCTATACCCTCCCTGAATAAGACTGACACTTAACATAATGTTTAAATTTTACAGAACACTTTCTAGTCTTCTTTCCTTTAAGCTACAACTACCCTGTGATGTACTCTAAGTATCATCATACCCATTTTGTAGCTGAGAAAACTGAAACCCAGACAGAGTAAGGGGCAGACTAAGTTTCCTTGGGTTAGTGTTTGGAATCACTCTGAGAAGTTGCTCTACCTGAGCTTGGGAATGAACGGTGAGTGAATAGCACATAGGCAAAATAAGAAAACTCTTAATTGTTCAACTCCATCTACCTTACTTCCAGATATTTCTTTGTTATATTTGAAGTGTTCTGAGTCCCTAGAATATCCATCTTCCAGTATGAAAGTGGGGGTTTTTTGTTGTTTAGTCATTTCAGTTATGATTGACTCTTCTTGATCCCATTTGGGCTTTTCTTAGCAAAGATACTGGAATGCTTTGCCATTTCCTTCTCCAGCTCCTTTTACAGATGAGAAAACTGAGGCAAACAGGGTTAAGTGACTGGCCCAGGGTCACACAGCTAGTAAGTGCCTAAGGCTGAATTTGAACTCTGTCTTCTTGACTCCAGGACAGATGCCTATCCACCATCAAGTTTCCCCTAGAAGGTGGTTTACTGATCATCTAGTCCAAAGTCCTCATTTTGCAGATGAAGAAAGTAAGATTATTTATCCACATCAAAACCAAGTACATAAGACAGTTAATGTTACACTGAATTATTATCTTGAATTATTCTTTCCAGTTCTTCATGGATCTCCAAAGAGTAACATATTCTACATAATTATCAATATAAACAGTGCTGCTTATAATAAAAAATTATCTCAAGAATGACTAGCAATGTGAGGAAATAAAGTAAACAGATGATTCATATGTGTATGTGTATACATATATGTGTGTGTATACACATGTACACATATGAGTATATATGCATGTGCATGCATGTATACACATATATGTTTAATTTTTTTCTTTTGTGTTTAAGGATTCCGTTAAACTTTAAAGACTAAATTGGCACAAGGAGACTTCAGCATGCCAGAGTTATTTAAAATGATTATTTTAGATTTTGTTTTATTTTGGTGAAGGGGATATGAAGCATTGAAACAAAATTTTCCTTAGAGAAATTACAGAGGCAACAGTTGTTTCCAAGTTTGCTCTCTCCCACATGACTGAATAAAGTTTGTGCCTAGTCATTTGTCAAGGCAGCAATGAAGATTTCAAACAACTGATTTTTTTAAACAGGAATTTATTAATGTTTGTTACGTGCCCACTATGTGCCAGGTACTGTGTTACACATCCTACAAATCTCGTATCATTTTATCTTAACCACCCTAGAAGGTTGGTGCTATTATTATCCCCATTTGACAGAGGTGGAAAATAAAGCAGATAACAGTTAAGTTGCTTGACCAGAGTACAGCTAGTAAGTGTCTGTGGCCCTGTCTGAACTCAGGTCTTCCTGACTCCAGGTCCAGCGCTCTATTCATCATACCACTTACCTACCTCTGATAGTCTATGGTCATAATTCACTTCAGAGAAATACATGCTTAAAAGAAGTCAGCAGAAACAGCTAGGTTTCAATCGCATACTTTCTTGTTGCTCAACAGATGTGTTGATTGGTTGTAAAATTACATTTAACCTACTGCCTTTTTTTTCAAAATTATAATTATAATAATGATGATGATAGCTAACATTTACATAGTCTTTAAGGTTTGCAAATCACTCTATGTATATTGTCTCCTTTGATCCTGACAATATAGCCATTATGTCAGTAAAACTTTTCACTTTCAAATGATTCTAACTTGGAAGCTGTGATAAATCAGCAAGAATTGGACTAAAGTTTACTTTTGTATTAAGTTTGAAGAAAGTATTTGCTAAGTAAATTAAGATTAAACCAAATTATACATGACATTTTTAACCCTTTTTAAAAAACCTATATTGTTCCCAAAGACCTTGGCTGGCTTGCAAACTATATTGATCATTATGTAAAGCAAGTATTAAAATTGAATTTTTATTAAAACAAATGTTTTAATTTTTGTTTTAATGTTTTAATAATTTATCTTAGCATAAAGATAGCTCAAGTGAAAACACAACTCATCCTTCAAAATTCTGTAATTCATATTTTCACTAATTTATGCTGAACTTTTCATTTCTTTCAGATTATGATAATTTATTAAATTATTAAATATTAAGTTATATTATTAAATAAGAAAAATATTTAATTTAATGTGTTTTATAATATAATGTCCACTATATTACACAACGAATGAAATGGATTCACAGAAGTTTGTAGTCTTTTGTATCCTAACATAATATGTTGTGAAACCCTGTAAGTCAGAGGCAAAAAAAAAGGCACTCTAGTGAAAAATAGCATTTTTCTCTCTTATTTAATTTTTTCTCAATTATATGTTAAAAAAATTCTAACATTTGTTTTTTAAAGTTTTATTTCCAAATTCTCTCCCTACCTACCTCCCCCATCCTTGACAAGGTAAGCAATTTGGTTATAGATTATACATGTGACATAATTCCATATTAGCCAAGTTACAAAAGAAAACAGACCAAAAAAATCATGAAAAATAAAGTTTAAAAAGAATGTTTCAATTTGCATTCCAAATTCATCAGTTCTTTCCCTGGAGTTGGATAGCATTTTTCACCATATGTCCTTCAGAATTGTCTGTAATCATTGCTTTGATCGGAATGTCCAAGTTATTCACTGTTAATCATTTTATTACCGTTACTGTGTGCAATACCTGTTCACTTCACTTTACATCAGTTTATAGAAGTTTTCCGAGGTTTTTTTCTGAAAGCATTCAGGCTGTTCTTCCTTATAGCACAATAATATTCTATCACAATTATCTACCATAAATGAAAAATTAATGTTTTGTGTTTTTAAAAAAGCCTTATTTCCATGCCCCCACAGATGTATTAAGAAACAGTGCTTGTGTGATCTGACTACTCTACAACAAATGTTTTCTCTAGCCTCTTTCTGAGTAACAAGTCACTCTCTATAACGAAAGCATAATTCTATGCTGTTTACTTAGTGTGGTGTGGATGGAGGCAAGGCTAAAGTTTCACTGAGCCCTTCACACATTTTATGCGGTTGTTATCAAGCAGTAATGACTAGTCAATGCAATTTATTCTCCCAGTTACACTACCAGAAAAGCTCAAATTATCCAACAAAATAACACAACAACAACAAGAAGTTTGGAGAGAGAAGATGGGAATCATTTGTGGATGATGCGTCCTCCCCACCTCTTTGCCGCAGCTGGGATAGGAATACTTGTCCAGACCATTTTGTTACCCTTCCTAATGTACTCTGTCAGAATTGTTTTGCTGCTAATCCCTGCAGACCAGAGCTGTGGTTTTAGAAATGCTATTATTACACAGAAATCCCATGGCAACAGAGCAAATTGTAATGTCCAGTTGAGTTTGCTGTTTGAGGCTTTTCCTGTACTCTATTTCCTGTTCCTCTATGATTTTTTTTCCATTTCCATTCTGTAGGTCTTTTTGATTGTGGATGAAGTTAGCTACTTTAGTGTATTTCCAAGAAGAGGGGAAAATGGTAACACTGTTCCTGTGGTCCAGAACAGGGGGAAGGAGTGAGGGTATATTTCCCCAAGGCCTTGCAAAGGTGGATAAAGTCCAGTTTTCAACTTTAAAGTTATTGTTACAGTCATAAATTGGTACATGAACTGTGCACATAACTATTTTTTAACATCCTAATAGAAAGCTGAGCCACCCAAGGAAATTGTCAGACCATCTTTGAGAAGGTAGAGAAATCTTCTGACAAATCAAGGGGACAAAAAGGTTTAATTGAACAGAAGCCACCTATGCAAAGCTGAAACTAGGGCAGGGTTGCCAAGGTATTGTCCCCAGGGTGCTGGAATTTCTAGTGATATCTCTGCTAATGTGAACAGTCCACATGCATGAATTTTTGCTTAGGACTCATGTTTAATATGTTCTTCGACAAAGGTATGCTGTCTTATTCCACAAAGCCTAGTCAGGATGCCTTGCACATTTTTGCTCTCAATTGTGGTTCCCAATTCATTGATTTGAACACCAATAAGACTCACTAGGAAATTTCCCACTGATGTTGGCTGTGTTCCACCTCTTAGAAAGCTAGAATAACAAAATAATAATGAAACCTATAGGCTTAACACACAGATTCAGATGTTTATGCTCATGAAGTATGATGTCACATGTTTTAAGTCTTATGTCATCATCTGAAACAAAATGAAAGAAAAGTAATTCTGACAAATATGAATTAATGATCAATGTAAATCCTATGATTCTCAAATTGTGTGGTTATGATCTGTAAATACTTTACCTAATGTTTATCATATTGGAGATTGCAGAAAAGCACAAGATGAACAGTAGTTCTTTGGGTTGTAAAGTATTTTTGTTTCGTATTTATCTTTCTCTCTACCACCATCCATGGAAGCCCTGAAATATAATGGGTGTTTAATATTTTGGTTTAAATGAATGATTGTATAGCTAGAACTATAAAGAGTAAAATGAAAAAAGGAACTCTGTCTCATTCTCCACTATCAGTGAAGGGAAGTAGGATGGAATGATATAGGTAGAATGTCATCTTAACTATTAATAAATAAATAATAACATCCAGTTCTATGTTCAAAAAAAACTACTTGTAAATTCATTTTATGGTAGACAGCAATATTATTTTGTTAACATGGATAAAACAACCCTCAAAAAGAAAAAATAATGTCTAACATGTTCTCTAGTATCTGTTCACTTAGCAGCTGATCTTTATTTAGAGGGGGAAAAATTTGCTTTCATTTTGGGATTTATGTAAAATAAATATTTGAATACTACCCTAGTGTTTAATAGTCTTAAAAAAAATCAGTTGTTTTTTTTTCAGGATATTATCTCAATGACCAATTTTTGTTTTTGTTAAGACAATCTTTAATGTCCAGGATGGAAATATCACCTTTCTAGGTTGGGAGTGAGTATAATAATATCAAAGGGGAATAGGATTGAAATAGGTAAGCAAAGATTGAGAGTGATAGTGTAGAGTGGTGGAAAAAGGAAGGTAGAAATGAGACTTCAGATAGGTTAACAGTTTCAAAGGGAACAGAATGAAGTGGCCACCAGGGCAATGGAAGGGCCCTTCCAGGTGAAGAAATATTATAAAATGATTGGATAGGGCAGGTATAAACACTAGAGAAATTGTGGGTAAAAAAAGTCCCCAGAATGATCAGAAAGCTGGACTTTCAAATTTTATGCATTTTTAAATATCAGCTTCATAAAACAGAACAGAAGGAGTATGAAAATAAGGATATTATATATATATGTATATGTACATATATAGATATAGATATTGCTTCTTAAAAGATGGAGATTGGAGAAGCATCTGAAAGGAAAGCTATTGAGCATTCATTTATTGGGGATTAGACGCAAGAGCAGTGAGGTGGCACAGTGGATAGAGCACTGGGCCTGAAGTCAGGAAGACCTGAGTTCAAATCCAGCCTCACACCCTAGGCAAGTCATTTAACCCTGCTTGCCTCAGTTTCCTCCTCTGTAAAGTGAACTGGGGAAGGAAATGGCAAACCACTCCAGTATCTTTGTTAAGAAAACCCCAAATGGGGTCATGAAGAGTCTGAAATGGTTGAAAGTGCCCCCTTCTCCATAAAACTTTCCTCAGTTCCCCTGTCCTCCAATTGTTAGTTCTCCTTCCTCTTGGCCTTGAATTATACCTATCTGTCAACATATTTTATTCCCTAAGCAGAATGTAAACCCTTTGAGGCAAGAATTCGTTTTATTTTTGTGATCATAACCTTAGTGACCACATAGCTGTACATAGTAGACAGTTAATAAATTCTTATTGAACTGAATAGAACCGAAATAGGAATTCCATCACAGCCAGCAGCCCCAGCAGCAGCAGCAAGGAAGCCCTGTCCACCAAACCAGAGCATCGCTCTCCCCCTCTCCTCCCCTGCCTCCCTCACACGTATATGTATCACTAGCAACACTTCAAGAAAAACAGTGCATTTTGTTAAAGTCTTCTGTTATACTCTACTATAGAAGGAACGAATACAGGTGCAACAGCATTTACACTCTCAGGTGCCAGGGCTGTCACCTGAGACAGTGACAAATGTCAATACAAGGTTTTTTGTTGTCTTTTTTTCAGTGATTTGATCAGTGATAGCAATCAGCTATACTTAATATTAAGTGGTGAGACAAAGGCTCCTAATAGTACCATCTTGTAATATAATTGTAATATAATTATTACACAATTATATTATATAATATTATTTATATATTATATAATTATTACTGAAGCTATTCTTGCTATAACTTGGTTCCATTTGTCTGCACCTGTGCAGAGATACCTAAACAATCTCCAAATGGTGAGCAAAGTCATGTAAGTCGAAGCAACTCTCAGGATATCATGGAACACAGCTTAGTGAATAGTACCAGTGATGTTGGGGCAAAGACTCTGACTTCTACTATTACTTTGTCTTCCATATGAGAGAGGAAATGGTATGTCTGAAAAATAGCATTGCTCTTCAAGTGCCAAAGCAGAATTGTAAGGTATAAGGATGCAATTATTTTGATCTTAATCCTATTCCCAGAAGCAAAGGAAGATCACCCAGGCATTGAATATTTCCTCTAGGGATGATTTATACCTGCACAAGAATGGCAGAGGATGAAAAGGGGTGAATGGGTTGTTGCCTCTACCAAAGGAGGCAGGACCCTCAGGGATGAGCTCAGTCATTTCAGTCGTGTTGAACCTGGACATGCCTGAAATGTGACTGACTGAACATGACAGAAATGAGCTCACGAAGCCGTGAAAATATTGGAAAAGAGTACTACAGTAGTAGCTGTTCTTAGCAGTCCTAAAAATTCCAGGGAGGAGGTGAAATTCCTGATTTGAATGTTTTGTTTCCTTTTGCCTTTTTTTTTTTTTTTATCATTTTTATGGAGAAACAAAAGTTTGCCACGAAACCTATAGGCCACCATGTGAAAATGTCTCTACCTCTATTCTCCACATTCACCTTTTAAACAAGGTCAAACAGAGCAACACAGTTTCAACTGTCATCTTCAAATACAAGAGGGTAAAAATGCCATCCTGTTGACCATATACTAGAGTTGAACAGTTAAGGGATATGCAGAGAAGCTAACCTAGGAGCTGATAATCCAAAGCAAACTTAAATTGACTTATAAATTTCTATGGAATTTTCTGTATTAATTCATTCATATGTATTTTAATTGGCTATGTGGATGTTTAAAGCTGAGTTCACAATAAATCATTTAAAAATCTGTAAAACAATTTTAAAAGTTGCAATGCATAAGACGTTATATGAACACTGAACATATACAAAGATTAAATAAATCATTTACACTATACTCAATTGAATGAGAAAGCATATTTAGTGGAATGGCAAAAGATTTTTTAAGAAGCCATGATTATTTCATATTATGAAAAGTTCTATTTTCCATCTCCTTGCCTTTATATAGCCTCCTCCTTCCTCTATTCCTGGGATATTATCCTTCCTCCTCTCTGCCTTCTAGAACCCCAGCATTCCTTCAGGCCTCACTTGAAGCACCTCCTCCTTCCGGAGGCCTGTTCTTGTGTCCCTGATTGTTAATTCCACTCTCCTTGAGAATATTTTTTATTTATTTTATATACATCTCAAATTTATTTATTGATTAAACCGATCCATCATTCTGAAAAAGCATTTATTAAACACCATATAGCAGGCACAATACTAGTCGCTGTGGATAGATACACAGACAAATAAATAAATAAAACAATCTCTGTTCTTAAGGAATTTACTCTTTTGGAAGAGACAACATGTCAATATACAATGTCAAAAAAGTCTTAGTGTGGTTTTAAACTATTGATGCTTATTCTGTATGTTCTCTTTCACTGTCTCTCTCTCTTTTTCTCTCTCTCACACACACACATATGTATATACAATATAAGCTTTACTAATTTCAAATGGCACTAAGATTTTGGGATATTTTATATGCATATATACAGCATAAATGCAAAATAAATACAAGCCAGTTATATATAAGGTAGGAGGGCACTAATAATTGAAGCATCAAGAGATACTTCATATAGTATGTGGTTTTTGAGTTGATTCTTAAAAGAAGTAAGGGATTCTAAGGGAGGTTAGGAAGGAGTACATTTCAAGCATGCCCTCCTGAGTCCACATCTAGTGTTCATTCCACTGTGTTATACCCTGTTTTCCAGTTGATTGGATAAGATTTCATGAAGGAAATGAAAGTCCAAAACTTGTCAAGATGCAGAGATTTTCTAAATACAATAAAAACACAAGTCACTCTATAGATAAAACAATATATATTTTAAGACTCTAGTATTGGCCCTGCTCAGTTCAGTCACGTAAAGATTTATTAGTCAAATCTTAAAGGACAGTGTGTATCATTTAGAGATTGATCTCTGAGACAAAAAACTCCACACAAGTAATATTTCTTTGAAGATGTCACATAGGTACTTTGTCAGCTCCTATTGGACACTGTGTGTGTGTGTGTGTTTTAACCTTAGATTGCTGCAGAAAGTTACAGCTGCTACAGAAGGGCAGAGTTTAGTTGGCCTGTCACCCGGCTAGTTTACAACTTACCCTATACAATTTGTTTGCTCTTTGTACTCTGTGAATTATAAACCACAGAAATGCAATTTCTCAGCCTGCATTACCTTCATTGTTGTCTGCCACATGGAAGGCTGTGTATCTTATGTCAGTAGTGCAGGCCCTTCATCTAAAGGTCCCATTTGTGGACCCTCTAACCATTTTAAGTCTTTTTTTCTATTAAGTAAAACTGGTTTTGATTCAACATTTCTGGCCACCAAGAAGAGGTAAGTTTTTAGTTCTTTGTACAAAGTTCTCAGTAGTGAATAAAGACACTTGGGGATTCTTTTACCCCTTAACTCCTTTCTGCTGGCTCTAATCAGTCTCTTCACAAGCTCAAAAATAGCAAGGTACAGAAAAAGTAAATCCAGCTGCCAAGTTTGTGGTTAGATATGAATGTCCTTATCAGTATTGAATGTGTTTCTGACCAATTAAGCTGTGGAAAATGACAATAGAAGGGAAAATACATGAAGGACAAATCTATGCTGTATATAGCCAGAAAATCCATGGCAACAAAATACTGCCCACAGCTAGCAGGAATAAGAAAGAAAATCCTAGAAATTACAGAAGCACCAAAATTACAGACTCTGGAGGAAAAAAAGAGGAGAAAGCACAATAGGTAATAGTTATACATGGGTAGGAGGAAGTCCAAACAAACTAGTGACATCATGACCTACAAGGATGATCAAAATGGGTTGTACCACACTAAGTATAAAGCTTCTATACTCAAACTATTTGAAGACTTTAGATATATATCATAATCATATATAAATGAAATACCTTTCTCAGGGACTAGGCAGTCATCATTTTTATCATAATTTGTTATTGAAGCTCAAATAAAACTCTTTTTTCAACTCTTAAAAAGATCCAATGATTTCATTCATTCCCTCCAATGATTTGTATCACAACCCTTTTTATTTTTCATAGGACCACATAGAGATCAGTTAGTCTAACCACCTTATTTTATACATGAAAAAACTAAGACCCAAGGAGATTTAGTAATTTGCACAAAGCTACACAATTAGTGAATAAAAGAGATTCAAACTCGCTATCCAGATTACAAATCCAGTGCTTTTTCTATTACTTTCATGAATAGTTTTTGTGAGTCATTTTGGATTCTATCACCTGGTATGCAGCTGTCCATCTGGAAATGATCCTTTCTGCACTTAGCTTGGCTGGTTCTCAGATGATACCCACTCACAGGCCATCTCTAGACACTGGACTCAAAGGCATTTCAGTATAGTAGAATCTTCCAGAATTGGTGCTCCAATGATATAGTCTTTGAGACCTCAGGGTCCTTTCCATGCCATGTTAAGGCATGGGAACAGAACATCAGTGAAATATATACTTTTTTTATAATAATTGTGATATTAACAAAAAAGATAATCATGTACAGTCCTCTGGTCATGAATATCAAGCAAGGTATATAACAAGGAGTGATATGTTTGTCAGTGGTGTTCTCTCCTATCCATGTTGGAGACTCATCATAAAATCCAAGATGAAGAAGAATTTTCTATGGATGATAAGGCCTACTAGATGTTCTGCTTTGGGATGATGTCATGCTGATTACATCGTCCCAAAGCATGGTGGTCTCCTTAAACATATCCATAACCCCTGACAATCAATTACCTAGGAAATAGCAAGTAAATGAAAACTACTTGTTGTTCAGATTATTATAAATCTCTGGAGCTTATCCAGCACACACACACACACACACACACACACACACACAAACACACACACATACATTTATATCTTTGATAGAGAATACAAAAGGACAACAAATTGGGCCCAGAATTATACAAATTGAGAATGGGCTAACTCTGCTGGAGACTTATAAAGTTTCAATAATGACCTGATACTTTTCCCAGAAACAAAAAGCCCTATTTTTACTACCAGTGTTCTAACCAAAGATATTGTATGGCTCGGAATTGTGGAACACTATAGTCTCTAAAGAATTAAATGAGTTTCACTCTGTGGACAGTGGAAGGACACATGGTTGTGTTAAGTAACCTACAATATATAGCAAGTAAGGAGCTACAAAGAACTCTTGGAGTTAAAGATGCCATTGATTGGAAAAGAAATTTGATTGATTATTATTAGGTGCATGAAGGATAACTAGAGGATTGTCCCTATGCTGAATTAGTATCCTTACCTGTCAAGGAAGACCTTCAGCACATTAGTGGTGAACTTGTGGGATGATGCAGGAGACAGGACATTTGTTGAAGTCTTGATACGGAAATAACAGAGACTCATTTTTAGCTATGTTGGTAACCACTTTGAGTTATACCAGGAAGTTCCCCTATAGGCAGCTACTTCACAGGGTCTATACGCTGGTCATCCCCTCACTCTCATACCTTGCTAGAAATGTGAATTCATCCTCATATCAATTATAAGTTATTTTTATTGTTACATTATGGCTTTCACTGTCTTGATGGTCCCATGATTTGAATCCATGCCCCTTGTGAGCTACAAAGAGATGATCAAGACTCCCATAGGATTAGCAGACGTGGATAGTTGCAGTCTGTCTTTGGAGATAACCACATAAATGATATCATAAATCCATTTCAGTATTTGAATATTTGTGGGATGATATTAGATACATATAAGAGGCTTAAGCCAAGAGAGTTTAATACCCCCTATCTAATATCAAGTTTGTAAATCAGCCACAGTAAATTATAATAACCCAAGAGTATAATAACATTGTGGCTCATGCTAAAAATAATGATAAAAGCACCTTGCTCTCACCTCACTGAAACTAAAGGAACATGTTTTCAGTTAGTGCTGTTAGGAGACCTATTTGGACACAATAAAACAAAGCTTAATGAAGAATCTTTAATAAAATCCAGTTCCCCTCTGCTCCCTGAGAGACTCTATAGCAGCAAGTATGAAGGATTTTCATCCAAGACACCCTTTCTTATAAGGTACTTCTATCCCTTGGCTGTAATAAGGACTTAGGGGCAGTAGAAATAGCTTCAACCTCCCTTATGTCTTCAGTCCTCTGCACCCTTAGTAACATAGACCCCACAGTTATAATTAAGTCCACTCAGTATCTGGTAAAGTGATGAAAGAGGTAGTATAAAATAACGTCATCATTTTCACTTCTTTCCATGGGAAGTTGTCCTTCTGTCTTTCCTTCCCAAACCAGGGATTGTACCTGTTAGTTACTTCCTGAACCTTTATTTCCTTGCTAATCTTATCTTCCCTAATCTAGACTACCACTCCCTTTACATGACCCACACCCATTAGATAAGAACTTGGGGCAGGGGAAGCAGTCACTTTCATTTTACCTTTCTTGAAAGGTTATTATAGCTATTCATTTATAAATTCACTCACTATTTATGCTAACCACCTTTTCTTCACCATCAATAGTGATATCTAGAATATGCAAATTTAAATTTCATCTGGAAAAACGTAAACTAGGAACCAAGAAGAACTTCCTTAAAGTAATGATTGCTAAACAAAGATAAATGAGTTGCCTAGAAAGTTGAGTCATCCACTGTTTTAGTTCTTCTGGAATAAAATAGATAACCTTCCTTCCCACCTACTCAAGCAAAATAAAGGAGCAGATAGCATTGTTGACTTCAAAGGTATTCCATCACAAATAATTGTACTAGGTATAGAGGTGGTGGTCCTGGCTTCTTACAGCCTTAAATATGCTGATTTATCCATTTTGGGGGTATACTAAATACCCAAAATCAAGTCAACAAACATTTATGAAGCACCTATTATGTGCCAACATGGTACGAGGCTCTGGGATACAAAGAAAAGTAGAACAGCCCTGGATTCAAAAACTGCCTCTGCTACATAGAACTGGTGTAACCTTGGACAATTAACATATCTGAGCTTCATTTTCCTCATCTTTCAAATGAATGGGTTGGACTAGATGGCCTTTGAGGTCCCTTCCAGCCTAAATCTATGATCTTATGATCAACAAACTTTTTTTGATTCTATTAAACAAGTATTTCTCAAACAACAGTTACTGTGAATAGGGTTCTGGGCTGGGTGCAAGTAGTAAAAAGATGGAACAAAAATTTTCAAAGCACAGGGTTTTGCCTACCATAGTAGGTAGTTAGTAAATGTTAGTTGAAATGAATTGAATGAACTGAAAAAAAAAACATTTATTTGTGTAGGTGAAGTTTCTTTGACCACCCCACAAAAGCCTACTAGGGAAACTTCAATACCAGGTTTAACAGTGTTTCAATGGAAAATGTATTCAGTTTCAATTTGGGATTTCAGGAGAAAATCTTCCAATATACCCTTATAGCAATAGTTCTAGAGATTCTGCTTTTCTTTCTTGCCTTTTTGCCTTTCTGAGATTGGATGCCAGGACCTCTCATTACTGGAAATAAACTAGCAAAACGAGAGAGGGAGAAAGCCACTGGCTATGACTCTCATAGTCTGGGGCAATAGGAATAGGACTTCGGGATGGGGATGTGGAGAGTGGGAGGACTTGATGAGAGATCCTGGGCTGAGGAACTGGGATATTGCAGAACATCTTATTTGAAAACCCATAAGCCTTAAGCCTTGACTGGCTCTCTATTACAGTGTACTAGTACTGACTATTTCTGACTTATTTCTGACTCTTATTTATGACTAGTTTTTCTCCTCAATCATCCTGGCCCTGAAGCAACTGCTATTTTCAGGTGTAATCCTAGGCATCACAGGGTTTACTGGCTTGTAGTCTGACCAGGCAGATTTAAAGACCCAAGTCAGTAGTAATTTTGCCCTTGAATTAGAGTTATGAAACATATGGATGGCTTGTTATTACGCCCTCAATTAGAGAGTTTTCACAAAAATTCATTTTTACAAATATTTATTTTATTGTCATGAAAACTCTAACAATGGACTGATGGGTTGAGATCCCAGCCCTGTACTGAGAAATGTCGCTCTTTCCTGTGTGACTACCAGAGCTGACCCATGTCCTCATGCTAGGAACAAAGAGGCACAAGGAAATACACAAGACAGTTAACCACTATAAATGTTTATAAAAATATATATTAGATCAGTAAGAATTAATATTTAACAAAACAAAAAAATGCACCTAAAAACAAGTGCCAATCACAACCTTCTGAAGTAAAACAAGAGAATAAGATAAGGATCATCAGAACTTCAATGTGGTTTTTTTTTTCACTCAGAACTAGCAGTTTAAACAACAGTCTCACACATTGCCTCTTTGCTCCTGGAGGCATGAGTTTAAAGAGGGTGTTTGTTGCTGATGCACTGGGGTGCTATGGTAGCCCCAGCACCTCACTCTTTACCCCATGTTCTCTCCTTCTTTTTCGTGGTTCCTCCTTTTAGTTTTACTCTAATCCCAAACCATGTGATATTTTTCTAAAGAGATGAAAAAAATACCTCCTAGAAATCTGTATACATCCTAAACATTCTTACTGCCTTTTAGAGGAAGGATTGCATAGGCTTTCTAGTAGCTTTCCTTGCTAACAGTCACAAGGAGCAGATGATACAAAAGATACAAGGCTCCCTCCACTACCTTCTTCATGCTTTTCATTTTTAAACTTAAACCAGTGTTTTGTTTTGGTTTTTTCCCATTTCTTTTTTTCCATTTTTTAGAGAAAGTAGATCCAGGTGATTAATGGTAGCTGTTTTGATGCACAAAAGAATGTAGTAAGATTCACATGTTTTCTAGGGGACCATCCAGACTCAGTGAGTCTACAGTAATGTAGAATCTTAAGATTTTAAATAGGTTGAATCTTAGAGATTTTCTGTATCACTACTCTCAATTTTTATTGGAAATGGAGGCCAGACAAATTAAGTGACTCTTCTAATGTCACACAGGTGGATTGGTTATTGTCCTTCATTCTCAAAGAGGATCAAAATGATATCACTTTGTCAGGGTCATAATATAATGTGTCTGACTACGATTGATCAGACCAGTACAAGCTTAGAAGGCTGTACCCCAGATCAGGCACAAGTAAGCAGCAGAGCATGAATTAGGTGTTAGATTCTCTGACTTTGAGAGCAGCTCTTGGGTTGGGGAGAGAAAAAGTGGTGAAACAGGGGACTGGGATGCTATATATGTCTTCTGAGAGGGAAAATAAGAGGAGAAAGTCAAGGATATTCTGAGCAGCAGCAGCAGCCAGGAGAAAAAAGGAGTTCCTGTGATCACTTAGGAAAGGGGTCAGCTGACCAAGTAAGTAGCTATTCCCAAGTAAAGAAAATACAGTTATGCATTCCACACCACAGCTTTCCTCATTGCAGCTTCAATATATCATGGGTCAGGGAATTTGGGGGGAGTTTGGCAGAAGCCACAGATGACACACAAAGGCCGGCAGATGACACAGAAAAAGTTTAGAAATTTAGAAATGCATAAAATATATGTATAGTATTGTAATAATATCAACCCATATTTTACAATAAGGTAATGTAAACAACATATCAAAGAAAAAGACAAACATTTGACTTCTTCTCTGGTATGAAGAGAGAGACAAAAAATTTTGCACAAATTTTTGAGATCAGAGGGGTGCCACACCCCTGATCCCTGCAAGGTAGAAGGGATAAATGTAAGCACACTTTAGTGTCTTGGCTTTTTTTCTCTAGGATCAAATACAGACAACTTGCATTTAAAGTCCTTCTCAACCTAGCTCTGAGTTCCCCCTTTGTCCTACACCCTTCCATACAAACAAAAATTGGCCTTCTTGCCAGTCCTTTTCTATAATATTCACTTATGCACATTCATGGATGACTCTTTCTCCCACTTCTGTCTTTTAGAATCCCAAGAATTCTTCAAAGTTCAACTCAATTCCTCCTCTCACATGAGGTATTTCTTAGTAACTCAAGTAATAGTCTTTCCCTTCCTTCACCCTTCCCCAACCATTTCATATTTACCATGCATATACTTGGCATATACTTATGTTTACAACATGTTTCTACTTATAGAATGTAAGATCTTCCAGGGTGCAGGGACTTTGTCTTTGTGTTCCCAGTTCCTGGTATGTCATAGGTACTTCATAAATTTTTGTGATTAATTGTTTTACTGACACATAATTGACATCGAGGCAAAAGCTGTTTAATTTCAAGTATACATATGAAATGTGTTCAGTGCAGCCTATTATTTTAGCCTGTTATTTTATTTAGACACTATTATTTAGTGTCTGCTCAACATCTTCAGCTATCTCAACTAGGGTCAAAAGTATGATGAATGAACATGGAGTGGTGTTGCATTTGTAAAATCCAGATAGTTTGCCAAATAACCTTAGATTACTGAAATACTGAAAAACATTAATAATTAATAACATTAATAAGAGGGAGCATAGTGGTTGGTTGGTTGCTGTCCTTCATTCTCAAAGAGGACCAAAATGACGTCACTATGATAAAATGAAGTTTCAATGCGTCCAGCTGTGGCTGATCACACCAACACAAGCTCAGAATGCTCTTCCACAGATGGCGCACAGATAGTCCATGTAAACATTTGGGGTTATTACTCCAAATTTGTGCATCCTACGTTTGCTTTGTGCTGTCTCAATTCTGCATTGCTCACAAAGCACAGCACCCATTCTGTTATGGGCACACCACGCTGAGCAGTCCTGTGCCAATGTCTCCCATGTCCCACAATCAGATCCAAAGTTCTTGAGAGAGACTTTGAGAGTGTCCTTGTATCTCTTCTTCTGACCACCATGTGAGTTCTCCATAAAATAGTCTTTTTGGCAAGCATATATTTTGCATTCGAACAACATGGCCAGCTCATCAGAGTTGAACTGTCTGAAACATAGTTTGAACAAGTTTGAACATAGTTTGAACAAGTTTGAACACAGTTTGAGCAAGGACCTCTGTGTCTGGTACTTTATCCTGCCAGGTGATCTTCAGAATCTTCCTAAAACAGTTTAAATGGCAGTGACTCAGTTTCCTGGCCTGTCACTGGTAGACTGTCCATGTTTCACACCACAATGTGGTCAGCACAACAGCTCTGTAAACCTTCAGTTTGGTAGTCAGTCTAATATCCCTTCTCTCCCAAACTTTTCTTTGGAGCCTCCCAAACATTGAGCTAGCTCTGGCAATGCATGAACCAACCTCATTGTCAATGTGTACAATCCCTGGAAAGTACACTAGCAAGGTAAGGGAACTTATCCACAGCATTCAAAACTTAGCCATTTGTTGTAACCGATGGTTCCACGTATGGATGGTGTGGTGGTGGCTGATGGAGTACTTGTGTTTTCTTGGTGTTAATTATTAGGACAAAATTAGCACAGGATGCACAGAATTAATCCATACTTTGTTGCATCTCAGTTTCAGAGACTGCATTGAGTGCACAATCATCTGCAAACAGAAAATTATGAACCAACACTTCCTCCACTTTGGTCATGGCTTGTAGCCTTTTCAAATTGAAGAACTTATTATCAGTACAGTAGTTGACCTTGATGCCATGTTCATCCTCATTGAAAGCATTTGACAACATGGCTGAAAACATCATGCTAAAAAGCATGGGAGCAAGCACACAGCCCTGTTTCACTCCATGGGTGACTGGAAAGGCACGAGAGCATTGTCCACTATCCAGAACCTGGGCAAATATGCCATCATTAAATGCTGATGAACTTCTCTGGGCAACCAAATTTTGACATAATTTTCCATAAACCCTCACAACTAACAGTGTCAGAGGCCTTGGTCAGATCTACAAATGTTGTGTACAGACATCTGTTTTGCTCCTGGCATTTTAAGAGGGAGCATGGTACTAGTAAAGAGAACAATGGATTTTGAGGACTCAATTTCAAATTCTAACTAAACTCCTTAATACTTTTGTGCCTTTGGGTCGTTCTCTGGCCCTTTAATCTGGCCTACAGATTAAAGTTTCTTAATCTGTGAAAATGAGAAAGCCTAACTATATAATTAGTAATTCCCATATTCTATTTCATATTCAAAAGTCATAATAATTAACTTCGTGAGGAAGGAAAGAAGTCTAAGACCTTTTTTATTTAGAAAATATTATTTGTGAAGTAGCATGTATTTAAGAAAGTAGTTTAGATAAATTAAATGAAAAATATTTACTTGAAATAAGTGGTGGTAGATAGTTTGTGCTTTGTGCTGTCAAACTACTTTCTATCCTCCTCTCAAAAAAGCTTACAAAGGACCACTATCTAATGTGATAGAAATTATGACTGTCCATTTTTTTCACTTTTGTTAATATCTTTTGTTTTTATTTCACTTTTATTTCTAAATATATCTTTCCCCTATTCCCTGAACTCTGACTTCTTCATTGTAACAAAAAATGACAATTTTGAAAATTTCAGCAAAACTAACCCATAAATCAGTTAAGTCTGACTGTATAGGTGTTCTAAAAGCCTTAGTGCAGTTTTAAGCTCAAATAGCTTAAATTAAATTAAAGCTCTAATAGCTTTAAACTATGCTAACACTTTTAGAACTCTCTCCTTTCTCTCCTTCTCTCTTTCTGTATGTACACATATATACATACACATACGTATATGTATATACACACATATATGCATGTGTGTATGTATGTTTGTATATGTGTATGTAAAATTCTCCACCCATAGTTCTTCATCTTTTTAAAGGAAGGAATAAGGTGCATTTTCTCATCTCTTCTCCAGCCACAATTCCACAGTCTTCTGTTTCATCTTATTGTTTTGACATTGAATATATTTTCTTGGTTTTGATTACTTGACTGCATCCGTTTCTATCTTTTCCCATGTCACATTTCTCATTTCTTATCACACAGTAATATTCTATTACATTTGTGTACTACAACTGGTTTAATCATTCCCCAATCCATGGGCACCTACTTTGTTTCCAGTTCTCAACGTGCTACTATGAATATGAGGTTTTATACATCTTGTGCCAAACTGTTAATCCTCTTTCCAGTTCTTTTACTCTACATCTCTCATTCCTTCTCCATTTTTCCCTTAAGTGCTCTTATTTCATTGTTAAAACATTTTGAACTCGTTTTTAAATTCTTGCTCCATTTCTTCCAGGAATTCTAATTGAATTTTTGCCCAGACTGTGTTTTTCTCTGAGGCTTTGCTTGGAGTAATTATCTTTTGTGTTTGCTTCTGAGCTTCCCTGCCATGACAAAAGCTCTTTATGGTGGACTTCTTTTTTTATTTGTTTGCTCATTTTTCCAGTCTACTTCCTGACTTTAGACTTCATATTAGGGTTAGATTCCACAGATTGCATATTGCCTTATTCCAGGATCTCAGGGACAAGCTGGGGACCTGCAAGCTTTCAGCATTCTCAGAGTGTTTATGAGCAACTACGCTGCTGTGGCTGCTAACTTTTGAACTTCCTTCTATCTTAGTACACTGCCTGGGAATGCACTCCCCCACATAGTCCACTTTCTTTCTTAGTCCACTCTGTGACTCAAAACTACGCAGTAGGCAACAAAGCTTCCTGCTGTCACATGTCCTGATTCTGGTATCTCATGGAAACCAGTATGAGTCTGAAACTTCCTCTTATGCCAGTGCATATCCTCTCCCTGGGTACAGGAGTGCTCTGTAAGATGGGTGCTGTTCTGGCTTAATCCCCAGAGAAGTCTGAAGACCTCTCTGTTTCCTTATGCCAAACTGGGCTGGAAACATGACTCCTTGTTATTTTTTCTGAATGTTTCTATCAAGATTTGGTCTGCTATATTTTTTAGATCTTTTTTAGAATTTTGTAAAGTGGAGTTTGGTCATGTTGATTTCTAGCACTCCACCATATTGGTTCCTGCCACTTCACTAAGAATTTTATTTTCACAATTAGGGTCCTTGTTGCTTTGACCTAAGGCTTTCGTAGTTTTTTTTTTTCATATTTTTGTAGACTGATCCTAAAATATGGATGCCATATCCACAGTATGCAAGATATGTGTGTATCTGATATAGCCCATGTACTTTAAATACTAAAGACTTCAGACCTAATGACCTTAGTCTAAGATCAGATGAGATAGAATAGAATCTTAGAGCTGATAATAAAACTATCAAAATTCATTGTTCTTTTTGTTAGATACTGGAAAGGAAGATTTCTATTTACTACATGAAAATGTGCCAAAAGAAGACAGGACTAAGTATTACATGCAGCTGTAACTGTTATAAACAAGGCCCATACTTTGTAAATCTGGCTCTTTGTTTCTATATCTTCCAAATACTTTTACTTGGAAAGAATTAGGAAGAAGAGACAAAGGAAGAAAGTAAAGGGAGAGATGTGTGCATCTGCTTACAGGGAATCAATCTGCTTTGCTTCAATCTCTTCCCAGAAGTCCAAATCTGGACTTGTAATTGCCTTCCTCCTGGGCACTTTGTATCCTACAAGCATCTGGTCTCTCCAGGTATCCATCCCAATAGAAGTGTAGTATAATAAGTACTCTTAGATGCAGTATAATGGCTCTGTTCCAGTATTTCACTATTGATCATTCTGCCCTGATTGGCTAATGTCAAATGTGCCTCAGCTGACAATGATAAAAGTGCTAAAGAAGCCCAAGTGATATTATGATATAGCTGGTAAAGGACTATATGTTTCCAGAACCTTTAGACTTTGTTGCTATCATATAATCAGAGATTCAGATCTGGAATGCATCTGTAAAATAGGGATAACAAAAAAAAATAAGGATAACATCTGTAGTACCTTTCTGCCAGAGTCATGGGGATCAAATGAGATGATAATGCTTTGGAAACCTCAAAGAACTGCTTTGTAACTATCAGTGATTATTATTATCTAATCTAAATTCTCCCTCTCCTTATTCCATTTTACAAATGAGATAAGAAAGTCCAGAGAAGTGAGATGTCTTTCTGGGGTCACCCAGGTAGAACTTCCCATCCAGGTCTTCTGATTTCAAACCCATTGCCTTTTCCACTATACCACAAAGCCTATATTGATTGAACAATCCATGTTTCAGTCTTCCAGAGGACATGTTGACTTTATTCTTCATTGTAAAAAAGTAGGTTTTGGAATAGTACACTAGGCAGTTTTTTTAGACCATAACTGCAAATGAATGAAAAACTAGCAAAAATCAAAAATCAATAAAACCATTTCTGAAAATCTATTTCAAATGAGCATAAAAAACCAAGAAGAAAAGTATAAGAATTTTTATTATTCCCTTGTTTGTATATGGCTCTTTAGTTGCCTTCATTGGAATTACATATATCAAAATAAATGTAATTTCTTGCATAATTTTCCTAAGTATTTGTTTAGAGTATAGTTTTCCTAAGTTTTAAGTGCACTGACAAAGAATAGCCCAATGAAAGAAGTGATGCTATTGTTTCTTGAAAGTGATGTGTAGTACTGTCTACAAATTAGATAAAACCCCATTTGTTTGCATGTTTTAGTGATTCTCTGTGTTCCTATATTTCACGATCTTGAAAAATTTTTGCTAATCCTTTACTCATGAACTTTTACAGTGCACAAATTTGGAATGCAAAGTTGAGCTGTTAGTTCCTCAATGTTTTCTAAGTACTATTCAACAAATATTTATTAAACCTACAGGGGGCAGAATACTATGCAAGTCACTGAGGGTGATAAAAAGTTCATGTAAGACAGTGGTGATGTCTTATCTGAATTTTGCCAGAGATCCTCCCTCATGTATAACTTCCCACACTAGCACCAAGGCCAGAACCATTGACTTATTTACCTTTTAAGCAAAAAGAGTTAGGGAGAATAAAGGACTTTGCAAGCAACCCATGTCCTAGGGGAAGAAGGCAGCAAAAGGCATGCTGAACACACTGGCCAGGGATTAAAGGTGTGATTATTATAAGAATTCTAACACAAAATTACCCACCCCAGAGGCTTATTAATTTCTATTTTGAGAAAAATGGGGCAGACGTGTAAAGAATAGTTAATTTCTGTGTTTAAATAAATTCTTCTAACTTCCAGTTTTTTTAAAAGATATTTCTCAAGAGATTATAAATGTGTTATTATCTAAGACCTCCTAAATTAATTCTCCTTCAATTATTGCAGAACAAAAGACCTCAAACATTTACTAATATTTCAGATTGCTAAAAAAAATCAATAATAAGAGGCATTGAGTGTATAATAGAAAGATTCCAAGATTTGTAGTCCTAGGAACTGGGTTCACATTCTGAGGATCCCATTCATTACTTGTGTGACTATTCAGGTAACTTCCCAGCCTGTTTCTTCTTTTCCAAAATGATTTCTAAGAACCATTCCACTCTATAAAGTCAGTGAGTCAGTCAATAACAACAACTACTACAACCTAAGGTGATCAAACTAAAGTAAAACTGGACAAAAATAATAGGAATCACCCATATTCATCGCTAAACTTTCTTTAGAGTAGAAGTTCTTAGCTTTTCTTGTGTCAGGGATCCCTTTGGTGGTCTGGAGAAACCTATGAACTTCTCAGATTAATGTTTTTAAATGCGTAAAAGAAAACATATAGGAATATTTATATTAACAAAATAAAAAGGAAAATACAAAGGAAACCAAATATATTTAATGTTTATCAAAATATAGAAAATTCTATAAGTTCTCAGATGCCTTAAAATCTAGTCACTGACATCTAGAACCCCTATTTTAGAGGTTTGGAATTACAGGAAGTATTGTATTCCTAAAGCAGAAGACAAATAGGCAATAACATGTTTTATCAATAGAGAGAAAGCCACAACACTTCTGGATTCTCTAACAACTGTATCTTTAAATGTTGCTAAAGTCAGTGAGTTATTTTTTTAAAAGGTGATTAAACATGTTAAATAATCAGAGATTTTTTTAATCTGTTAACATTGTCATTAGTCTACATAGCTTAAAATGAGGTTCAGACAGTGTAAAATCTCCTAATGTCCTTTCTGTTCTACTAATAATTGCCTCATATATGTACAATAAAATAGGAGTTCCTTGAGAGCTGGGACTCTTTTGTTGAGTTTTGTTTGTTTTTGGATACCAAGCACCAAGTATGGTGCCTTACGCATAATGGGTGCTTAATAAATATCAGTTGAATTCAAATTAATTGAAAATAGAAATTGAACAGTGTTGTTCTTTTCGACAGAATGTTTGTTCCATTTTTAAGTCACAAAAGACTAAGCAAAGTGTATGGTGACTCTATAGTCAGCATCAGGGGTGAGTTAGGGTCTGGTTCCGTGGTTGAAGTTTCTCTAATGCTAGAACTGAGCTCAGAGGCAAGTGGGTGCCTAGGTGCTTCATATGTGTAATCCCTGTAGAAAGCAGTCATTTTGTGAGGTCTCTAACTCATGACATTGTTAGAATAATTAAATGGAAAGAATAGAGGATTAAGACCCTTCGTTGAAATTTTTTTCAGTTATTGATTATCTGAGCATTCTTTAACAAACCTACACTTCCCCTTCCCCTACCACGCAGGAAAGGGACAAAGGAAACCTAAGGAGATAAATTGGGATCCAAAAACCCAAGAGGGATGATAGGGTCACCACTTTGAGACTAATGTGGTAAAGGAAGGTCAGAGAGGAAATGCCATCTGTTAATTTCCAGTTTTCATCAACTGTCCTGGCTAAGCAGGCCCTAAATTCTGCTGTTTCTACCTACTGAAAGACTTCCAGTGTTGTCAGCCCCTCTAAATTGCAAATGATTAAAAGGGGAAATTAAGAATCATCACTTTCAGACTCGCCCTCATATTTTAGAGCTGAAGTTATGCTATTGTTTCCAGAATTAGAAGTCGCAGATAATCTGTGGGGTCTTCAGTGCCTGAGCTATCTGATATGACATCCCAAGCTCATCTTACTTTATCCTGACATAGAAAGATAAATAAATCATTGCAGGTAAGAAAGATGTCAAAGAGAACTCTTCCCACCTGCTCGTATTTCTCAGTCACACAGGCCCATGAAGTGAGATTGGGGTTATTTGTCCTGTTTTATGAGTAGAAAAATAACAATAAAAACAAAACAGAAACTGGCACCTTTCCCCAGGAGCTCTGGAGCAATCAGATTAAAATTGTTTTTTAATGAAGGAAGCACCCTAGCTTAGCAGCAGAAGGATACTTTCTAGCTGTATGGCTGTGGGCAAATCTCTGTCTCTGCACTTCAGCTTCTCACCTAGGAAAGAGGGATGATAATATTTGTACTACCTTCCTCACAGACTAGTTGTGAGGAAAGCCTTTTGTAACCCTTAAAGCACTGTGCAAATGTGAGGTATAATTAGTATCATCACTCAGGTCAGTGAAGGTTCAGAATGAGCATTTTCAGTCTCCCAATTGCTTACTAACTGAAGTATTTCGATTTAATGTATAATACAAAATAATAATTTGCCATAGAGAGCTTGAACTTTTATGCATAAATGATTTATTTAAATTGCCCCCAATTAATGCATGGAAATCTGCTAGGAAATTTTATAGTACTAATAGACTATAGATCAATCAATGCCAGAAGTGGTTCTGATTTGCCAAGATAAAGGGTATGTTTCTAAGCAGGGTTGGGTTATTCATTTTAATCAATAATGTTTGGTTTTGTTCTTACATTTTGGAATTGGGTCATATTGTGTGTGTGTAAATGCATTAATCAGGCAAACAGACTACTGCTGTTCATATTTCAAACTTAAAATCATCTATTTAAATTTTCAGAGAAAAGTATGCCTATGTAAGTGGTAAGGAGATAAAAGGGATTTGAATCTAATAGGTTTTATATTTGCAAGTTGATTTTCATTCTTTAAAAACTGACATTTTGAGAAGTGCTACTCTATAACAAAATAGTTTTTTAAATCCTGACAAAAATGTAAACCTTATAATTTCTTATTACAAACTTTCCTGGATTACACTGAATTAACAATTTTTCCATGCACTACAAATGTTGCATGTTCAATGTTCAAATGTTCACAAAAATTACTATATTATATTTTAAGCTAATTACAGATGATAATTTTCATTTGGGAAGGGAGAAGGCAAGAGGGACAAGGAAAATACTTTTGCTTCAAAGTTAGTGCCTTGCCATATATCTATCTTTCTAGACAGATAGATTTATCCTTTCTTTGCTTTTCAGCTCCTACCCCTAACCCTCACATTATTTTCAAGTTTAGTTGCTCCTGTCAGCAAATTCCTTTTTATGCATGTACCCCTCTTATGTGTTTATTTGCTTTTGTATAAATTATATACATGTCCTCCTGTACTGATAATTAGGTACATTATAAAATGGCCATTTTTAAAGGATGAAATATAGATGAAATAATATTTGCTACCAGAATCTAGGGAGTCACTGTGGTTTACTGAGCAGGAAGAAGATAGGGTTAGATTTGTGCTTTAAGAAAACCACTTTGGCAGCTGTACAATAAGATAGATTGAAGGGGGAAGAGATTTGAGGATGGAGAATAATTAGGAGCCTGTGTGATGAGGGGATGAACTATGATGGTGGCCTGTTTGAATAGAAAGAATGGAACTAGATGCAAGAGATACTGTGGAGGGAGCAATGACAACTCTTAGCAATTGATTAGATATGTCAGGTGAGGGAAAGTAAAGAGTCAAGGATGATGCCATGGTTGAAAGTCTAGGTGATAAAAAGATAGTAGTGTCCTAAGATGAAAAGAGGGATGGGTTTTGGCGGGCAGACAATGAATTCTGTTCTGGACATGAATCTGAGATGACTACAGGCCATACAGATTAAAATGTCCAATAGACAGTAGTAGTTCATGATGTGGGATTCAAACTTGGGAGAGAGATTGAAACCGAATATATAGACTTGAGAGTCATTTGCATAGAGGTGATAAAGTCACCAGGTGAGAAAATACAAAGAAAAATAGAGAGGGGCCCAGGACAAAACTTTGGGGTACTCTTAGATGGCATGATTTTGTGGTTGCTATTGTTGAGTCATTTCAGTTGTGTCCAACTCTTCATGAACCTGTTTGGGGTTTTCTTGGCAAAGATACTAGAGGAGTTTGTCATTTTCTTCTCTAGCCCATTTTACAAATGAGGGAACTGAGGCAAACAGGGTGAAGTGACTTGCCCAGAGTCACACAGCTAGTCAATGTCTGTGGCCAGATTTGTACACAGGAAGATAAATCTTTATCTCCTGATTATCTATCTGATCTATCTGATTCTAGCCCCAACACTCTTATCCACTCTGTGGCCTCCATTCCCTAAAGGATATGATAGGAAAGATGATCAAGCAAAGGAGACTGAGAGCGCTCAGACAAATGCAAAGAGTACAAAGAGAAAACAGTGTCAGAACAATTCAGAAAGGAAAAAAGTAAGTTTCCAGAAAGCGAAGGAGGTGAGCAGTATTAAGTGATCCAGGGAGCAAAGAAAGAATGAAAATTGAGAAACAGCCATGAGATTTTTCAGGTAGGAGATCACTGATAACTTTTAAGAGAGCAATTTTAGTTGAGTAAAGAATAAAAGATAATGACAAAGTTGAAAAACTGGAAGACTGGATGGATGGTAGTAAGAATTGAGAAGTTTGCAAAAATTTTTTGTTTTGTTTTACTGTTTTTAAAGGGAAGGGATTAATGTAATCACAACTCATCCATACCTGCTTATCCTAAACTACTCACTCCAATTGAAAGATAAACTATATACATGTAAGATGCTTTCTCACTGGCCATGATCCTGGAGCAAAGAGTCTGCCACCATTGGCAGAGCCTTTCCACAGGGTAAAGAGTCTAGTAATTGGGGAAGGGATTAAGTGGAAGAGTGGAAAATTGCTTGGGCATCTATGCTGCCATAGGGAAGTTATGTCTGGTTCTATCTTTTCTTCTGTGAGGCACACAGTGCCCAGTGTGGCCAGGGAAGGCAAACCAGGGGAGGTGCCTAGGTGGAGGTGTGGTAGTGAGTGATAGGTACTGAGTTGTATTGTAGACACAGGCCATAATTAGCAATGAGAGGTAGAAGATTGTAGACTGATATTCATCTACTCACCATGATTGGTTAATCATGCATCCCACTTTAGAGATAACTACTCTGCCTGTCCGAAGTTCCCCACTATGGCCTCTTCACTTCCTGTTTTCCTTCAGTGTTCTAAAATTACTTACTTCTTACTTTCCCCCAATAAAATTCCAATTCTTTTCCTAATAGGATCTTAGTAAAAAGGATGGCAATCAACTCTAGCAATCCTATTATCTGATTAAAGTAATTCACACTAATGCTTTTGAGGTGGAGGGAGTAGTTACATTTTAAAAGAAAAGCCTATTAACCCTAATTAACCTTTAATTGATGAAGTATATTAAGGGATTTTTCTTTCTGAGCAAAAAGTCCTGAGAGTCACCCTTGTATACTGTGTACACCATCTTCCCCCTGACTAAGGGTCAGCATCTTTATCGGCTCCCTCACTAAGGATCAGCAACTTGACCTTTCATTTTTAAAAGGTTGCTGACCCCCAAGTCAAGTTCTTTCTAGAATGGAAAGAACTTCTGTTTTGCTTCTAATCTCTTGATACCATGCCAAATTAAATGAAGAAAGAAAAAAAGAACCATCAAGATTGTGGAATTAAAAGTTTCTTGATCCTTTGATTGAACCATTGGTTCTGTAATATACATACAAAAAAAGATTCTCATCTGATGAAGGTATGGAGGATGGGAATGGGAAGAACATCTTATTAACTGAGGGAAGGGATTCTGAACCAAGAAAGCCAATTCAGTTTTATCATATGTTGCCCAGGGATTTAGTTAGAAACATAGACTTGCGAAACATTTCTACTATGTGGTTATTCAGTGATATATAAACACTTGCAGGGATAGGAAGCTAACATCTCTAAGAAGCAGCCCATGTCATTTTTGGACAGTTTTAATGATTAAGAAAGTCCATAGCTTCACATGTCTAGAGCTAGAAGGGACCTTAGGATACATCCTATTCATTTTTGGGGTAAGAAAATAGACCCAGAGAAGGAAAGTACTTTCAGAACAGGCAGATAATTCTGTTGAGCTGAAAATCTGATTCCTTCTAATGCCTGCTCATTTTCCCTAGTTCTGGCCTATAGAGCCAAGGAGAAGAGGGCTAATCCTTCTCTAGAGAACAATTCTTTAGTTACTTGAAGACTGCAGTCCTAAGTGTTTTCTCCAGTTTAAATATCCTCAGTACCTTCAATTTATCCTCCTGGTTAGTTGAAAATCTGTGAATATTATATCTTTAATTAGGAAGCTTCAGTGACTCTAGAATCAAATATAAAATCTGGGCATTTAGAAATCCTCATAACCTAGCCCAATCCTGTCTTTCCAGAGTTATTAAATACATGATTACCTCTATGATACTCTACAGTGTATCCAAACTGGCCTTTATAAAAGTAATTTTTTTACAAATTAGAAATATGTTTTGCTTGATTATGCATATTTGTTACAAGGAATTTGTTTTCCTACTGCACCCCCAAACTGGGGTGAGAGGAAGAAGAAGAAAAACAGATTTTTTTCTATTTGTTTTCTATTTCTTTGTTTTCTACAAGGAAAACAAATCCCTTGTAACAAATATGCATAATCAAGCAAAACAAATTCCCTCATTGGCCATTTTTTAAAATAAATGTCCTATTCTCTACCCTGAATCCATCTGTCAGGAAGTGGACAGCATATTTCATCATGGATGGTCATTGTATCGATCAGCTTTTATAGCTTTCGTGGTCATTTGTTTGGATAATGTTGTTATTGTATAACTTGCTCTTTTGGATTTGTTCATTTGGTTCCTCATCAGTTTATATAACTCTTCCAGATTTTTCTTTTTTTCATAATATTGATTTTATAGCATAAATTGTTCTAGTTCTCCTCACTTCATTCTTCAGTCTGTGTCTTTCCATGTCATCTGTTTCCTCGTTTCTCATTTGTTCAGCCATTCCCCAACTGATGGGCATCCCTTAGATTCCACTTTTTGTCACCAGAAAAAGAGCTACTACGTAAATATTTTTTTCTCGTAGAGGATCTACTCTTTCTTTGATCCCTGTTGGCTGGAGGCCTAGCAGTAGTGTACCTTTCTGTGTATAATTCCAAACTGCTTTCCAGAATGTTTGTACCTGTTCCCAGATCCCATTAGATTGTGAGCTGCTTGAAGGTAAGAACTGGCTTTTGCCTCTTTTTGTGTGCCCCCTGCTTAGCACAGTTCCTGGCAGATACTAACTGCTTAATAAATGTTTATTGATTGACTGAGCTCCAACGACAGTGCAACAACATGTCTGTTTTCCCACACACCGAACAATACTTGTCACTTTCTTCCTTTCTCTCTTTTTTGTCATCTTTGCCAATGTGGAACCTCTTGAGATGCTTTAATTTGCATTTCTCTATTATTAGAGTGGCCTTCATGCTGTTTCTCATTTATTGCACTCTCTCTCTCATCTTCATGCCCTTGCACTGACTAGTCTCCATTCCTGGAATGCACTCTCTCCTCATCTCTCCTCTTGGAATGCCTGCTCAGTTAGTCTGTCAGCAAGGATGTTTTAAGCATGTATTATGTGCCAGGAATAGGAGTTAGTGCTGGGCATATGAAGAAAAGTTAAAAAAATAAAAGTCTCTGCTCTTAAGGAGGTCATGGCCTAAGGCAGGAGACAACATGCAAAAAGTATATAAAAGGAAAAAATGTGTGTGTGTGCGTGTGTGTGCACATGTGTGTGTATATAAGTGTATGCATGTGTGTGTGTGTGTGTGTGTGTGTGTGTGTGTGTAGGATGAATTAAGGATAGTCTCAGAGGGAAGGCATTAAGATTACATAAGACTGGGAGAAACTTCTTGCCCAATAAATGCCCTTTAGATGAGTTTTGAAGTAAGCCAATGAAGCCAGGAGGCAGAGATGAGGAGGTGACAGCCATGAAAATGCTGAGAGTCAAGAGATGTAATCTCTTTAGCAAAATACAGCAAAGAAACCAGTGTTATTGGACTGCAGTTTGTAAGGGTGATTAGGGTATAAGAAGATTTGAAATGGAGGAGGGCATCAGCTTATCAGTGGCTTTAAATGCCAAATAGAAGATTTCATATTTGATCATGGAGGTAATAGAGAGCCCCTGGAGTTTATTAAATAAGGGAGAGGTGATGATGTTGGCAGAGCTGTGCTTTAGGAAGATCATTTTGACAGCTGAGTGGAGCATGGATGAGAGTGGAGAGAGACCCGAAGTAGTGGAGAGAGACTTAAGTAGAAACACCAACCAGAAGACTACATCCATAGTCCAGATGTGAGGTGATAAGGGCCTATAAGGTCAGAGGAGAGAAGGGAAAGGTTACAAAGGTAACATTGACAATGGGATTTGGCAACAGAGTGTATATAGGGAGTGAAAGAAAGAAAGTAAGGAGTCAAACAGTTAGGTTGGGATCTTGGGTGCCTGGGTGTATAGTCGTACTCTTGATAGTAATAGGGAAATTAGGAAGAGGGGAAGATTTAGGGCAAGAAAAAAATTAGTTAAGTTCTGGACTTAATTGAGTTTAAGATGTCTGTTGGGCATTCAGTTAAGATGTCCAGTAGGAAGTTGGGGATGCAAGTCTGGAAATTAAGAGAGAGCTTAGGGTTAGATAAGCAGATCTGAGAATCATCAGCATAGGGATGATAGTTGAATCCTTGGTAGCTAATGAGATCACCAAGGAAAATTGCACAGAGGAAGAAGAAAAGAGGGCCCAGAATAGAGCCCAGTGGGACACCTACTTTTATTAGGCATGACCTGGATGAAGATCCAGCAAATGGGACTTAAAAGTAATGGTCAGACAGGTAGGAACAGAATCATGATAGAGTAGTGTCACAAAAATCTAGAGAAAAGAGACTATCAAATACAAAAGAGTGGTCAGCAATGTCAGATGCTACAGAGAGGTCATCCTTAGGTAGGGAAAAAAGAGACCATTGGTAACTTTACAGAGAACAGTCTCAGTTGAATGATAAGGTCTGAATCCAGATTGCAAAGAGCTGAAAGTAAGAGTAAAGGAAGTAGAGACATCCACTGCAGAAAGCCTTCTCAAGGACTTCTTAGAAGGGAGAAGAGATATAGGATGAAAGTGTAGATAGAAGGATGGAGTAATATTTTTTTTGAGTAGGGCAGATAAAACCATTCTTGTAGGCACTGGAGAAGCAGTCTATATACAAGAAGAAATTGAAGATAAGTGAGAGAATGTGGATGATTTTGGTGGGGAAACTGCTGGAGAAGACAAGATAGGATGGGATCAAAGATCCACAACAGAAGGGTTTGACTTGGCCAGGAGAAGAGCTTTCTCTTCATGTAAGAAGGAGGAGATAGTAAAGGAAGGCATCTGAATGATATGAACTGTTTAAGAGAGAAGAGAAAGCTCTCCACAAATGACCTCATTTTTTTCAGTGAAATATGATATAAGGTTTTCAGCTGAAAGAGAAAGGAGGGTGAGGGGAAGGTATGAAACATTTGAGGAGGGATGAAAAGATTCGGTTTGGAAAAACTGCCCTCTTAAGTGAGATCAATGAGGGAATTGTAAAAGGATTGACTTGCCATAGTGAGGGCCCACTTGTGATTATGTAACGCCAATTTGTAATGGATTCAGTCAGCATGGTTTTGTGATTTTCTCCAGTAAAGGCAGCAGATTGTGGAAGTAAGAAAAGACTGGGATTTGACAGCGCAATATTTAAATAGGATAAAGGGATAAGAGTCTTGAGAAAAGAGGAGAGTGTAGAGCTGAACTGGTTCACCAAGGGTTCTAGAAGGGAAAGGAAGAGATTGTGTTCAGTATGGGGATGGCAGTTGGGAGGGGATGGCCTGAGAAGGAACTAAGGGAAAGAGGGATGGGATTTTCAGTGAATTCTGTGTTTGGAGTTATAAGGGAGGTTAGATGACAATAGATTGTGATCAGATAAGGGAATTCTAGAGTTCATGAACATGAATGTGGAACACTTGTGGATGATGACAGGCTCAAGAGTAATGCCATCCCTGTGTTCAGCTGTGGTTTTCTTCAAGATTTAGCTCAAGCATCACCTTCTGCCTAAAGATTTTTCTAGGCCTCCTAATTGTTGCTTCCTTTCCCCCAAAGGTTACTTTGTTGCTTATCTATAGGATTGCTTCAGCTGCCTTCCCTCTCTATCCCTGTGGCCCCATTCTCTCAGCAGCGAGGTCCTCCCAGAACCTCCATGTTGAGGCCCAGATTAGTCATTTTGCATTCTCAGAACTTTGCCACCATGCCCACCATTCCCCCTCTCCCATACCTCTATTCTTTTTAGCTCCTTTTTACATGTTGACTTCTCCATTGGAATGTAAGCTCCCTAAAGGCAGAGGATTCTTGCTTTTTGCTTGCATTTATATCCCCAGTCCTCTGTGCAGTGTCTGGAACATTTATTGTTGTTCAGTCCTTTCAGTGAGGTCTGACTCTTCGTGACCCCCTATGGAATTTTCTTGGCAAAGTTACTGGAATGGTTTGTCATTTTCTTCTCTACTGGATTAAGGTAAAGAAAGGTTGAGTGGCTTGCCTGGGGTCACACAGCTAGGAAATGTCTGAGGATGGATTTGAACTCAGGTCTTCCTGACTCCAGGCCTAAAGGTCTATCCACTGAACTACTTTGTTATCTCTGCCTGGCACATAGTAAGGGCTTCATAAATACTTGTTGATTTGACTTGACCTGAATGTGTACGAGACCTTCTGGCAAGGCTTAGACTGAAAATGTGACCACAGCTGTGATAGTAGTCCCACATCAGCAGTTCTCTCTGCAAGTGCAAGCCTTCAAAGGAAACTCCAAGAAATGAAAGCTAAAAGGGGAAGTGACAAGTTATATGGCTGTGCTTCTATTTAGGGAGCTTGCTCATTTGACTGGATTGCTGCCCAAGAGGAAGAAACTGGGTCCTTTTGCACCCTTTCTCATTTACTTCACATGGGTATGGTCAAAACCCATTTCTAAGTAGGTCCCCTTATTCTGTTAAAGCCTGGATCTGGGAGATCGAAACTTGTTTCTCATAAACACCTGTGGTTGACCCTTTGCATTTGCTTGTGTTTCTTTGTTCCCAGCATGAGATTCAGGGAGCTAAATAAGAAAAAAGTGACCTTTCCTAGTGTGGGGCTGGGATCCTAACTCTCTAGTCCATTATTAGAAAGTATTCTCCCTCTCTCTAACTGGGAGCATTCATATGTTTCATAATTACACTAACAAGGGCAGAATTTCCCTGAAATTTCTAGGGGGCTTTAAAAAATCTGCCTCATTAGACCTCAAGCTTAAATCTATTCCAACTTCCCTATCTGTTTAAGGACATGTTTCCCCATTAGATTGTAAACTTTTGTCTTTGCATTGCCTTTGCCTAGAACAACAATACCTGATACACTGTATAACAGATGCTTAATAATAAACACAATTGTAGATTGTGTTTTGGGTCCATTCTCCAGCCTGGTCACCCTCTCTGTATATTCTCTAGATTATCACTAGGGATAGAGACTGAACCTGTGATTTCATTGGCATAGAAACTCCCAGGTGAGGGAACTCTTCCTCTTGGTGAAGGTTGGCATCTTCTCTGCAACACAGAATAGTGAGAGACTGAATGGTTTACCCAGGGTCATAACACCAGTATGTGACTGAAGCAGTACTTGATTTAAGATTTTCCTTGTTTCAAACTGTCTCTCTAACTAGTACTACATGCTGCCTTGCTGTCTTATCAATATCACTTCTAAAATGTAAAAACAAATACTAAACCCAATATTTCAGAAGTGGTTGGGCCAAAGCAGGCAATGGGGCTGTCACCTCCTTCATTCTAGATCCCACACTTCTCTCCCTCCATCATGAGATCCCAATAACACTTTTAGCTTCCCTACCACAGTGCTGGCTGACTCACACTGAGTTTTCAGCTCTCTAAAAGCTCTGGCTCTTTTTTTTCACATACTTTGCTTTCTAGCCATGTCTCCCCCATCCTGTGCTAATGCAGTTGATTTTTTTTAACCCAAGTGCAGGAGCTTACAATTCATCCCCACTGCAGTTCATTTTGTTAGCCTAAACCCACCCTTCCATCATTTCAAGGGCTTTTGGGGTCCAGTACATTAGCTATCCCTTGCAGCCTTGTCAGCTCCAATTTTGAGATAAAGCATAGCATTGATGCTCCCCTCCAACCAAGGACAAAATGATGCAGAAGTCTGAGAAAACCCTTCTTCCAGGCTGACATCTACCCAATAATCCCTCCTTGGGGCTAATCAATCAATCAGCAAGCACTTATTAAGTGCTTACTGTGTGCAGCATACATTCTTGGTCAGTGTCTGGTCCAGATTAACAGTACTCCTTGTAGATCCCTCAACATTCTGGAAAGTACAGTAATCAGCAGAGCAAGTCAAGAATGTTCTATGTACCAACTTAGGTTCTATTTTATATTCATACTAGAAGTCCTTTCCTCTGAGGAGCTCTCATTTCAGCAAAGGTTATTTGAGGCTCAAAAGATGGTTATAGTTTTGATTGCTTAAAAAAAAAAAACACCTCACTTATATCTTTAAATGTACGAACAAATTTCTGGAGCTGAATCCAATCATTTAATTGCTAATCACTTTTAAGAACTGAATAAGGGTGGATGCTATGCACCAAGGCTGGATGCTGCATTCATTATCAGCTGCCAGTTCCATCTAACATGCTGTACCACTGCAAAGCAGGATGTATTTTTGCTGCAGTTTAGACAGAACATCAGACAAATAAATAAATACACATCATGGCAACACTGTACCCTAAAGTACAGTTTATCCTCTGACCATACACAGTATCAATAGTTAATTTATTAAGTAGTTACTATATGCTTGTGCACTTTTTTTTTTTTTTTTTTACCATTTATCAGTCTGGATTCAGAATACTTGGTTACTTGTTTAAGATTCATTCACCTGACTCTAACTTTCACCTATAGAGAAGTAGTGGATATAAGTAATAGAATGCTGGACTTGAAAACAGGAAGGCCCAGGTTCAAATCCCATTTCCCATACTTATTAGCTCTGACTGTAGGCTAGTTACTTAATTAGAATTAATAATAATGGCTAGAATGTACATAGTACTTTAAAGTTTGCAGAGAGATTTACAAATGTTTTTTTTCATTTTATCTTCACAACAAGCCTGAGAGGTAGGTGCTTTTATTATACTCATTTTATAGGTGAGGAAATTGAGGCATACAGCAGGTAAATGATTTTCCCAGGATCACACAGCTGATAAGTTATGAGGCTACATTTTAACTTAAGCATGCCTGACTCCATATCCACGCTCTATCCATTGTGTCTTTTAAAGATTTAATGTTTCTTAACCTTAATTTTTTACTGAGTAAAGTGGGGATAATAATACCTCTGGTATCTGCCTCATAAGAGTGTTGTGAGAGTGAAATCATGTAATGCCTGTCTTTCTAAAACCTCATAAGTCTTATTGAAATCAATTTATTGCTATTATCACTAGTTACCATTTAGATTTAATCTGATCTTTATTTAAATCTCACCTGAGATCTGATTTTTGTTAAAAGAGAATTTTGAATCCCAAGTAAAATAAACAATTGGTATCATTTTTGTTTATTGTTCTGTTTGTGCATATATACCAGCAGTTTTGTTTTTTAATATTATTCTACTCACAACTGCCTAGTGTATTATCCATACATCTTATACAGTAATGTTAAAGCTAATAGTGTTGCATTCACAATAGCAACAGTGAATTTATAACTGGTGAAAAGTCTTAAACTCACATTGATCTACTACTATTGAATTTTACTTCCATTTACTTCTTGACCCAATTATTGGTTGATTGACCTTTGTTTCTTTTTGTTTAGTCATTTCAGTGTCAGACTCTTCATCACCCCATTTGGAGTTTTCTTTGCAAAGATAATAGAATGGCATGCCCTTTCCTTCTTCAGCTTATTTTACAGAGGAGGAAACTGAGGCAAACAGAGCTAAGTGACTTGCCCAGGCTCACACAGCTAGTAAGTGTCTGAGGCCAGATTTGAACAATGGAAGAAGAATCTTCCTGACTTCAGGCCTGGCACTCTATATACTGTACCACGTAGCCGCACTGATTGGCCTTTATACTGAGGCAAATCACAGACAATTAAGACTTGGAACATGTGAGTCTAAATAGAGCCCAAAGGTGTATAGTCTCTAAATGTAGCTGTGTCAGTGACAGTGAACAGAAGCCCTGGGAAATGACACCTTTGAAACAGGAGGCAGGACAGGGTAGGGGCACTGGCCAACTCAAGTAGAACTGGCATACTCTGACTTCTTCTTATGCTCAAACCTGTTCAGGCTATTATTAGAGTGCTTTATCCTGTTCAGGGCACCTGGATTACACTAAAGTGACATCAATATTTAGAGAGATTCACAGATAAGTTATAAAGAAAATTAAAAGATTAGAAAATCAGGTAAAGAAAACAGTTTAAACAATATAGGAAGAATATCAGATGATCAAGTGTAAAGAAGACTTGGAGGAAATGGAATGATAGTGGTAAGCATCATTTCCATCAAGAACTGGATAAGAAAATAGCTTAAATTACAGCCTGAGGATTTAGGTTGTTTTAATAGACTTTTTTTAGATGAGGGGAGAGAGACTACCTTGGGAGGTATTTCTTCATCTAAACATCTGTAAAAATAGAATGAATTATTATGTATTTGGGGGTAGTGTTTTAGAGTATAGTTCAGCTTGAATACAAAGGAATTAATTCATTGGTTTCTTAAAGTTCACTTTCAAATCCATGATTCCCTAATCTTGAGCTAATTTGAATAAAGAAGATGCCCTTTCATTACTCTTTATAAAAAAAAAAACTTTCATTTTAACAACTCAAAAAATTAGCAGAGAAATTTCTCCCAAAGTTCAAACTTTTACACAAAATGTCCTTCATTTGGATTCAGTTTTATAATCATAACTGACTTTAAATTAGTTCAAATAACAAAAAAGTAGCCCCAAATCATTGTCACACTAATGCTTTAAGTATTGCTAAGACACATCATTCTTTCAGGATTCACTTTTTATGTTATCTTGTTATTAACTTTTGATGGACAGCTAAGAGGCAGTATTACCTGCTCTGACAAGTTCACTATGTTTTTGAATGTATGCATTCTTTTACCACCCCATGAGGCTTCTTTGTTGAGTCCATTGAATTGGAGACACACCCAGTCTCATCCACAGGGCTTTAAATGAAACTAGATTTCAACTGAATGTTCCTATGAAAAAGCAACATTGATTTAAACTGGAGCTTAAAATGAAAAGGTTATTGCTTAGGTACCCTAAAAAAAATTACTGGTGTGGCACAATTCATATGTTCTTTTTTTTCTTCTACAATCCATACTAAGAACAGGAAATACATATATACATATATATTTAATTTGCTCAGCTCTCTAGTCATATAATATGGTGCATTAATACTTAGAAGTTAATTTGATAACTGTTTCTAAGGAAAGAGATAATTTTCTTGGCAAACCACCCACATTTGGAGTACTTCCCCCTCCCCAAATCCAATGCAAATTAAGATTATGGGCTTTAAGCAAATTCAGAACAGCATGTTCTGGATAAACTTAATTTGAATGCGCCTGTACTAAATAGGTTCACATAGGTTACTTAATGGATAGATAAATTGTTTTATCAGAACATTCACTGTCACCATTTGTGAGTTATTATTAACAATGACTATGCTTAGCTAAGCAATCAAAGGTGGGTGTGGGGAAAGCATATGAGGCTGCCTGTGTTTTGCCTAAAGAAAACTATAGCTAATATCTGAAGAGAAGAATAAGAAATAAGACAAGATATGAAGGGGAGGATCTCAGTTCAATTCCTGTCTGCTGTTTTCTATGAGCAAAACAGAACTGAAACAGTTCAAAGGAAACATAGGATGCACAAATTTGGAGTATCCACCCCAAATGTTCACACAGACTATTTGTGTCGGACCTGTGGTAGAGCATTCCAAGCTCATATTAGTCTGATCAGCCACAGTTGGACACATTTAAACTTGACTTTATCATCATTTTGGTCCTCTTCGAGTATGAAAGACAACAACCAACCACATAGTAGGTATGTGACTCTTGGCAAAAGATCTAGCCTCTCAGTGCCTCTGAGCAACTAAAGTTATTATGCTGCAGAGAAAATTGTTGATCTGCCTGGTAGAGGGAGTTTCCTTACCACACACACACACACACACACACACACACACACACACACACACACACACATTTATATTTACACTCTATGTATGTCTATGATATACACACACATACATATATGTAACTGATTTATGGAGACAGATGTAGAGAGGGAAGAGAAGGGTTATACACAAACACACATACACACATGCATATATAGGTTATGCTTTTGCTTAATCTGTTCAAAAAGTTAATTTTGTTAAGGATTTTATTTTTGATAAGAACTCTTAGAAAGTATGTTTTTGTTTCTAAAGTATTTTATTTCACCCAGGTAGCCAGCCACAGGGGAAAAAATATTTTTTTTTGTGGTAATGTTTCCAATCAAGGCATAATCCCTTCAATAAACAATAAGCTTTAGGAATATAAAGCTAAGAAAAATCACTGTACCTTACTTTATTTGCTGTTTGCTTCTCTAGACATTAGCAATGGCCTGTGGTTTGCCCATAGAACAAACTCTTTAGGGCCTCTTTGACTTCAATCATATTGAAAAACTTAAATGTGATTTAAATGCTAAGGACATAGTCTTTAATCATATTTCAAGAGATGACTCAATGGGTGCTTTGTCATCTTTATCATAAAAAAAAAAAAGATGTTTGATGATTACACATAGTCCTGTTGTAGGTGTTGTTTAAAAAAACAACAACACTAGGACCATAGGAGGAAATGATCTGACTGATCCCTTATAACAATAAATTCAATGACCTTGCCCTTGAGGAATCATCAATCTTCTTTTGGTAAGTGCTTAAGCAGAACTAGACCATTTCCTATACTCTGATGGAATATTGGATTGTGCCTGTAATGAATAGAGGAATAGATTTGGAGTGGAGAAGACTTGAGCTCAAATTCCATCTCTGACATCAGCTATGTGACTGTAGCTCTCATCTCCCCATTCCACCATGTGAAAACTTCACATGCCTGAGATAGACATCCCCTTCACTCACCAATGGGTTCAAACTTGTTGGTTACCCTCAACTTGGTTTAGCCCATCTGCCAAGATGGTTTTATTGGTGTGTGACTGCTAAATATGCTATAGCTTCTTGGAGCCAGGTAAGAGTTGGGGGACAGGTAGACACCAAAGATAAATGAGCAGCCCTAAAAAGGGCTCAGCAAGCCCTCCCAGCAGAGGTACTAGTCTTCCCTGAATACCCTATGTGTGTGCTATAAAGTCAGTTAATGCACTTAGAGCTTGGTCAGACATCAAAGTAGACAAGATCATCCAATGTATCCTGGACCATTGCTGGCCTTTCTAACTTTTGCCACTGCACTTTGATGACTGGAAGAGAGAGTGAAGCTGACAACTTTGTGCAATTCTTTCTTAAATCCAATTCATGAGCAAGTCGAGACACTACCCCATGATGTCATTGGTCCGCTGAGAAGAAGAATGATGAGCAACGATAGGTACATTATTTAATGTCTGTGTCAGGTTTCTCATCTGCTAAATATGAATAATAATACCCTTAGTACCTACTTCACAGGATTGTGGGCTTAAATGAAATAATGCATATAAATCACTTTGCCAATTTTATGTAAATGTATGTTATGTACGTCATGTACATGTTATGTAAATACTATATAAACATTTATATGTGTCAATTATTTATTAATAAATTTATTTAACAAATTATAATTTATATGTAATTTACATGTTATATACTATATATATAATTATATATTATGTGTATACTTAGATATATATAATTAGATAAATTATAATCTATTATAAATGTTAGCAATAATCCCCTCCAAAATGCCTATCTACTTATCTTATGCAAATCTGAATCATATCCCCTATAAATAAGTGACTATGAGTACAATTTCTCCATTTTACAGACAAGAAGGCAACAAGCATTTAAGCACTTCCTATGTGCTAGGCACTGTGCTAAGGTTAGAAAACTGAGTAACAGAGAGGTAAAGTGATTTGTAATCACTTATAATAATTGGCAGAACTTGGACTCAATACTATCCTTGTCTTCTGACTTGAGGTTGTGTATCACTCCATTAGTACATTAATAAGGAAATCAAGTATAGCCCGGATAGTCTCTAAGAATTCTTATCCCAACTTAGAATCACACTGATGAATCAGGTTCCTGAAGTGCGACTAAAGGGTACACTTGAGTATCTTTCTATACTTTTCTAACACCTTCATCTTTAGCTCCTATTCCAGTGTGTTTTCTCAAATCTTAATTGCTAGTAATTAACCCCCCAGTTTCATTTAACCAGTTAGCTTTTACAAAGAATTATTTAAAGACACACTAAGAAATACAACAAAGCATTGCATAGGCATCATTAATTGACTGTTTAGGTTCACTGGGTTTCTTAAAAAAAAGTGTCAATGCAAAGAAATCTACTCATTGACCATTATTGAAAGAAATCAACCAACTTATAGATAGAAAAGATTATAATTTCCATATATAAACATAATAAATAGATACTCATGTGACATAGTCATAAGTTAAGACAAAGTATACTTCAGTTGATACAAAATTATAATTTTACTTTGAAATAAAAAACATTCATGCTATCTCTGTTGTCCTTTGCATTGTGGATTAAAAACAATTGCCCTGCAGTATCTTAGCTTGGTCCTTTGAGATATTCTTAAACTCTGGTCTATCTAATGTTAAATTCTTCTGCTTCTTACTACTGCCTATCATAAAATCAAAGAACTGAAAGCAGCTTTTAGAGAGCATCAGCATCATTCATCATATCATCCTAACATTTATCTATGCCAGGCACTGTGCTATGCGCCTTACAAATATTATCCATTTGAGCCTCATAACAACCCTGGAAGTTAAGTGTTATCAATATCCCCATTTTACAGATGAGGAAAGTGAAGCAAAAGGAAGTTAAGTCACTTGCCCAGGGTCATACAGCTAGTCAGTGTCTGAGGCCACATTTGAACTCAGGTCTTCCTGACTCTAGGTCTATCCAATTGTAACACCTAGCTGCCTCAGTGTAAAGTCTAGCTACCTGTCTTCAGGCTGGACTACCTAAATCATGAGAAAGGAAGGAAGGAAGGAAGAGGAAAAGGGGAGAGAAAGAAAGAAAGTGAAAGAGAGAAAAAGGAAAGGAAGGGAGAAAAGAAAGAAGGAAGGAAGGAAACTTGATGGTGATTTATTCTTTTAAAAATAATAGATAAAATGCTTCACTTACTGTTAATATAATCATTGGTGGCACCAAACAGTGGCAGCAAAAATTGTTTGTCAGTTATTCATGATCCTGTCCTAAGTGCTATACAACGACAACAAGGACCAGATGATTTTGAAAGTCCCGTATGGCTTTACATTCTATAATTCCTATTCCCTTGCTCTCATAGAGCCTCCAACTTTGCTATGGTCAATAAGTGCTTAAATACTGTAATAGGTCTGTGATTTTTATCATTGTGGGTACTCACAACCTATGTCTTTCAAACCTGTGTTACTCTCATCTATTTCATTCTATAAGACACCCAAAGAAGGTCCCACCTGATATCCTGAGGGTTTTTCTCATATTATCTTAACATTACATGAAGGTTGTCTGTCAGTTAGTTACCCCTGACTTTCACTTTGTGAATAGTCCATCTGTTTTTCCAGGAATATATTTTACTACATAATTACTGATTTGTAATGTGTTATACCTGCTCACACTAGCCATGATCCTTTCTATGGCCCTTTGGGTAGCCCTTCATTTCAGTTCTAAAGGAATTTAATATTTTATTACTTGAAGCCATGAAGACTGGTAGTGTTAAAAATAATAGGCCTTTGTTTTAGGGAACTTGAGGTCATTAAAAAAAATTGTACAGTTTCCCAAAGCAATTCAACCTATTCTCTTCCTCCTATTTCAGTTCTATATAGGAAAAATAGAAGTCATGAGATAAAATGTCTTGAGAGATCACTAGAAAAAAAGTAGAAAATGTAGGATGAGTTGAAATGGTAGAAGCAACCATGTGGAAACCAACCATTCTTAGTCTTCATGAGGGCATTGAGCAGAAGTATTTTCCTCTCTTCTTTTGCCCTTCTCTTAGTAAGAGAGTCATAACTCTTGACCAGCTACAAATATCAAAGGGTTATGCCTCTCAAGTTAAAATTAAGAAGCCCACCCTCTCCAGCCTTTGAAGGAAATAAGATTGATATATTTCTAGGCTAATATTCTTAACAACAGAGATGGGAAAGAAACACTCTATCTTTTCTCCCATGTTATGCATCCTAGAGCCTTGAAATGGTCAACCGTATGGTATAGTGGGGAATCTGAGAAAGTCAGTTTTGAGCAGTGAGATTCAGACATAAAAATCCTCCCCATGGTGTCAGAATGGAATCTCCACACCTCTGATGGAATGGAGAGTTGTGAAGTGGGCAGGATTTAGGTAGTAGTTTCTGGCTATCCTTCTGTGTATGCAATTAGCAGGAAATATCCATCTGTGCTTCCTGCACATACCTGAAAAAGAAAGATGGATTTTTAAAACAATAGTGACAAAAGATAATCATGAGGAATGAAAAAGTAATTGGCAGACTCAAAGGCCATTACTATCAGAATTAAAGCCAATTCTTGACATGAAGGTGCTTACAGCTGAATTGAGAAAATGGTTTCTACTACAAAATTAGATAAAGGCCTTAAATGACAAAATGAGTTTAATAAGTAAATAACATCAGGAGGAGTCAGAGAAGGGAAAGATAGAGCTGGAAGATTCTATTCAATTCAAGAAGTATAAAACATCTAAGTGTTAGACGCTGGTATTAAGTTATACAGACCAAAAAAAAAAAAATTTAAAAAAAGTAAAGTCCCTGCCCTCAAGAAGCTTACATTCCTTTGAAAGAAATAATCTGAACACAAATTAGTAAATACAGAATATTAAAAAAGTGAATTAAAGCAATTTTTAGGGGGTGAGAACACTGAAAGGAAATCTGGTTAGGCTTTCTTTAGAAGGTAGCAATTGAGTTTAGTTTTAAAAGAAGATAAGAATTCCATGAGGTAGAGGTGAGGAGGAAGTGAATTCCAGACATGGGAGAATAGCCTGTCCATCCATGAACATGCAAATGAGAAATAAAATTTGGGGCTCAGGAAATAGGTAGAACTATAGCAATTTGACTGAATCATAGAATGCTTGGAAAGTAGCATGTAGTAAACTTGAAATGCTGGTTTGGGAACAGACTGTGAAGGTTTTTAAAAGCTAAAAAGAAGACTTGTATTTTATCCTAATGATGAGAGGGAGACACTGAAATGTCTTGCAGAGGGGAGTGATGTGATTAGACCTGAGCTTTACAATTACCAACTTGCTAATTGTGTAGAAGATGGTTTCGAGATGGTAGAAACTGAAAAATATTGCAGTGGTTCAAGTCAGAGATGATGAGGGCCTAAATAGACCTTTTAAGTGAAGAGAGATTAATGTGATTTATTTCTAATAAAATTTGGAGTTGGGAGTGGCAAGATTTGACATTGATTAGACAAAAAGATTGAGGAAGAAGGAAGAATAAAGGCTACCTCTGAGATTGGGAAGGGCAGCTAGGTGATGCAATAGATACAGCAAGAGACCTGAATCAGAAAGACTTATCTTCCTGAGTTCAAATTTGGCCTCAGACATATATGAGCTGTGTGACTTTGGGTAAGTCACTTGACCCTGTTTGCCTCAATTTACTCATCTGTAAAATGAACTGGAGAAGGACATGAAAAACCACTCTAGTATCTTTGCCAAGAAAACCCCAAATGGGTCATGAAGAGTTGGACAGGACTGAAATGACTGAACAATAGCAAAAGAGATTGTGAACCTGGGGGGATGGAAGGATGATGGTGTACTCAGAAGAAATAGGGAAGCTAGGAAAAGGGGTGGGAGTTAGGGAGAAAAGATATTGAGTTCTCTGTTGGATATGTTGAATATGTGCCACATATGGAGAATTAAGGATGTCCAGCACATAGTAGGTAGTAAATGATAATTGATTAAATATAGACCGATAATAGGCAATTAGTAATATAAGACTTGTGTTCAGGAGAAAAGTCAGGGCTGGATATGTATACATGAGTGTCATCTGTATAAATGTTATTGTTGAGCTCAGTGAGTGAGTACAGAGAGAAATGAGAAATCCAAGAATAGATCCTTGGGTTAAACTCATGAAGAGAAGGAAGGACAAGGATAATGACCCTACAAAGTAGGCTGAGAAGGCATAGACAGGCAGGTAGGAGAATCAGAAGGAAAGAATGTCATAAAAACCCAGGGAGGAGAGTATGTCTAGAGGGAAGGAGGTGGTCAACAATGTCAAATGCTGCAATGGTTGAAAAAGGTAAGGATTGGAAAAGTCTATCAGATTTGTCAATAGATCACTGGTAACCTCTGAGAGAGCAGTTTCAGTTAAAAGATTTCAGAAACCAGATTGTAAAGAGTTGAGAAGTAAACATGAAGAGAGAAAATGGTAGGCATTGAGACTCTGAAAAACATAAAGAGAAGGGTTGTAGAAAGAATGAAGGATTTTGAGATATATTACATGAATGTAACCTGGATATTTAGCCTGAAGAAAGGGCATAGTGAGAGATATGATAGAATATCTTCAAGTTTTTAAAGAAGTCTCTTATGGAAGAATGATTTGATTTGTATTTCCTGGAGGAATAGGGCAGGACTAACAACAAAGGGTGAAGTTTGAAAATGGGCAGATTTTGCTTAAAGGGGGGTGAGGAATGGCTTTAATTACTAGTGCTATCTAATAATGAAATTGGCTGCCTAGGGAGACAGCCCCCTCTCTCAACATCTTCAAGCAAAGGCTTGCTACCAGTTGAGGATGCTGCAAAGAAGACTCTTGTATAGGCTGTTGAACTGGATGGTCTTTGAAGTCCCTTCTAAATCTGAGATTTGGTGATTCTGGAAGTGGGTCATCTGGAAGAATTGAGGTGTGAACTAGACCCTGAAGAATTGAAAAAATTTGAATAGAGGGAAAAGAGTTGAAAAGAGAAGTAGGAATGAACAATTCTATTTGGATGAAGCATAGTGAGTAAACTAGCTTGGTTTGGTTCATGGGGTAGTTGGAGATAGGGCTAGATAAACTGAGACTATATTGTGGAATGGTTTGGGTACAAGGGGTAGGGGAGAGGTTAATTGGATTTTTTTTTGAGCAGGGGAGGTGGTTAGAATAAACATGTGTTGTTGTTTTCATATTAATTAATCCAACCACATAAACATTATGGATCTGGAGGAAAGGGGTAGAAAGAGATTTGGAATAGAAGGATAATTGTTAGCAGTTCTTTATAGTAAGTAACCCAAACTTCAAGTGATGAGGCAGAGGAGACAAAGGCAATGGCAGAGAAATGGAAAAAGAGAGAATCAGGAAAGTAAAGGAATAGAGTTGTGAGAAACCCTCATAGTAAACTCATTATTATCAAACCTGAGTAAGGCAATATGGTATTTGGGTTAATAAGGTTACCACATGTGCCACATGTGGTTTACCAGTTTTTAAAGAATTAGAATATAATGAAACAAAACACTAGAACTGTGCTGAACATAATTTAATAATTAATGATTCAGAAGGCGCTTCAGGATCTTGCCTCAGGTCCATTATTATGAACAGCAGTTATTCTCATATAGTATATACACTTGGAAAGGCTGTATTTATTAGTGTTCCAGTTAATAAGATACCAGCTAAACTAACCCTTTTTTGTGTTGTTATATTAAACAATGAGAATACATTTTTATAGAAAAAAAATTTAATAGATTCTTCTTGATCAGTGATCTAGATATTCAGTGTATTTCAACAAACTTTTATTGTGTTCCTGCTATATGCTAGGCATTTTGCTAGGTCCCAGGGTTGAAAAGACAGAGATGAAACAGTATTCTGCATTAGTACATTGTAGTAGGTGGAAACAATATATACAAAAATAAGTTTAATATGAAGTAAATTGAATAGGGAAAGAGTATTAAAAAGCTGGAAGAACATGGATCACTTCAGAGATCAGGTGCTATCTCCTGAGTCCCTTAATATAACACTTTAAAATAATTTGATTGACGTTAAGATTTTGTTATTGTAAAGCAGGTTATAAAAAGTGTGTTCGATAGAATCAGAAATTCTTTATTACTTTTCTAGAGTACTATAGGTTCCTAAGCTATTTTGAAGGTAGAACTAGACTTTTGGCAACTTTTATCACATGAATAAGATTATTTCTGAATATAATCTCCTTGTCTTTTTCCACCTCCAAACAGCAATTTCATCTGTATCCTATAGTGGATTATTTGTTCCTAAGAGAAATCAAATAACATGACAGAAGTGAATAGTACAAATATTATCACCTATATTGGAAAAAAAATATTGCTTGGATCGTGAATCCAAGAAATAGAAATATGAAAAGAGAAAATAAAAATTTATTAGCCTAATAACCTTCTAGAGGCAATATGCTTAGAGAGCACAGATGTGACTTTGGAGACATGGAGACCTAGAGTTGAGTCTTAATTCACACATATAGGCTGTATAATCACTTAACAATATTCCCAGCAGCTCTCTAAAGACTTTTAAGTTTCTTTCAAGGTACCAATGTCTATTGGTAGCATTAATTTCCTCATCTTGGACTTTCTTATAACTAATGAAATCACAGGTCTGGTTCTTATTCCTGTAATCTCCATCCTAACCTTTACTAGAGTAATAATGTTTATTAATGATAATAAAAGCAATTTTTACTATTTCAGACTCTGTTACTTACATAGTACCAATTTTGTTTTATTACCATTTGCTTCACGTATACACATGTGTATGTATGCATATATGCGTATATATATATATGTATGTATGTATAAAGACAACATGACATAGTGGAGATAATACCAGATTTGAAGTCAGAAAGACTTGGTTATTTAAATGCAACCTCTAACACTTAACAGTTAGCTGTGTGACCTATGGAAAATCACTTAACTTCTCTAAACCTCAGACAACTCTAAGATTCTGTGTTATAGATGAGTGTAGATGGGTAGTTGTAGTTTGGATAAGCTAAGGGAGTTAACCTTTCAATAATCTTGACTTATAAATCTGTGTGCACATGCAGATATGTACAGAAAACTTCATTGTTGGATCAATATTCCACATTTTTTTAAAAAAGAAGTCACTACTTATTAGATAAAGCAAGCCACTTTCATTACACATGTTCCTCTTCTACATTTATTTTATATAAAATATATAACTTCCTTACTGCCCTATCCTTCATCAACCTATGCTAGGCTAATGTTGTAAACTTGCAAACATGTGTGAACAGATCCTAACTTGGTCTCTTCCCACAAGATTACATCATTTAACCCAGTTCATAAGTTATACTGTATGTCTGCCTATGTCAACAGAAGTACTTTAAAGCAGGGGTGCTTAACCTGGGGTCAGTGAATTTTTGTTTTTATACTTTGATAACCATTTCAATACAGTTGGTTTCCTTGACTGTATTTTATTTTATGTATTAAAAAAAACATCCTGAGAAGGGGTCCATAGTAGGCTTTATCAGATGGCCAAAGAGGTCCATGACACAGAAAATTTTAAGAACTCCTGATTTATAGTTTGCTGTGCTTTTTAAAGTTATCCATTTATATCATGAGATCATAGATTTAAAACAAAAGGTACTTTAAAGACCATGTAGTCCAACTTTCTCATTTTACTTTACAAGTAATAAGAAGCAAGCTGAGATTTCAATCCTGGTCCTCTGACTCCAAGCTCAATACTCTTTCCACCACATCTGACTGCTTCCTGATTATCAAAAAAAGGTGTAGAATTAGTTAGGTCTTTTTGACATGAAACCAAATTGAGTTATTCTTTTGCTGGAGGCCTTGTTGTCAGTGGGCATCTAGTTGACTTGGTGGTTTAAGTACAGGGCTTAGAATCAGGAAGACTCAAATTTGTAAGTTCAAATCCAGCCTCAGTTACTGTGTGACTTGGGGCAAATCTCTTAACCCTTTTTGCCTCAGTCTCTTCATTTGTAAAATAAGCTGAAGAAGGAAATGGCAATCCACTCCAATATCTTTGCCAAGAAAACCCCAGAAGACCACAAAGAGTTGGACCACACATGAACAACATGTATTTAATAGGGCTTGTCCTTGACTTTATATTGGTCATAGTGTCATAAGACATTATGTCTTATGATGCAATATCTTCTCTATGATTTATTAGACTGAAATTTAGCAGCATGAAAGCAACTTTTGCTTCTGCTAAGGTGTATTGTATCACTCATCTGATGACATTAGCCCAGTAAGTCTATTGGAATAATAACAATACATATTTCTATAGCTAGCCCTATACTGCTAGGCCAATAGAACACACCTTCTGGCTAGTCTTTCCAGTCTGGAAAGCTTTAGTAAGGGGCAGATGGTGGACTGTTGTCTGCCCTCTGAGCACCAGCCTTCCTAAGACTGGAGAGGTTCATCACCAGCTTGGTCATAGGCTGATGGGATTCTGGGCCATACCTCAGGAAGATTATCCACTAAGGCGCAAAGGGGTTCTGATCTCTTTCAACAAAGCAATGTCTCATACTCATAAAATCCACTATCCTTGAAAGTATAAAGAAAGTAATGTATTTCCTTGTGAGGTTTGTAGTGGAAGTATAATTATTCCTAATTTGCAGATAAGAAGTGAAGTAACGTGCCATAGAAAACTGGCAGTTGAGTATTAGGGTGAGGATTCCTACACAAGTGTCTTGACTGCACCCCACAAAGCACCCTTTCATAATGTGTTGCTTACATCTAAAAACTGAACATAACTAACCTAAACATGTTTTATTAATATTTATTGCCTATATAATAGCTGCCTGAAAATACAAAGGATTTACAACATTGTGATTTTTAAAACAGCCTGTCCCTAATGTTCACATTTGACTCTCCTTTTTGAGCCCTTGTGCAAGGATATCGGGTAATCCAGTAGCTGAAAAGTACTGGAGTTAGATGTGGTTCTCATCCTGACTCTGGGGCTTTATAGCTGTGTATGTTTGGGCAAGTCATTTATCCTCCCTGTGCCTCAGTATCCTCGTCTTTAAATGAAGAGGTTAGACCAAATCTCTTCTCAGATCCTTTCCAATTTTGCATTTATAATCCTATGATCCTTATAAGACATAGAGGATTTAGATGACTGACCAAGTTCACAACCTTACTAGTAAAGTTTAAAATCAGATTTAAGTGTTCTGATTTCATCCATTCCACAGTGCCTTAGCCATGGGACTCTTCCATAAAGAATTGGGAAAAAAAAACTGTTAAATCCATAAAGGGAAGGCACTATACCGGAAAGATGGGGGATTTAATCAGAAAAGAAGGGAAGGTGGAAAGGGAGAGGTGCAGTATTGGGTAAGCAAGAAGTGTTGGAAATTAAGAGAACAAAGGGGGTCATGTGACCAATGAAAATTCTTTAAATCCTGTGCCTCTGATACCATATGTATTACTCTAAAGTAGTCATCACTAGATTTCTAGGTGGTTTCAGACACAAAGCAAAGGTGTGGAGGAGGACGTTAAAGCTCACTCTCTATCTTATTCCCCGGAGAAAATACATCAGTCTCAGGCGTCGGGGGGCATCCTGACAGCCGCAGGATGGGGGTGGGGGCGGGGATCCCTCACCGCATTTGGTCACCCCACGTTCTGTCCCTCAGTACTTATCCCAGAATTGCAGAACCCTTCCACAGACCTTTTCAACCTCAGTTTTGGAGGCTGGTTTGGGGTTGGTTTTGTTTTGTTTTGCTTGTGTTTCTCCTCACAATCACCCAGACTCCTGTAGGGAATGACACCGCATATCAAGATGCCTCCGCGCATCAGCTGCAGGAGGAGCCCTTTAAGTGTGTGTGCGTGTGTGTGTCTTTCGGTCCCTGATCGGGTGTGTGGATCGGTCTACCTCACACCCGCACTGCACACTGCATGTGGAAGGCGAGCAGCTCCGCCTTTGGTTCCCTGCTTCCTGCTGCTTCAGGGCCACGTGAAGTTTGCAGAGGAGCGGAGCCGAGGGGGCGGCAGCCCAGTGGTGGCCGGGGTGCAGGCGGCGCCCACCTAGTGGGAAAGAGGCGGGGTCGGGATGGACCGGCCGAAGTGATTCTCCATCTCGACAGCCCCTCCATCAGTGCCGGGGGAGCTGAGGGCATCATCAGGGCCCTGACTTTCGTCCTCGGTCCCTGTCCTCTCCGCCCAAGTTTAAAAAAATGTAGCTGGAATTAGAGTGAAATCCTAGGGGAGGAGAGGCTCGGGAAAGGGGGAGGGGAGAGAGCAAGAGAATGCAATGTTCGCTGTTCACCTCTCTGGCAGCGAGAGGCAGTGCTGAGCTTGGGCAGGGACGAAGCCAGCGCTGCTGGTTGGGAGGCTGCGCTTTAATTGTGCTCTCATTCACTCACACCGAGAGGGTGCTACTGGGTACGTGTGTGTGCGCCTGTGTACAAGCCGCGGATATCGCCTCTCTGGAGGTGCAGCGGAGCCTTAGGGAAAGGGAGCAGAGCGGGGGAGAGGCAGGCAGACCAGAACGGACTTTCCGAACGGGAGAAAGAGAGGAGAAAAGCTCTGCACTTTGGGGGTCTGTCTGTGGGCTATTTCCTGGTCTCACAGAAAGAGGCAGTGCTGAGTTAGGAGGAAGGCAGAAATAGACCTTTACAGGGAAATACAGGGAGTGTGTCTGGGTGTATGTGTGTGTGCGCTGGAGAGGGAAGAGAGAGGGAGAGAGCGCAGCATTAGGCTTTTTTCCAGAAGGGCCACCCCCCCCCCCTTCATTGTATGCTATTTATAGCCCTGCTGCAGATTTTTTTTCTTCCTTAAAAACATCCCTCTTCGTGGATCTTCCTTGCATCTCTTTTTTTTTTTCATTTGGGGGGGTTGGGTGGGGGGTGGGTAAGGGAAAAACCTGCTTTGGATCGGGAAGCACCGAGAGACCATCTTAGCAGCAGGGAAGAGAGAAGCCGTCGCAGGGAATCTATAAATACCTATAAATCACTATTGCTTTTTATATAAATACATAACTGTATCTGACTGACATCCAACCCAGCGGGCAGACATGGGGTGTTTGGGCAACAGCAAGACGGAAGATCAGCGCCTCGACGAAAAAGAGCGACGAGAGGCCAACAAAAAAATAGAGAAGCAGTTGCAGAAAGAGAGACTTGCTTATAAAGCGACTCACCGTTTGCTTTTACTGGGTAAGGCAGGAGGGGGATGCAACTGCCTGAGCTTCCCACGGTTGGAAATGTAGAGGAGAGGCTATAAGCTAACCGGGAAATTGGATGCTAATGGGGGAGGGCAGTGAAGGTGGGGGGGGTTTCATGCACACATGGACTGATTTTGTTTGGTAATTAAGGTATCCGTGAGCTTGAAAAACAGGAGGACACCTCTGGAATGATTTGTAATCCTACTGTAATTAATATATGTATATATCTATGTATGTGTATGTGTACATATGCGTGTGTACATGTATTGGTGTAGAATACGAATTCTGTTGTGTTTGGAGAGATGTCAATGGTATAAAGACGCGTATTGCAATATAATTTTTTTTTCTTGGCAGGGGCTGGTGAGTCAGGAAAAAGCACTATTGTCAAACAAATGAGGATCCTGCACGTCAATGGATTTAATCCAGAGTAAGAAGTGCTCGTAGTTTTGTCATTTATGTTTTTGTTTGTTTGACTTCAAAACTGCATACCCATTGTGACATTCTTGCATCCGCTCAGAACGGTTTTCCCATATAGATAAGTTTGCGGTATGGCCCAGGCATTTTTTTAAGTAAGAAAAAAATCTGTGGTGGTATTTTCCCCCTTACATCCCCTCTACCGTATCTTATACTGTAGCTACTGCAGTGCCTTCACAGGCCCCTATGGAGTAACAACATGGCGACTACTTTTTAACATGGCAAATTACTAAATAGCCACTGTTTATGGTTTTGTGATATAAAGATGCAAGTAAGTATCAAGGCGTATATGACTAGACAGAATAAATCTTTTTTTCTCCTCTGGTTTTCCAAAGGAAATATTCAACAGAATGTAGTGGATTATCATGTAGCCTTGGTCTGTAGAATGTCAGTCTTGAGGATGATTTCCCAAATTTCTATTAATCATTAGCTGTCTTAATAATTAGATCATCATCTTTCAGCTACCATCTGAATTTCAGCTTATTGACATAATTACAAACATATGCTGGGTGTGTATAGATTTATGACAGTAAATATGCTATCTATACATACAGGTTGCCATATATATTAGACAGAGAGAGGGAGAGAGAGAGAGAGAGAACACATGTTTTGGACAGGTGTTTATGCATGTATATGTAGAAGTCTGTGTACTTAATGTTTGTAGCTATAATTATACTGAGTTAAATTTAGCTATATGTTCAGGGTACTGCTTATGTCTAAACATATGTAGATATACATATACATACATTTTAAAGAAATAACCAGCATATACAGGGAATAAGGGGAGTTATTCATTCCCCGCAAAAAATCTTTTCAGTTAATTGCCTTGGTGGACTTATCTGACATAATCAAAAGCGGCTATTGCTGCACTTGATACCTGCTGCAGAGACAAGGCAGTGAGTAAATGTTGAAGATTTAAATGCCAAAGAAATAGCTGAAGATCTTGAAATCCTAGTTATTAGTCGATCGGATTAATGGGAGTGATTAATTAAAATTGTTAATAATTCTGTTTTAATACAGAGAAAAGAAACAGAAAATACTGGACATCCGGAAAAACGTTAAAGATGCGATTGTGGTAAGAATACATTTTAATTTTATTTTGTTTAATGTCTGCTTATTGGAGAAAATAAAATATTTTGCTTTCTAAGATAACGTAGATCAAAGTCCCATCCTTTTGTCATATTGGATGAATATATTTTGACTCTGTATGTTACATTTATCCAGGTTAATACTTGTCTTTTCCCCCTTTTTTCCAATTCTAGACAATAGTTTCAGCAATGAGCACTTTAATACCCCCAGTTCCATTGGCCAACCCAGACAACCAATTTCGATCAGACTATATCAAGAGCATAGCCCCTCTTTCTGACTTTGACTATTCACAGGTAAGTCTTTGGTTAAATACCTCAGAGGATTGCATTTTTAATATGACAAAACCTTTTAATGAGAGGACTCAAATAATGGTTGTTTATTGAGAGACCTTCCTGCAGATAGTTTGTACCTATTTCAGTAAAGTTGGTTAAACTTTTTAGTTTAGGAAACTTTGGTGTTCTGTGAATGTATGTAAACATTTCAGCAGGAATTTGGGCTTTTTCTTAAATTAGTGACAAGTTTATTTCTATTTTCAGAGAGTCCAGTTGTGAAAGAATGCTTTTACAAAACTTTAGCATTGTTTCTCTACAAGGAAACAACACACAATTAATAAATAATGACTAAATGCTTATCCTAAAATTTTAAGAAATGGAAATGTCTTTTCAAGTATAGCATCTACAACAGTGAAAATAACAGTCTAGTTCATTTTTAATATTCATATCCATCATTTCAGATGTGGAAATGAGAGTTGTGTTCTGACTAGAATTACAGTTGATTTTTGTAGTAAAGCATTATTCTGGTTTGGGTCATGGCCTGTATTATTTAGGGAAACTTTAGTATCTGTTTGTCATTTTGATGGCAGTTACTGCTTACAGAGATAAGTTTAAAAGTTTCTTTTTGTATGGTCAACATTAACTTCTTAGTGATGTTGGTAACTGAGAGTCTGATAGAATGTATTTTTAAAAGGAAATTTGTATTCAACTTGTTTTGGCTACAGTTAAGCCTAAACTTCTTCCTATGGCATCTTTTTCACATTCACTGAATAATTCTGGATATTACAAGTTTTTACAATTACAAAATCACTTATTTATTGGGTAGTGTGTTCTGATGTTTTCAACTAATATAATGCAGTGAGAGATAGAAGTTGCCTTCATATTTATTTCATGACTCATATAGCCTAATGTGGTTTGGCTTCTGATAAATCTTCCACTTTGAATGTTCAAGATAAAATAATTCAAGCATCTTATGGATCTGGAATTTAACATAGAACTAGGTTGTACAGAAATGTATGACTGCAGAATACACCCACATGCACTTTCTAATTGCTCACTTGGTGGGTAAGTTATCTAAAATGAAATGGTCCTTTGAAAAAAACAATTTAAATAGTCTTGATTTTGAGATATGAAATATAACAGATGAACTTAGTAGCTTTGCTTCTATTTGAACAGACGAGATTGTTGTGTAAGTTGGTATAAGATCAATAAAGAATATTTTATGGGTAATTCTTAACAAGTGTAAAGATAATTATGTATTTTGAGCAAGAAAATGAAATGACATATGGCTTTTTCTGGGTACTGTACCATGTCTTGTTTTCATGAGTTCAGAAACAGATGAAGATAGCCCTGTATTCATAGACATGCAGATTCAAAATTGAGAGTGACAGAGAATTCTGAAGTGTTTGTATTCTCATGAATCTCAAGTACCTGATTTAGTATAGCTTTTAACCTGAAATTGTCTTTTTTTAAGAAAAAAAGTAAACTGTTCAATAAACTGCAGTTTTCCAGTGGATGAAGCTATATTTTCATAGAGATATCAAGGTGACTTGAATATATTTAGAAGAATAAAAAAAAAAAAAGGAAAATTAGGAATCAGTGCAGCTGACTTAAAAAATTTTAGTTCCCTTTGGAAGTGTTATAGGCCTGTCCATTGTCTTATTATTACATAACGAAGTTAGGTGAGAATGTATACCCATGTTTAATTAATAATATGAGTAAAATTATTTATGCCAGGAAAATAATGTTAAACTATATGACATGTCCATTAAAATATATATTTCATCATTTAATCTATGTGGTGAACATTTAAAATGAATTTATCACTGTTCCCCTCACACATTGGTGTTGGCAATATTGAGTTGGGTAGCTCCAGAATTTATGTCTGATAAGCTTCTGTGAGAGTGCTACAAAAACTAGGGGCTTGTTTTATAATAATGTTTGATTGCTTTGGAGAAGATAATTTTTTTTCAAATACGAATTTGTTGTTAGTAGCAGGAAAGTTATTCAAATTTACATGTGCCTAAATCTAGTGTTTACTTCCTGTCTAGATTTATTGGTTAAGTGATTTACAGTGGTTGAAGTGTATTTGAGACCAGAAGATAGTTCACCATTGAAATAAAACTCTATGAAGTTTTTTGTTTTTTTTTTTTTGTCTATTCTCTGGTAAAGTTAAATCATTTTGTAAAACCAAAGAAACTGCATTCATAGTTTTGTACCTTATATTTAGTTTAAATAGTAGTTTAATACCTTACATTTGTATAAAGCTTTATAATTTTTCCAAGCATTTTCACACATAAGGATCAAATGTGACATTATAACAACTCTCTGAGGTAGGCCTAGCAGTAATTATTTCATTTTGTGGTTGAGGAAACAGATTTTTATGTTAAGTGACATGCCCAAGGTGATAAAACTAAAATCCAAGTCTTATGGTTTGTCTGTTTTTCCCGCCACCACTGGTCTTAATTTAAAATTCTGTGCTATAAAATTATACTTTCTCTCCCCCCCCCGGAAATACTTAGAAAACAAGGTTAGTTTTTAAAAGATGAATGATACATGATATTTGAAATTTTGTGGAAACAACATAGTGAAGTGGCTTGTTTTGCAGTGTACCGCTGTCTCATTTTAATTAAAATTTTATTTTGTAAATTTAATCTTTAAGAATCAATTGATTTTCAGACTAACAGTGTTGGATCTTACAATATATATTCAGTAATGTGTAACCTTTATAAATATTAAATGTATTGTTATAGTAGAAAGACTTTATTTTTAAATAAGTTAAGAGAAGTTTTTTTTAAAAAGTATAATTTTCATTTTGATGTCAGTATAGTTGTGTCATTATTTCTGTGATTGGTAAAGATATTTACAAGCCAAACTTCACATAGTGTAATAGAAATTCAGGGTTAAACAGACTGTTAAAGATTATTTGATTCAACTCTTTCATTTTGTAACCAAGGAAACTGAGGCACAAAGAAGCCAGGTGTTTATCCCCAAGGATATACAACTAGTTAATGTCAGAGCCACATGTCAAACGCAGGTGTCCTGACTCCCAGTTCAATGCTATTTTTCTAAGATGTTTAATCAAATGCTGATTGAAATTTGAAAAATTTGACAGGCATTAATTGTGTTCTAAACCTTTGTGAAGAAAAATGAAAAGACTGAGGATACATTATACTTCCAATATTCAAAAGCATTTTATATTACCTAAGCATAGTTTTGAATAAAATATCAAAATGATTTGATCCTAGAAACTTTGCATATGTGTATTTTTTTCATCTCTTAATGTCTTGAAAAAATGTCATGGTTAAAAGATAAACCCTGTGATCCAGAAAGACCTGAGTTCAAGTGCTATTTCCGACACATGCTAGGTGTGTAAAATGGACAAGTCACTTAGTATTTTCAGCACCCCATCTGAGTCTTTAGAATTGTAAGTTTTGGCCTAGTTTCTTATCTACACAACTAAATGACATTTCTACGCTTGAAGCTTCCCAAAATAGTGAAGTCACAGATTCAGACCTTTTAGTTCTCTCACTCCCCCCCCCAAAAAATCTTAAATTGAGTTTCAACATTTATATTATAACAATTTTGGTTTTAAGGATAATAAAACAATTAATTAACCATTGTGATATATAGCACATATCGAAGACAAGTCTAGTTAAGATTGTTATTAAAAGTAGATAGATAGGACCAGAGATACACAGATATAAATAACATAGAGGTAGATATCTTTAAGTATATGAAGTGATCCAGAGATAATGCAGATAAAATATTTAAATTCATTTTCTTTCTTGGGTTGCCTATAATTTCTTCAAATAAACTGGGTTCCTTGTTTTTCTTTTCATAAACTTGATAAATTTCCACCTGGGTAAATGTTCAGTAATTTAGTCATAGTAAATACAAACAGAACACAAATACAGAGAAACTTTAAAATCCTTGTTCTGGAAAAATTTTTTTTAATTTTTGAATTTGAACTACATAACAAATATAAAAACTTAACATTATCTTAAAAATTTTATACATATTTTCTATACATGTTTAAATAGCAACATAAAATTTTATTTTTCATGTTTATATGGTTTGATTTAAAAGGCAGCTATATTTTAAGTAGAATATTTTCAGAGATTTAATACTTTATTTGCCATTTTTAAGATGTCCTATTTTTTCTCTTTAATATAATATAAAAACAGTAGTATCATTTCTTATATATTAGAATATATGCCCCATTCACATGCTTCTAAAAATAATAGATATATTTAAAATGACAGTAACCCATAAGGTTGATAGTATTCAGTACTATAAGGTTCTAAAACCTTTTTAGAAGTTAGAATAAAGTTTTGAATGAGTATTATAATAAATATAACATTTATTTTAGAAAGAGTTTTTAACTAAAAGTTATATGAATAATCACTAAATAATTGGAAATGAATGTGCACTACAATTTCAGTTGACACCAAATTGCCACAAAGATAGTTTTATTTTTGGTACCAAATAATAACAACAAATTTATAATAATATTTCATGACTGAATCAATGCCAAATTAACTTCAAGTACTATTTGAGAAGTGTGGATTTTACTATATTTCAAGTTAGGGGATTGTAACTGAGAATAGCAAGCATTATATTCCATATTTTGCATTTAAATTTCTTTTTTGGCTCCTTAAGTTGGGCATTTAAAATATATACCCACCAGTACACATATAAATACATATATTGAAGGTCCCTTCTTATGAAAGATCTGTTGATAGCCACACATCATTAATGTTTGTGTCCAAGTGCTGCACAAATGATTTTTTGAATTAAGGAAAAGATCTTACTGCTGTTAGCTATATTGAATTATATAAACAGGGAGGTTGTCTTGACAGAGGAGATAGTGTTCGTTGTTAATGGCAAAAACTAGTCATTTCTGGAGAAGTGTCAAAGAACTGGCAAATGCATAGCCTGCCTCTACTTCCTTTTACTCTCACTTCATATCCAGGAAAAGCACTATTTTGTTTTTTGCCTTTCCATCACTAAGTACAATGCATATTGTTGCTAAATACATTTTTGCTTAATTGAATTTCCTGTTTAAAAAGAAAGTTGACCGTTTATTTGTTATGTAGAGATATAGGACCTTACATTAGTTTTACTAACAGGTATAACAAAAGAATGAGAGAAATCATAAAGCAGGAAGCAAGTTTATAATGGAACAAAATTCATTTTTTGTCCAAATAACATTTATTTTGAGGCCACAGTTGACACTGGAGCAATATTTCTCAGTATTCACTTCTTCTAGTAGTATATTCGTCTATACAGATATGGCACAGTATGTTTGCTATTGCAAAGTGCCTAGTGACTGAGTCCCAAGTGCTCTGATTAGTTAACTTAAAATGACAGGAAAAGGATGTGGGGGGTGAAAGTAAATAATTTCTTTTTCTTAATGGTGTCCTCCAGTATTGTGACCTCTGAATATTTAGAGCTGGAGGGGAACTTAGAAACTACCCCTCTCTATTGATATAACAAGTGAGGAAACTGAGATCAAAAAGGTTAAAAGGCTTGCCCAAGAAACAAGTAGTTTGGCAAAGCTGGTCTTCTGATTCCAAATCTAGCAGTCTTTCTACTATAAAACGTGCTACCTCTCGAGTTTTTTGTTGTTTGTTTTAATAAGACGAGTTGTATAGCATGAAGTTAACAAATTAAGACAGGATGGCTTAGTTTCTTTGTCATAACCTAAAACAAATATATTGAAATATCTTTTCATTCATAATGATGACTTAAGAACAATGTTTTTTACCTCCTTGTTTTTCATCCAGCATTTCCTCCCTTAAGTTATAATAATGAGGCTTTACAATTCCATTTTTCTTAGTTGATGCAAAACTTGTCAGTTTTCCTCTCTTTTAAAAAGCCATCATTTCTACTTTTCATAATGAGAACACTATTTTGAATTATATTGGAATTCTTTAATCAAAATTAGTGTGTATGTGTTTAGTGGTCACACAAAATAGCAGCTAAAAGAATATAACTTTAAAAAAATAACAGGGAGAAAAACTTTCCCAGGAGTTTGTGCTTGAGCTTACTTTGACCTAAAATATGCTACTCTTGTGAAGGAAATAGTTGTGGGATACCAAATATAACCACCACTCTATTGGTAGAACAACTAAACCAATTGTCATTATAGTTAAAGGAAATACAGACAGTATGCTATTTAGTGCCAACCATAATTCTTAAAGTAATTATCAATGAAGTTAGAGAAAGAGAAGGAATTAAGAAGTTAAAGCTATATTGGAAATATTGAGGGGAGATGGAGATAATTCTTCACACATTTATAAGAACATTAATAAATACTATGTATAAATATAGATAGCACTTGATAATACCAATAGATGAAATGTAGGGTCATAATTTTCCTCTACCAATACTTTTAGTGATCTGGTAGATAGGGCCTTTTAATATTAGAATCCTGTGGGGCTTTATTAATAGTAAAACTTTTGTGATGGACTAAATATAGGCACAATCTTTATTTCAAATTGTCTAGAAAGGAAAACAGACATTCAGATTTAACAGGAATTTGGTATGCCAAGTTACTTGCAGGAAGTTTTTGAAAATAAAAGTAGATTGATAAAATATTAAATATGATGATAGGTATCTTTTTCTCTTTATCATTTTTATTTTCCATATTTTTTTCTAAACCTCTGACCTGCTCTGTGTTTAAGAAATTAATTCCACAGTATACATATGCGGGAAATTGTGGAAGATAGTTTTATCTTTGGGCTTTAGATGACTACTCTCAAAAAAGAAAATTAAAATGTTCATCCTAGTTATAGTGTTTTTTTAGCAGAATACTACTAAACATTTATTTTGTACTCTGTACTGTACTAGTTAATAAGTATGTCTGCCATTATTGCAGTATTAAAAGAAGTTTAGTGGAGAATTTTGGCACTTGCTGATAGACTATTATTTCATCCACAGTAATGAATTTATACCTCACTTACTTCTTTTGAGAAAAAAATAAAAATTAGTGCAAAGGTTTTTAAATTTTAATAGAACAAGATATTCTAGAGAGCATATAACATTCCTGAAATGTTCCGTATTAATTTAATATTTTAAAAAAATATTCTAGTTCTAATACTCTCTCTGTCACCATGGACTAGAATTCACCTCTCTAAGATCTCAACAAATGTTTTAATAAAAATGCTTTGTAAGCTTTAGAGCACTATATAAATAAGATGATTATTATTAGTGTTGTTGTTGCTAGTTTTACATGAAAGCTTTAAAGATAACTCATTTATTGACATGATAATTTTCCAGTTTGTAGGTTATCCATTACATGAAACAACTCAACAAATGTTGTTCATGGCTCACATTTCTGGAAGGCAAAGTCCTATGATCCCAGAACATAGATTGTTTACTGCTGCCCTTTTCCTCCTACATATAAAGTGCAAGAGGTCACTTAATATCAGACAAAAGCCTCATATCTTCAGAAGGAGGCTAGAGTTGTCTCCGGAAGCTTGTCTGTATTGCTGGATAACAGAATAGAAGTAAAAATCTTTTAAAAGGTATAAAGTTCTAAACGAGTGTAAGATGTTAGTAGAATTATATATCACTGACAATTTTCTCTGTATACGATTGATCCCTTCATACACATTATGACAGTAAAATAAACAAATTCAAGTGATTTTTATATTGATGATCAAAATTATGTTTGTCCTTTTAAAAGTAAAAAAAAAAAAATAAACAAAAATAACCCTTCTGCCTAAAAGGTGGTACCTGCTTAGTCAGCATAAATTGGAATTTATTTTCAATTAAGGAATTCCTGACACACGAAATATCTTTTATTTATTCAGTGAGTGGACATGTCCGAAAGCTGGTTAATATCACTGTTTACCAATTAATGTTGCCTTTAATCAAAATGAATAGGGATCCCCAAAATAATAAAGAACTTGTTATTAATGCTTACCAAAATTCTGCCCCACGACAATGTTAAGTTCTTGAACACATATTAAATATCATCTAAAGAACATTGTTGATATTGAATTAGCTGGTTAGCAGTTTAGACTCTAATTATTATTATTAGACTCTAATTATTATATATTATTATATTTAGCAAGCAGGAAGTTGGACTAATTTCTAAGTGTATAGGAAGATTTCGAATGCACATGTGCCTACTGTCAAGAAGACTAAACATTAATGAATAGGGATGTTTATCTATCTATTAGGAAGGGTCTTTTATTAGCTTAAACAAAGTCTGCCTTGAGGACAAATCCTCTGATCCTGCTTATGAAACACAAAAGGGAATTTCAAATGTAGGTAAATTAAATCTTTAAAAAAAAATCCTTGTGGTTGCTCATATTTTTAAGGTGCAACATCTTATTTAAACAAATGATTAACCTTGACAATGGAAATGTAAACAGAACCCTAATAAAGGAAATAACTAGTCTTTCCTGTTGGAATTTAGCAGATATTTGGTCTTTAGTCAAAACTAGCATGAATTCTGTGTAGTGGGAAAAGGAGACAAAAAGGTGAAGGTCATGTTTTAGATGGTGATTATTTGTGTCACCTCTTTTGTCATGAAATTTAACTGGAGTTTCATGCCACTTGAAATAGAAGCTAAAGTAAATGGAAACTCCTTTTACTGGCATTAACTCTTTAAACTTCATGACCTTATCCTAAAAATCCAGCTTCCTCAGTTTTACTTTCCTCAAAATATGGTGACACAACTTTTATATTATTATACATTTTTTATACATTCATTTCTTTTAAATGTAAAGGGGGATGTTTAAATGAAACATTATAGGACTGATTAAAACCTTTGAGAAAATCTTGCCTCTTTTGACATTAAAATAAAGGTGCCAGTTATCTTTAAAAAGGGAAAAGTCACCCAAAGTAATGAATACAACCAAAATAATGCAACAGGATTATTTTTTTAGTAGTTTCAAGAGTGAAATACAGTAATACATCAGTCACATGACTTGTTTGGTGGGGACTTTACACTGTTTTCTATTTGAATGAAGCTTCGGCCATTTATGCAGCAAAATTTGCCAGAGCAAGTATTCCTTAACATAGAATGAGGAAACTTTCTTGCCTGTTGGAACTCTTTCACCCGTTTACAATTGTATTGGATGATTTCTCAATTATGTATTTTTAGAAGTACTACACTTTGCCAACCACAAATCTTCAGTCTAGTAACCAAACCAACAACCCACAAAGTCAACACACTTTGAAAGAGGCCTCATAAAAGTACAAAATTAAGGTTATTTCTGATGACTTTAGCTAAAATGGAATAAACCCAGAGGGAAAAATAAAGTACCTTCCCCAAACTTTACACAAATAGCATGAAACTTAAGCCCTCCATAAGAAATCTAAAGTATTTGAGGCATAAGTTTTTGTTATAAGTGTAAGAAACTAGAGATGACAGAAAAAAATTGGAAAAAAGGTTAAAGAAATCAGCATTGAAATTGTAAATCTTTCTTTGTCTCTGATTCTCTTATCAGAGTAAACCTAGTTTTATTTCATGATTAAGTAGAACTACAGTAAGGTTTCAGAAATTTTGAGGAAATCAATGTGAATATAGCTTGAATATATCTCTTCTTTATGAATCTAACCTGTAGCTCATAGCAGATTACACAACAGTGGGTAGCTTCTCCATTTGTAGAGCATAGGTTTTAGAAATGGTCACGTCTACTCATATTTGTGAATTCATTTTTATGCCAAGACTTTTCTTTCCTTTTTAAGTTCTTATTATTTAATCTCATAGTCAGATTTTTTTAGCTACAAATTTCCCCTTAATGTTTTTTTGTTGTTGTTTTTGAGATTGGGACTCTCTTTCTTTCCCAGGGTGGGAGTACAGTAGCCACTCACTTGTGCCTGATCCCATACCTACTGCCATGAAAGTTTTAAACTGCTCTGTTTTTTCTGACTTGGTCCTAAAGTAGTTTACCCTGCTTTAAGCAGCTTAGTTGGCCTTCAGTTCACAGGACCTCATCCTATTGGTGCTAGACTTAAGGTGGACACCCCATCAGTTTTAGCTCTGCTGCAGCTCAGAACTTCCAAACTCAGGGGATCCATCAGCCTCAGCCTTCTCAGTGGCAGAAAAAACATAGGTCACCACACCTAGAAAGACTTCTCTTTTAACAAAGAATATGTGCCCTGTTTTATAGAAGCTGACACAGCAGCCAGGAAATTAGATCAGGAATCGAAAAGCAAATGAACCTATGTTAGAGTAGACCAGCAATCCTAAATCTGCAAATCCAAAAGTTTTCCTCTTAGAATCATAAAATCTCAAAGTTCTAAGGTACTTCAGAGGTTAAGTCCAATCCCTACCAAAGCATAAAGCCTCTCTACAATGTATCCTACAAATGATCATCTGAACTCTTCTAGGTGACAGGAAATTCTCTGCCCAACCACCCCACTTGAAAAAGTCCTATTCCATTTTTGGGTAGCTTTAATTGTTAAGCAGTCTTTTTTTATATATTTAAGTCCAAATCTTTGTCACTTTAACTTCCATTTAGTAGTTCTAAATTTGCCTTCTAGAGTCAGCAGACTAAGCCTTCACCCATTTCTACATGATTTATGTCCATGACGATAAATCCATGAATTATCAGAGTTTACAACTTATCCATGTCCTCCCATCCTATGTAAATCTTGTTCATATCTTTATATAAATCATCTACAAAGGACCTGTTTGACACATTGGATAACTTCCTCTGACTCTTCTAATATTACATCAATACCAGCACAATACTTGACTTAACCTGTGTTTTCTTCTTTAAGCCTTCCCTCCTCCATGCCCCAAATTCCCTTTTCTTCAACTGTATTTGGTCATGGTTTAATCCTCCACATCACATTGGCTTACCTTCATTTCTATATACATTCCAGTTTCAGCTCAGTATAAATCATATTGTGTAAGGTACTAGAGATGATATAAACCTTGGATAACAGTTCTCTTCCTTATGGAGTTAATAGTCTTAATAGTGGAATATGACACAGTGGGATTATACAATGCCCTCCTTCATATTCCTTCAGGGCTGAGAATTGAAAGCAAATAATTGGCATGATCCAGATTTTATTTTTTAGATCAGATTTGTGCTTTCCATTTGTTTAGGGAACGCACACTGGGGAAATAGTATCTATGTGTTTTTTTTTCAGTCATTTCAGTTCTGTCCAACTGTTTGTGACTCTATTTGGGGTTTTCTTGGAAAAGATACAGGGTTGGTTTGCCATTTCCATCTCCAGTTTATTTTAGAGATTAAGACAAACTGGATTAAATGACTTGTCCAGGGTCACACAGCTGGTAAGTGTACAAAGTCAAATTTGAACTCAGATCCTCCTGCCTCCGGGTCTGACATTCTATTCATTTCACCCCCTAGCTGCCCTATTTATAGACTTCTGCTATACGACTCAGTCAGAGAATAGCCTCAGATACTGAGGGGTTAATTGACTTCACCAGAACTAGGCAAAGCTAGGATCCAGAAACCATACCAGGCTACCTTTCATGATCCATATTACCCAATTTTGTTGATCGTCATTACTTGCTCACATGTTCATGGACATTGTGTGCAAATAAACCATATGGGGAGTCCCTATTGAGGCAAATAATACAACGACAAAATAGAAGTAAATCTAAGCACAGTGCCATAATTGCTATACCTTGAAGCTTCTTTGTGACACTTACCCAGTTCTCTCATACTAAATACTCCAGAGCTCCTTCTATTGTACTACATTACTTTACACACCTAGTCCATTCAGTCATTTCCTTCACTGTACACTAGCAATTTACTTTCATCCTGATGGCACTAAATACCCCTGTGGAATTGTAATCAACTGTCCCTTTCCTAGCTGATCACATGTCAGAAAGTAACGCTGCTGCTGACGATTAAAAATATTAATAACAATAGCTAATACTTACATGATACTTTAGCATTTGCAAAGTGCTTTACTTATATAATTTTATCCTTAAACAACCCCACTGTGACATATATATAAAGGAGGAAACTGAAGCCAAGGAGGAATCCTTCCTACATCCCAAAGCACAACACCTGCATTTCTAAAACCTATGCCCTCCAAATGGAGAAGCTACCCACTATTGTGTAATCTGCTATGAGCTACAGGTTAGATTCATAAAGAAGAGATATATTCATGCTATGTTCACACTGATTTCCCCCAAATTTATGAACCTCACTGTAGTTCTACTTAATCATGGGGTAAAATTAGGTTTACTCTGATAAGAGAATCAGGGAAAAAGAAAGATTTACAATTTCAATGCTGGTTTCTTTAACCTATTTTCCAATTTTTTCTGTCATATCTAGTTTCTTACACTTATAACAAAAACTTTTGTCTCAGATACTTTAGATTTCTTATGGAGTGCATAAGTTTCATGCTATTTGTATAGAGTTTGGGGAAGATACTTTATTTTCCCCTCTGGGTTTATTCTGTTTTAGCTAAAATCATCAGAAACAATCTTGACTTTGTACTTTTATGAGGCCTCTTCAAGATCTATGCTGTATATATGAATAAAAAAAATTCATGAGATAGGTGGGAATGACAAATGTCATGGGGAAAAATTGTTAACCAAGGGAAATTTCTTCCTGGAAAAGATAGTTGTCTGAATCAGTGGATAGCAGTTTTAATTAGGTATAGAAGTGGGAGGGAAGAGATTCTAGGCATGGGGTGTGTGTTTGTCCTTCATTGCTGAAGAAGACCATGCCATTAGAAAAATAATGATATGACTTGCACTTGACTATGTTTTTTCTTTTTTTTTTTTTTTTGAGTGAGGGAGGGTTGTGCAAGTTGCCAGCCTCACTTCTCCTCCAGAACCATCTGAATCCAGTGACCATATATTCATCAGGATGACTGGAGATGACCCAGGATGAGGCAGTTGGGGTTAAGTGACTTGCCCAAGGTCACATAGCTAGTGAGTGTCAAGTGTCTGGGTGAGATTTGAACTCAGATCCTCCTGACTCCTGCACTGGTGCTGTATCCACTGCACCACCTAGCTGTCCCCAGCATGGGGAATAGCATGAAAAAAGGCATGGAAGCAGGAAACCATGGGCATATATTAAGGGATTGCAAGTGGTCAAGTTTAGTTGGGATACTAAGGATGTGAGGGTATACAATAGGAGATAATTCAGAAAAGAATGGTACTGATTGTATCCTTCCTAAAATGTAGCTCCTAAAGCATAATTCCAAATGTGACCTGAAAAGAGTAGATTACTACAGGGCTATCACCTATCTTCCCCTTGTATTGAATGTTATATTTCCATTATTATCGGTCATAATATGATTAGCTTTTTTATCTGTTTCATTAAATGGATGACTTATTGAGTTTAAAGCCACTTAAACCCTTAGATCTTTTCCCTATTAACTTGTTTTCCTAGCCTGTACTATTTATACAGGTGGGGTTTTTTTTAGTCCTAGTAGAGGGATATACATTTATCCCTGTTAAACAGTTAGCTTCAAATACATCAGTCTTTCATTTGTCTGGGATCTTTAGGGCATTATACAGAAATGAATTCTGTAGACAAGTTACTATATTTAAATTCCAAAGTTTTACATTTTTAATTATTAACAGAAGCCTCTCTTAATATGACATCCTTTCCTTAATGCCTGTGTATCCCTTTGAATTATTCAATCAGTTAACATTTTTTAAACCAAGCCCTGTGCTATGCACTGGGGATAGAAAAAGAGGTAAAAGACAGTCCCTGCCTTCTATGAGCTGATAATATAATGGGAGAGAAAACAAACAAATATATAAACAAGCTATATACAGGATAAATAGGTAATAAATAACAGAGGGAAGGAAATAGAATTAAGAAGAGCTGGGAGCAACTTCCTGTAGAGGATGAGATTTCGGTTAAGATGTCTGAAAGCCAGTAGACAGAGATAAGGAAAGGAGAGTATTCCGGGCATGAGAGACAACCAGAGAAAACGGCTGGAACCAAGAGTTGGAGTGTCTTGTAAGAAGACTAGAAAGGTAGGAGGGAGCTAGGTTATGACATGCTTTGATCTCCAAGCAGAAGATTTTGTATTTGATCTTGAAAGTGACAGAGAGGATTGGAGGTGATTGAGTAAGGGTAAAATATATATGACCATATATATTTGGACCTGTGCTTGAAATTCGCTTTGGTGGCTGACTGGAGGATGGATTGGAGTGTGGAGAGAATTGAGGCAGGCAAATCCATCAGCAGCCTAGTGTCCAGGCATGAGGTGATGAGGACCTCTAACACTTATGACAGAGTCAGAGGAGAGAAGGAGATGTATTCAAGAGATTTACAAAGATAAAATTGACAGATTGTGAAAACAAACTGAATGTTGAGGGAGAGGGGATGAGAGAGAGTGAGTCAAGGATGGCAACTAGAATTGGAGATTGGGAGACTGGTAGAATGGTGTTGCCCTCCAAAGTACTGAAGAAGGAAGGAAGGGATATGGTTTCGAGAAAGGATAATACTTCCAGTTTTTAACATGTTGAGTTTCAATGATCTTTGAACATCTGCCTTGAAATGTCTGAAAAGCAACTGGAGATGCAAAATTGGAGGTCAGCAGAGAGGTGAGAGCAGGAGAAGTAGGTCTGAGAATCATCAGCAGAGACGGTGATTGGATTCATGGGAGCTTCTTCACAGTTTGTACTTTAGAGAGACTTGGCCGTAGCACTGGGAGATTATGCGACCTGTCAGGGTGAAATAGCTACTCTGTGTCAGAGGGGGACTTCAATGTCAATCTTCTTGGCTCTAAGGCCAGCTCACTATCCAGCACGCAACACTACCTCCATGTTAAGGATAATGAAATAATTTGGTTTTTTGGGAAACCACATAAGCAAGCTTGCCAGAATTGCATGCAAAATAAAAATTGTAAAGGTAGAGGGCCTCAGGAACTCTCCTGTTAATAAAGCATGTGAACTTTAAGCCAGTGGACTTTGTACCATATTCTCAGAAGTAAAGTGAAAAAAAAATAGCTATCAGCTAATTTTTGGATGTGTTACAAGTGTTTGAGGTTACTGGTTAAGTGACTTCAAGATAGATGGCTTTTTACTGAAAAAGGTTCTCTGCTTTCATACTTTATGACAGCGAAAGTGTCAAGCAGCTTTCAAATATAGATCCCAGGGCTAAAGGTTCAGTTGTTTGAGCTAATAGCTTTAAATTTATGCTGGTTTTTGAGCAACTAGGTGGCACAGTAGACAGAGTGCTGGGAATTAAGTCAGGAAGAACCACTTTCCTGAGTTCAAATCTGACCTCAGACACTGACTAGTTGTATAACCCTAGGCACGTCACTTAACCCTGTTTGCCTCAGGTTCTTCATCTGTAAAATGAGGTGGAGAAGGAAATGGCAAACGACTCCAGTATCTTTCCCCCAAAAAAAATCCAAATGGGATCCTGAAGGGTCAGGCAAAAGAAACTGAACAACAACAAATATCAGTTATTATAATGTGTATTGCTTGATGGGATGGGTCATATAGATATGACCCAATTGGGGTCTCACTATGTATCTAAATTTTAAATGATAAATATTATTTCATATTCAGCCAGTTCTTAAAAGGATACTGACTTTTTATCATTTTTCATGAGAATTACTTTGAACTGACTTGTTATCAGAAATTAAAACTCTAAATCTCTTTTTTTATAGGTCAAGTGACAGAAGCAATTGTTTTTGCTAAAAGAAATCACTTTAAAATATGCAGTATTTATTTACACATTTGAATAATCATGTCATTTTTTTTTTCAGCAAGCTCTTAATCATTTGCATTTTAAGGGAATTGTAGTAGTGGTCAATTTGAATCTTCCATCTGTCCCATAATTCTCTTATACAATTTATCAAAGTAAAGCAAGCAACTTAATTTTTTTTGTAACATAAAAGTGAATATAAATGTGTGTGTGTGTGTGTGTGTGTGTGTGTGCGCGTGTGTGTGCGTATGGTCAGATTTCCACTTTTGTCAGTCAGCTTACAGCACTGAATTGTTGGTTCAGTGTAAAATTTGAGCACAATGAGACAGCTGACCTGACATAACAGTCTTGATTCAAACATTATTTGTTGTAAGTTCCTGAGGTAACTAACTGATGGAAGCTTTGTTGCTGAGTCATCTAAAACTTCACTGGACAAAATAGAGACAAAATACTTTAGAGGATAATCTTACTCTTTTCCCTGGAGAACAGAGAGAAGTCAACTAATGAATCTTTCCACTAAAAGTTTCAGTCTTAACATGATGATACTTCATTGATTGTTATGGAAAGAATATTCAAGAATGTCTCATCCTGATTTGCCAGTGGAAGAAAGTTATAAATATAAGCTTAGATATTTTAACATTTTATTGTCAAATTATCTTAGGAGGAACAGGCTGTTAAAGAACATTTTCATATTTGTAAAAATTACGAGAAAATAAAAATGATTAGGTATGTACATATTTATTTTAAAGTTAAGGGAGAGGCAGGGAGAATGAGGAGGAAATTTTTTTTTTCTTTTTACATCTAACTGTGTAACCAATAAAAGTTATAAAAAATTGGGCTATCTGGACACTTCCAAATTTAAGGCACAGTCCTAACACATTCTGGATTTCTCTACTAATCTTTTGCTCAAGCTTGATGTCACTCCATTACTTTACCATCCCTGCACAAAAAATACCTTATGTCTGAGTCTCAGTTTTCTCATTTGTAATTTGAGGAAGTTAATTAGGTGATTCCTAGAATCCCATTAAACTATTAATCATTTGATGTCTATGACCTAAGTCAAAATGCCAACACTGAATCTAAACTATTAACCTAAGGGCCAGTATTGATTCTCATCCTCTTTGCAGAAAAAATACTGACTAAATAAGGTGTGCAACATTTCAAAAAAGAGGTCAGGTTTAGAAAGAATATCATGTAATTACTTAGTTCTTAGCATTATTTTTACTAGACTGAAGGCAGGATCAGGACACCTAGGTGACACAGTGGTTAGAGTATTGGACCTGGAGTCAGGAAGACTCATTTTCTGAGTTCAAATCTGACCTCAGATACTGACTAGAATGACTTACTGTGTGACCCTGGGTAGGTCACTTAACCCTGTTTACCTCAATTTCCTCAGCTGTAAAATGAGCTGGAGAAGGAAATGATAAAGCACTCCAGCATCTTTGCAAAGAAAACCCCAGTTAAACCTGACTGAAATAACTGAATAACAATGAGAAGGCAGGATGAAGTCTGAAGACCTTCTCGTGAAGAAAGGCTCATTAATTTTCCCTGACCACTTGAGAAGATTGGACTTGGAACACATAAAAAGCTCTAATTTTTAGACATTTTTTTCAGAACTTAGAATCTTGCTAATACCATTGGGTGAATCATTGAGGAAATAGTAATGTATACTTGACTGCATCACTTTGAGATCAGGAACTGTTCTGAATTTTATAAGTTCTGTACCTATCCCAACAATGTTTGGAGTATTGCTAGATGTGTAAGGTGCTACATTAAGAGTTGGAAGAAACCTGAAATACTCTCTAATCAAAATCCCTCATTTTACAGATGAGGGAAACAGACTAACAGAAATGGTGACTTGCCCAGGGTTACACCAGGTAATAATTATCAGGGCCAGAAATAAAGCATTTTTTCAGTTGTGCTATGATGCCTTATAATGCAGGCTCCACCTGCATTCAGTTGAAATAGATGGATCAAGTTTTACTCTATAAAGGAAAAGAGAGTCAGATATGCTCAAAGACAAAAGGTAAAGATCTAGAACCAAGAATAATGTACCTATCATCTAAGTGGATAGAGCATTTGATCTATAGTTAGGTCACTTAATTTAGTTTTCCTAAGTTTCCTTTACTATAAAAGAGGGACAATAATAGCACCTACTTCTCAGCATTGTTATGACTTAAATGAGACAGTTTTTCTAAAGTATTTAGCGTGGTGCCTGACACATAGTAGGTGTTATATAAATGCTAGCTATTATTGTTAATTGTTAAATTGAGTATCATTGTATAAGGGAAACAAATGGACTATCAATGAAAAAGAGCATTTAAAAATATTCTTGATGAGGAGCACAGCTGAAAAAGAATTTTGAAAGACAAATTTGGAAGTCAAGAAAAATTTAGAAAGTAAGAAGGAACTGTTTACATTCTAATGGGTAAGGAGTGTTAAAAGAAATCTTAGAATCTCATTGTCATAAGGGGTTATAAAGCTAGTCAATTAAATCAGAAGATCTATAAAAGTTTTGTTGAGTCTTAAAAATGTACACACCCCCCCAAAAAAAGACAGGGAAGAGATAGAGAAAAATGGTATAAAAGTTGAGGAAATTTGTTGTCACCTAATTGAGTTGTGTAAATAGAACAATTATATACAAACATGGAAGGAATGGGGGTGTTGGGTATCATTTAAAAAAAGATAATTTTACATGAAACTGTAGATCTATTATGTGCAACCTGCTATTTCTTTTAAATATTCTTCCCCCACTCTAGAGATGGTTACCATTATACATAAATGTGTTTATGTGTATGTGTGTGTGTGTGTGTGTATAATGTGTAAAACTATCCTATACATCTATTTATCAGTTCTTTCTCTGGATGCAGATAGCATCTTCTTTCATATGTCTGTTGGAGTTAATTTGGGCATTTATAGTGGTCAAAAGCGACCACTCAAAGTTGTTCTCAAAGTAATATGGTTGTTACTATATACAACATTCTCTTAGTTCTGCTCAAAGTATTTTTCGTGTATGTGTGTGTGTGTGATTTCCTTAATGTGAAAGAAAATTGGACCATTCTCCCTCTCCCAAACCTTCCCCATTCCAACATGTACAACACACAGTAAACTCTAGTAGTGCTATTTTCTTCTAGAATGAAATATAAACTTCCAAGTTCATAATTTAATGAACTTAACCTGGCCCCTTCCTACCTTTCCAGTCTTCCTATAAATCACTCCTTTCCATACACTTTGTAGTCCAGTAATACTAACCTGCTCAATGTTCTGCTCACAGGACTCTCCCATTTCTGTGCTTCTGCACTGGTTATCCCCAATGCATGGAACATACTGCTTCCTTAACCCCAGTTTATTGGAACCCCTGGTTTCTGACAAGAATCAGCTCAGGTTCCACCTTCTTTCCTGATTCTCTCACACATATACACACACCAGTTGCTAGTGTCCTCCATACCAAAACTCCTCTGTATTTTTAAAAATACAGAGTGGGGGTGGGGGTGGGGGCGTGTATAGAGTCCTCATAATGTAAGGTCTTTCAGGACAAGAACTATTTTATTTTTCTTTTTTGCCCTAGTACTTAACAGAATGCCTTGCATACAGTTGGTGATTAGAAAATACTAGTGGATTAACTGAAGTTTTTTGTCTATCAGTGTTAGCTTTTGGGTACTGAAATGATACCTGCCAAAATTAGTTTTACAGAAATATATTAAACAGTTAACTTTATACAAAGAGTCTGTAATTTAAAATATTTTAGCATCAGTCTTGTCAATATTTAAGATGCTTTGCACTTAGCTATTTCTCCATCATTCCCCCTTGCATATTTGAGTTAATAAAGAAGTTAGCATGCATTTTTGAAAAACAATGTAAAAATTGGCAGTTATCCACTTCCAGAAAGCAACAGAAAGTCTTTAAGAATTTTTAAACATGCATGAGAAAAAATAATGACTTTGAATAAATTGTTAAAGGAGACAGATGGATATAGGGAGTTTTGCATTGATTGTCATTTTCTTCAAGGTTCTATTGACCATTATTTTTGCTGGGTCCACTACTAGGCACCTAGGTGATACAGTGGATAGAACACAGGACCTGAAATTAGGAAAACCCTGAGTTCAAATCTGGTGTCAGACATTTACTAGCTGTGTGACTCTGGTCTCTTTGTCTTATTTTCCTCAAATGTAAAATAGGGATAATAATAGCACCTACCTTATAGAGTTGTGAGAATCAAATGAGACAAGAAGGTGGCACGTAGTAAGACACTGCGTAAATGCTATCATTATTATTGCTATTAATTGTTATTATTATTTCTCCAGAAAGTGAGTGAACACTCAAACCAGGCTGTGGGAAATTAGATTAAATCATATTAGAGGGAAAAAATCTTTGGAAAACTGAGGGTTTCAGCCAGCTGTTACTTTACTGCGCTTTATTCATCTGTACATCTAAGCTCAGAGAGAGAGAAGAAAAGGAAGCACCTCTTACTAGTGGTTGTACCTATTTTTTCTTCTGAAGAACAGTTTTTAGCAAGATGATAAAGGAAGTTAAGAGATATGACAGAGATACAGAATGGTTTTTTCCTCTTTATACTCTATATTTTGAACCTATGATCATCTCCTTCCCTTGAAATGGCAGATTATGCATACAACCTGCATGACTAATGTTACCATTACCTGCAGAAATGTTATGGAACAAAACAGGTGATTGGGATGCTTCACAGAGCAAATTTTTTTCCTCTGGTTTTTTATGTCTCTAGGTTTTCAACCTAGGTGTCATCCTTGATTCTGTACTCTTTTACCCCTAAATCTTTCACCCCCTAAATCCTAGATCTATTGCAAAGATCTATTGATTTTACCTTTGTAATATCTCTCAAATACACACCCTTTTCTCCACTGACACTGTCACTTTGCTGTATTTTGTCACCTCTAATGACCTCACATGACTGATTGATCTCCCTGCCACCAGTCTTCTCACATTCCAGTCTGTTCTCCACTCAGTTGGTGGACTGATCTTCCTAAAATACAGGTCTGGCCATGACACTTTCTAATCAATGAACTCCAGTGGCTCCCTGTTATCTTCAGGAATAAATATAAAATCCTCTGTTTGGTGTTCAGAATCCTCTATAACCTGACTACATCCTAACTCCTTAGTCTTCTCACCCTGTGCTCATTCTCACGTATTCTGCCAGTAGTTTCCTGCTGTTTCTCACACAAAACGTCTCTGTCTTCAACACAGGGTATTTATTTTTTAGGCAATTGGAGTTAAGTGACTTGCCCAGGGTCACACAGCTAGTAAGTGTCAAGTGTCTGAGGCCAAATTTGAACTGAGGTCCTGACAGTAACTGTCTACCATGCCTGAAATTCTCTCCCTCCCCATCTCTGCTTCCTTAATTCCCTGGTTTTCTTTGAGCTCCAGCTAACATCCCACCTTCTACAAGAAACCTTTTCTAATATCTCTTAATGCTAGTGCCTTCCCTCTGTTGATTATCTCCAATTTATCCTGTATGTATCCTGTTTGTATATGGATGTTTGCCTGTTGACTCCTCCCACTCCAAACATTAGACTGTATGTGAGCTCCTTTGTATCTACAGCACTTAGCACAGTGCCAGGTACATTGATGGGTGCTTAGTAAGTGCTGGCTAATTTGACTGGATCTCCACTTTTTTTTTTCTCTTCACCTCCCTAAAGCTAGCAAAGACTTAATTCAGGCAATGTAGTTTTTTAAGGCGTAACTGTGAAGCATTGGACTTCTTTTTGAAAACTTCTGTTTTTTCTCTTAATTGCCATTTTCCATCTTTCCCTATTAAATTAATTTATCTGTTTATTAGAGGCCTCTGATAAATAGATGTAGTTAATTAAGATAAAAACAGCTAGTACTGATATTTGTAATGTAAGTTGATAAATTCTCAAAAATTGCATTACTTTATAGTTTTCACTAGAAAAGTTTAGGCAAACTCCAAACAATAAAGAGAGAAGTAAATAAGTGGTTCTACGTGCATATGTGCATATACACATTTTATATTCATATACACACATATGTGTGTATACATGTATATATAAACTATTTGTCTTCAGTTTTTTCTTTTTTTTGCATATTATCACTATTATCATTGGAATAAGTATTCTGATTCCTGTTGACAAATGACATTTCTTAGACTTCTCTCAGTTGAAAATCGTCACAGATATATATTACTTTATTCAATAGATATTTTCAAAAGCTATGTTTATATTGAATTGCCATCCATATTGCAAGTTCAGCAGAGGTAACTTTATTTGAAGTAATCCTATGGTGAATTCTTTTGTAAAGTGAATAATAATAGCACCTTAATTTTCTGTGGTATTCTTAACACAGGAAACACATATACTGGTGGCCAGAATACCACTTTGATATGGTGGGATGTATATCCAGAATATATAAAAATTAGTTCTGAAGCAAATAGTTACAGAATTTGAGGGGAACCTAGAGATAATCTAGTATAACTCTTTTGTTTTAAATTAAAAGACACAAACCTGCAGAGGTTAAATAATTTACTGGGGGTAGGAAAAAATTAGGCATGGGAGAGGGTTGACAAATGTATGGGAGAGAAAATTTATAAATTTATTCATATATGTTAATGCTGCACTTGACAAAAAAGTGGCTTTTTCTGGCTATAAATGTTTAATTTCTTTTAAACTAAATATTTTGATACTATATGTGACTACAGAGAGAGGATAACAAAATCTTCTTAGGTGTTGTGGGTCAGTTTTACTGACTCACAGCAGTGTCTAGTAGGAAACTAGATATGGGGAGGATTTTGTTTTGTAGTGAGATCATAGGTAAGAGGATGTTCTGGATTCACTTTAGTATTAATTTAAATTAATTAATTTAAATAAAGAGCAACTCTAGTGAATTTGAAATATGTTCTGCCATCACCCTATGACTTCTTGTCTCTTATTAATGCAACTTACACATCCAACCCCATTTATTGTTTGGAAGTAAGACTGGTGATCTCTCTTCCCTGCCCTAGTCCCTAATGGAGGGTGCTATGCTAAGTAATAAGGAGACAAAGACAAAAACCAACCGCAGCCCGTACCCTCAAGTAGCTTTCCATGACATTAATAAGAGTATTGGCTCTTTCAAGTTGTAGTTTTTCCCACTTTCACCCACAACCCTACCCAGACTTTTTGCTGCTTCATTCCAGGATGTACGAAAGAATAAACCATTAAATTTATAATCATTGATAATTTATTCCTTCAATGGAGTTTTAGAAATAAAACCATTTGAATTATGAAGATTAATTTTGTTACTTTTCACAAGTAAGAAAAATTTTTTATATATCATTCTATTCAACACAAGTGTGTTTATAGCAAGAGAACAAAGTGAATTTTAAAATTTGTTTTAATGGAGGACCTTTGTATTTTATATACTAATTCCTCTGTATGTGTATGTCTGTTCAATTAAGATTTTTTCAAAAAACTGCTTTCTAAGGTTTATCTTAGGAATTTTGATGCAAGGTACCTTCCTGTAAACCTCTTGCCATTATAAATACCTTGCCATAAAGAGAAAAGCATCCCTCTCAATACATTTTTACTGTTACTTGAAGCCAACAGTGAAACTAAAACCATATCTAGAGTAAATACTTGACACAAGTTACACATACTATAAAAAGCATGTGAAAAATTAACAGTAGCAGTAATCTGTCTTCATCGGTATACTTCAGTTGAAGAATATATACTTGAACTTTAGAATTTCTTTTCCATTAAAGAGATATGTTCCTGTGTTTTTCTTAGAAAAGTGAACTAAGTTTAAGGGGCTGAAAGTAGAAAAGGCAACAGGCTTTTTTCAGTTCTGAGAATGGAATGCCAATGAATCTTCAGAATGCTTTGAAATATACAGTTTGCCAAGAAAGACATTTTTGTTTTTTAAGCTACTCATCAGACTTAAGAGTATTGGAAAGGCTTTGCTTGATTTACCAACACAGAAGGCCATTGCTAAGGACCCTCATTCTTTTTAGAGAAATATGATGTTAAAAATATCATTGTGTCAGGACTTTTTTCTTTACCATTCCTGGTTTTATGTATCACTGAGAGAAAACATTTTGAACTTTTTAGCTCTCTCATGGGGAAATGGTACAAGTTGCAGTGTGTGTATGTTATTTTTATGCCAAATTAAGTCTTAAATGATTCAACACATGTGGTTTGTGGGAAACAGTACAGTAGATTATGACAAGGGGTTAAAAGGGACAAAAATGATAGAATTTCTACAAAGCCAATTCTTCTAAAAAAACTGCTTTTTTTGTATTTGCATGAGAATGCCATCTATGCTAGAAGTATATTTTTTCTTCCCCCTACTTTAAAAAACAAAAATCATTTTGCTTATAGTCTGGATCAAGTCAGCTTTTTTTCCTAGCATTCTTACTACACAAAGTTTTGTTCATAGCGAACAGCATAGCTTTAAAGGGCTAATTTGTAACCCCTGTAAGGCAACCTTTAATTTAATTTAATTATAAGATTGATCTCCCTATCTCACCCACACTGGAAGTACAGAGCCCACTCCTGGGCCCAGTCTTACTACTGATTCACACAGAAACTTTTAACCTGCTCTATTTCCTACTTGAGCTGGTTTGCCCCTTCTTAAACAACTCATTGCTCTGCCCCACCCCCACTCCCAATCCTGGGTCTTATCATATTGATGCCATACTGCTGACAGCCAATTGCCTAAGCCTGCTGCAGTGTAGAACTTCCAAACTCAAGAGATCAGCCAGCCTCAGCTTCCTCAGGAATTATTATAGAGATGTGCTACAGTGCTTGGTGAAAGGTAACCTTTTAAAAAATACCTTTTATCCTAAAGATAGACTGTATCTGCTGTATTTTTTTTTCTAAGAAATGTTATTACTAGGTCACTTTAGACCTAGAAGATAGCAAGACTGAACTATAATGTAAAAACATGTTATCCATTACAATTGGACAATAAATCCAGTTAATTTCTTCAGAAGAATAATGGAAAACCTGTTTCAGTGTTAGTAAGAGAATGCAAAAATGCCTCAGTTTAAACATTTGAACAATTTTGCTTTGTGTTTTTAAACATCAATTAAGATAATGATCTTAGAAACTGGGGAATTCATCTTTTCCAGAAAAAGACACGGATCCGCCTAATCACAAATAAACTAGATTAAATTTAAGTGTCAGGTTAAATTTAAGTATCATGTATTTTATGATGGAAGTTTTTGTTTGTACTATTTTGTTTTGTGAGGGTAGTTCTAGAATGGACCTACAGTGACAAATGGAAATGTTTCTTGTTATCTTCTTAAGGACAATTTAACCATAATGTACTTTGTATAACTGATCCAACAAATTAATATGTAGGAAGAGGGAAGGATTCTTGACACTAAAATGAAGGCAGTGAAAAATGATGGAATCCAAAAGAGTTGTTTAGAAGATAGTTAGATGTCCTGTAATGGCCAAAAGGTTTGATACTGTACATCTACATTAAGATCCCTTTGTCGAGAAAAGAAATTATGGGACAAAGTTAAGTACAAATGATGCAGTACTGATTTTTCCCTGGCTAGAGTTTGCAATAATTTTAAGTAGCTCCTGGGTTTTTATGAAAACTTAAAAATCTCAGTTTAGTTGAAAACATATACTATTGACTGTACAATACTCAATATCTGATTATACTTTGTATTCATATTTCTTTTTGCTGTCTATTGAAATGAATATATTTTAACTACAACTTATTTGTAATTTTTTTTAGATTTATCAAATAGCAAACAATAAAAATCACAGATTAAATAATCATTTTGATTATTTTTATTTCTATAGTCATTGTTCTTTTGTAGATATTAGAAAGGAACAAAACAATTCTAGTTTTCTTTCCCAACTCTAGCTGTAATTCACTGAGACTTAAATTGCTTCTTACCTTTGTGTAACAGAAATTGTTCATTTTAAAAAGATTTCAAGATAATAAACATTATTTTCAGATATAATAATTTGTCTTCCTATGCAGATTGTTTTGTTAAAGTTTAACTTATTTCCGTTTTGTGTAGTCAGCATTTTTATTATCATCAGAATGACAGTTCTGAGAAATGGGCCCATGCCTAGTGCGCTAATACAAGAAACACAAGTCAGTTTTCAGTGTTTCAATATAGGATACAGAGTCTAGATGTGGCAGTGAATGAAATGTTTGTTTTTGTCTCTTTCTTATAATACCCTAAGGTTACTTCCAGTTCCATTTAAAGACTGATTAAAGGGGAGATGTGTTTTATTTTTTTGTAATCATTTGGAAACTGTTCATGTTTTAAATACTCAAGGTAAATATTTTCATTAATAAATCCTGAATTATGTAACTAATGTTTGACCTTGACCTGCTTCATCACCCACTAAGATCTGCCTACTCTGTTTCCCATGCCTTAGACTGATTTTCAGTAGCAGGTCATGGTAACATTTTAGAAAATGGTCTAATAAGTTTCTGTAGTCATTCAGGGTCTTGTTTAGGGAAGGTAGTAGAGGGGGTTCATTTTTTTCTGTTACTTTGTAATTTCTGATGTTATAATTATCAACTTCTACATCAGATGGCTCTTGCCTTTTACAAAAAAGTAGGTATGCTTGCAATATTACATACATGTTGATGTGGATTTTGTGATTAGGGGTTTCCCATGAAATGCTGTTTGAGGTCTGCTTACTAGAAATATCTTTTAGGGGAAATAATGTCCCAGCATATTACTCTTTAATCCAAGATTAATAAGGTCATACCATTGTAAGTCACTTTTTTAATGAGATGTTGTTTCTGTACAAATGCTATCTGTCGGTTTTTGGTTATCAACGTTTAATAGGAGGGAACACAATTGAGAATCACTGAGGACTTTTCCTTAGCTCCAGAGTAATGAAATAACAGAGAAATGTGGAACTAGAAAATAGTTTCCAAAAAGTGATGGATACATTTTTATCCATTACCTGAAATGCCTTCTCCTTTTCTTACAAGATTGTTAGAAACCACTTTCCTTGATTATTAAACAAAGAAAACAATAACAAGGCATCGCTGTGTCTATAGTCTCTGTCTCTGAAGCTTAAACCTGAAAGAAAAGTGGCTTGGGGTATTGCCTAAGCTTGTAAAGAAAATGCCTTAAAAGGATTCTTTAAAAATAGTAATGAAAGCTGAAGGGAAAGTCACCATGGTGAGGAGGGTCAGGCTGACTTTTCTCTCTACCCAATGACTGATCTGTATATACTTCAATATCTAAGTGCATCTGTGATACCATTAGTATGAGTAATTCCTCTTCTACTATAATTTGCAGCTCATCTATACACATTCATCCTGCATGATTCTCTATACACATTCATCCTGCATGATTCTTATCATTTCCTTCCATAAATTCTTAAGCTGGGTCCACCCAATGCACTCTGTCCTATTGGTCTTCTTCTAGCTCTTTTTATATTTTGTGAGCACTAACCTAACACCCTGGTTACCATCCGCTATCCCTTGCTCCTTTTGAGTTACTGACCCACCTCATTTTTTTCATCTTGTTATACTCTGATTCTCAAATGAATCTTTTATCCATTTGCATGTTTATAAACAATGACACAAATCACAGCCCACCCATACCTAGCCCACCTATGCAACTTTTGTATCTTCCTATAAGTTCACCAGGGGAACTGGGGAGATGTAACTTTCTGTTGATATTAGGAGGATACCAGTGGAGCACACAAACTGTCCAGCTGTCTTTGATCACATGACCACCCATATTCTTTTCCAATCACACAATTAGTTCCCTGAACTTCTATTCTTTAAAACCCTGTATCTCTTACACAGAAACTGTTGTGTTCTGTGTCTTATAGCCATGTATATATTATTATATATTTTATTCTGTAGCTTTTGAGGGGGAGTGTGGCATAGTTGATAGAGAGTTGGATTTGAGCCAGAAACACAGGGTTCTGACTCATCCTGCTGTTCAGCCCTGGCTAGAGGTTGCTAAACCTCTTGAAACTCTGAGTAACTCTTTAAGATTATATGTCTTAATTTGAAACTTCTCCATACTAGTGAAATCATAGGGTCCTAATTTCTACAACTCCTAAGTGCCACCATGTTTCCACTACTTTTCAAGTCACCCACAGTTTTGATTCTGAGGACATTGTGATGTCCCATAATTCAGAGCCCATGCAGAATTACAAGAAGAATATTATTGTTAAAAAGGGGTGTGTGTGTGTGTGTGTGTGTGTGTGTGTGTGTGTGACAGAGAGAGAGAGAGACAGAGAGAGACAGAGAGAGAGAGACAGAGAGAGAGAGCACAAAGAACAGTTTGGGATCATTGAAAGCTCTGTGCAGTTTCCAGTTATAATACAATCTACTCTTTTCATTCCTTTCAGTTCTTTTCTTGGTGTTTTCTTCAAAGCACTGCTAAAATTGATCTCTTCCAGGAAGCTTCCCTTAATTAGCCTCTTTTAACTTGATTAATTATTTAGAAATATTTTTGTAATTTAACATAATTTGTATTGTATTTATAATTGCTTATTTATTGGTTTACAAATCCTATTATTTTTAAGACATAGTTTTTGGCTCTGCAACTAGATTATCTAGTTCAGTGTTCTGCAAATATTGAATACTCAATGCTGATGGATTTTTACCATGTAGGTTGTTGCGGAATAGTGGAAATAGCTATTAGCAGTTATGAATGTTTGCTTTTTGTGTCCTTGTCTAAAGTTGCTGTTTCATCCTCACTGATCAAATTGTGACTCACCACTTTTTCCTAATAGTTATGCCAATGTGTTCCTTTCATTTTTCTGTTTTTTAATATATTTTAATCAAATGATATTTTCATACTAGTTTATGTAAAATTCCTGTTCGTATTCCAGAAAGATTCATTGTCCTCTCTAATCTGCTTTAAAGTATCACTGAACTACAAATACATACTCATTCTGTTCTTTGTTTTTGTACAACTACATTTGGCCAGTCAAGATATACCTATTTACTGGACACCTACAATATGCTTGATGCAATACTCATGTTCTAGGGAATATAGGACTATAAGGCATGAAGGAATTGCTCTGAAGGAGTTTACAGTGTACAGGGATAGAGTTAGTACAAATAAAATTTATAATGACTGGCACATATAATCAAGGATCACGTTATCCACCATAGGACAAAAACCTTTACAAATATAATTACAAACAACCATTTAAAAAAAATAGACCTAATTTATTGGGATATGTTAATTGCTAATGGGTAGGATGAGTCAATATAATAAAAATAACAATACTATTTAAATTAGCTCACTTAATAATTACATACTGTAAGAGTTCAAAGGAGAGGAGACTGATTCAGATAGGATGGATGAATAAAGCTTTTATTGAGCAGGTGCAACTTCAACTGAGACTTGAAGGATAGGCAGAATTAAGGAGAGGGAAGACATCATAGGTGAAGGAAAAAACCATGAATATGGTCTGTTTATGGCACGGTAAGGAGGTTATTTCCTAGGATATAGTGAGCGTATTTGAGAGTGATATCAAATAAGTTTGGCTGGATAGAATGAGACTAAATAGTGGAGAGCTTTATATTAGTTATGGCATAGGGAGCTGTTGAAAGTTTTTGAGTAGGGAAGTGGCCTGATTAAAATATTGTTTAAGGAAGAGTAGTCTGTCAGTAGTATTCATGATAAATTGGATGAACTGGAGAAGACTAGAGTGGGACATTATTTGATGAATTCACATGTAAATGAAATGTTAAACAGTTTTCCTGTATAGCCCTACAAGAAGTTATCTCCTCCTCCCAGACTTTCTCATGAAATGACAGTTCAGATGTTTGATGGAGTATTGGATGGTGGATGCTATGATAAATGGGGCAGAGAGGAGAGAGAAAACCTCTCTTGTCTTCTCCCTTACCCCACCCCTCAAAAAGTTTCGTTTTACCACCATTCTGAGCTTTAATTGCATCTCATATTCAAACTGGTGGTTTTATTGGGGTTTTTTTTGGGGGGGTTGGGGTTTTTTTTACATATATGTTAAAGAGGAATGGGGTCCTGGTGTGACTGACTCTTCCTGTGTAGTCTCAACTGCCTTCATCCAGTGGCCATGGCCGTACAGTCCTCTCAAGTTGATTAAAAAAGTATCACATTTGTTGTGGAGTTCTAGGATCAGAGAATTTGAGAGATGGCAGTGGCCACCTTGTCCAATCCATAACCAAAGGAATTCCCACTTTGTGCCCAACAAAAGGTCTTCAGCTAAAGTATCTCCAAAAAAGGGAACTCACCACCCCTTAAAAGTATCCCATTCTAATTTTGGATATCTTAAATTGTTAGGGAGTGTTAAGTGAAGTCAAATCTAAATTGGTTTCTTTGTACCTACTACCCTTTGCTCCTAGATCTGCTCTCTGTGGCCAACAGGATAAATCTAATCCCTCTCCTTGGGTTAATCCCTCAGATACTTGAAATCCTTCTTCCAGTCTAAACATGCATAACTTTTCAGTAGCGTAAGGTCGTGAAGGCTTAGAGTAAGGTTAGGGTTGTGGAAGTAGTGGGAGGAAAGGGTCAAATATGAAGAGCATTTTGACAAAAAATATTCAGGGCTTGAAATTAATATATACCTAGGCACTAAGAACAAGAAATCAATCTAACTGAAACAATAAGGGAACAGGTAGCAAGTAGACAAGTCCCTTACAATTACTGCCTCCCAATCCTTCTTAATGCTTTCTGTGATTCACACATTCCTTTATCTTTGTATGTTATTTTGTTGTTTAGTGATATTTTCAGCAGAATTGGTGTTTATGGGTGAACAAAACAATCATTAGCATACAATCGTCTTCCATTTCTTCAGTCTGATAGGAATAGGAAGTGGGATTGTATACAAAAATTTTTGGTAGCATAAGTAGATTGACTACTTTTGTGATCCTGGACAAGTCACTTCAGAAGCACTCAGTTCTCTAAACTGGAAATGCCAAATTCACAGACTACAAAACTCCAAACCAAATTAAAATGTACTTGGAAAAAGATTAACAAAATAAATAAAAATGCAATAAGGTATAAATAATATTAATTTGTGGTTTTCTAAGTCAATATGAGTAGGGCAGCTAGATGTTACAATGGGCTTGGAATCAGGTAGACTTATCTTCATGAGTTCAAATCCGGCCCGAGACATTTACTAACTGCATGACTCTGGGGAAACCACTTACCGCTCTTTGCCTCAGTTCCTCTTCTGTAAAAATGAGCTGAAGAAGGAAATGGCAAACCACTCCAGTATCTTTGCTAAAAAAAAAAAAAACAAAATAACCCCCAAACACAAATGGGGGCATGGAAAATTGGACACAATTAAAATAACTCTTCAACAAAAAAGGCAATTTGAAGTCCACAGGGATCCCTTTATATTTGAGTTTTGACACCATTGCTATAAACAATTTTTAAGACAAGTTATAGAGAAAATGACTGATGTGGGTAGGTGGAGGAAGTTTCCTCATCTTGTACCTATGATATGACAGGTCCAGTCCTACAGCTAGTATGTTTAAAATCTAGTGATGAATGGCATAAAGCATAATGAGACTCCTTAGATATTATTTGATCACTTCTCTGACGTTTGTAAGTTTGCCTTATGTTCCTTTCTGTAGCTCTCTGTGTCTCCAGCAAAATTTCTCACTCACAGCCCCAAATAAATGATCTACTGCTGCCCATATGTCTAGGAGTGTATACTTTGTTCTGTAGCTAGTTTTTCCTCCTTAATTGCACTAGCATCATAATAGTCAACCCTCGTCTTTTGCTTATGAGGTTAGTAGTAATAGGAGGGTATGCAAGAAATCAACCTCAAGGGATAGTATTTGGCTCTGCTGAGGCAAACATAAAATGCCCATGGCAGCTCAGGGAGTTTCTGGTTCTATCATGTCAGTTTTGTGAAACTTGTTGAATCCTTAGAAACTACCTATGTTGGTGCCTTTACCTTGGAATCCCTAGCTACATACTTCATGCAAAGTATTTCACCAGGTTAGAATGTATGAAGCTGTCTAGTCATCCTGGGGATTTTCTCAGAGAAGCTGGTTTTGGTGATTAGATTCATATTGTGGTGCACTAGGAAAAAAGCACAAAATTAGGAATCAGAGGACAGAGGCCTCAATCCTGGCTCTGTTGTATCCTGCCTACATGACATTGAGTGAGTCACTATACCTTGCTGTGCCTCAGTTTCCTAACCTATAAAATAAACTTGGACTAGATTCTCTCTAAGGGCCATTACAGTTATAAATATTATGAATATATTTCATGTACATTTCAAGTATGTAGAATGATGAATAGCAGATACCAAAATAGTTCCAATTTACCTATTACATACATATTAAATCCACCAAAAATCTATTTCCATGGCTAATAGTATTCATATTTTCCTTGTAAATAACTTAAGTACAACTTATACAAGAATATAACTTTTCTCCAAAGCTTTAAATGAAATACAAATCTTGTGTCTTTGTCTTTATTCATGTAACTTTCTATCTGTTCCTCTGTGAGGAAGTCAAAGTTCCTTCATTCCAAAATCTGTGTTCACTTTCCACTTGATGTGTCTTCTTATAGAAATATTGACTGAAAATGTGAAGTTGTATTTAAAAGGTTTTTTCTTGTTATTGTGCCAAATTTGGAATATAAATGTACTTTTTTAAAAAAGGACTTCTCTGTATGGTTCATGATTAGAGCAGGTGCCATTGATGTCCAAAGCTACTCATTCCAGTTTTAGAGAAATCAGTTCATAGAACTACAGTTGTTTCACTGGGATTGTGAACAAGAAGAAATTTGAATGACTAATTAGGAGTCCTTCTTGAGTAGTGAAAATTAAGGAAACTCAGTAGATAGTGTGACGGTTTTGATCAAGAAACATGAAGACTTTGCTAAAGCAATTAATGTCTAGGAAGAAACCATAGATGTAGCTTCCAAATATCTCTTGCTTTTTATTCTTCTCATTTAACCCTCTTTGAGGCTGGGCAGAAACAGAATAAACTAGTTTGAGGAATCAGTATTTTTTTTCTGATGAAACAGACAATTTCCTACATCTCCAAGTACAAAAATATTTTTGTCTGAAATGCTACCTTGGAAATAATTCTTCTTGATATTTTTGTTTACTTATTCTCCTTAATTGTAAACATTTCAACATTTATACATAAATTTCCCTATGTAAGTATTCAAGAAAATTTAAGTGCCTCAATTTTGGGAAAGTGAATTTTTTTATGCTTTATTTTAATTGGAAGGGGGAGAAACCGAATGATACCTGATCCATATCCCTAGATAAAAGTATTCTGTCTCTACCTCTATTTTCCTAGAGCACTTTGACTAGACAGCCCCTTTGCTCTCTTTGAATTTTACCTTGTATGATACTTATCTGAGTAGCTGTCACCATTTAACAAACCCCAAGTAAAATCTTCTTTGAGATCAAGGAAGGTTGTTTTTTTTTTAATCTTTGTATGTTCCCATGCCCACAAACACAGTGCCTTATATAACTTTTATTATTGTTTCTTGTTCAGTTGTTTCAGAAGTATCCAACTTTTGGGGATTTTCTTGGCAAAGGTACTGGAGTGGTTTGCCATTTCTTTCTCCAGCTCATTTTACGGATGAGGAAACTGAAACAAACAGTAAAGTGACTTGCCCAGAGTCACACACAACTAGTAAGTGTCTAAGGCCAGATTAGTATGCAGGAAGATGAGCTTTCCTTATTCTAGGCCCAGCACTCTATGCACTGCACCACCTAGTTCCCCTACTATGTGCCCTTCATATAGTATGTGCTGAATAAATGTTGACTTGAATTTACCAACTAATACCCAGGACTCATTCAAAAAAAGGCAACTCCCAGTGTACGTCAAAGTCAGCTCTATCTCCCATGCCATCTTTATCTACAGTGATAGCTTTTGCTGCTCATCATTTACCAAACTGTTATTGTGTGGTATTACTGTTATATTGTGTGGTATTAAGCCTGTCTTAAAGACCATTTCAATTAACAGAGTATCATTGTCATAAAATGAATGTGACTAAGTTATTACTCTCAGCAATTAGGGTTTTTTCCCCTGCATTTTATTTTTTTTGAGTATGATTATGGGGATATGTATATTCAGAACCTGTTAGAAATCATTGTTCTTCACTGACTTTTTCACAGGGCTTCACTGACCTACTTTGACAGGCTCCATTGTTCTCCATATAACCAGTTCTATGGTCATACTGCCTTCAGTTGAGTTTATTCCAGTAGACACTTGAACTCATCAGGTGTCACTTATTAATATAACCTCTCATCATCCCCAAATTCTACTCCATCTCAGGGTTACTTCATATTAGATGATATGTTTGATGTCATTGCATCTTATTTTTGTTACTTTGAGCTGAAAGTCATGGCATCTTCAAGTCTAGCCAGTCTAATCCATTCCAGAACAAGAATCCCCTCTGTAACACAACAAAGAAGTGATCCTCCATCCCTTGCCTGAAAACCTTTAGTGAGGGGGAAGCCATTACCTTCCAAGTAAATCCATTCAGCTTTTGGAAAACTCAGGTTGCTAGGAAGTTTTTTTTCATATCAAGCCTAAATTTGCACCTTAGTATCTTTTCCATTTCAACTTGGTTCTATCATTCTGGAACCAACAGAGCAAATTTAATCCATCTTTCAGATGACAGCTTTTTAGATATTTGAAATTAGTCATAGTGTCTTCTTATATCTTTCATACCGCTAACTATAGTGAGTTCCTTGGACCAGTCTTCCCATCACTTTATTTGTGAAGTCTTTTACCATCTTGATTGTCTTTTTCTGTACCCTCTCCTACTTATCAGTGATTTAATCTCCACGTATTTAAGCTCCTACTATGTCCTTAATAGTCTCAGTGCTAGGGTCAGAAAGACAAAAGGGAAATAGTCTCTACCTTCAAACTCAGTACATTTGAATATATATACATTCATTCTTATACATATATAAGCATATATGTAAGTATATATCCACATATACATTTATATATTATATAATATATCCGAAATGATTATAAGGTTTTTTGGGGTGGTAGTACACTGGCATCTAGGGGATAAGGAAAGGTTTCCCATAGAAAGTGTCTTTTAAACTGCCTTAAAGGAAATCAGAGATTCAAGAGGTGTGAAGAATGAGTGCCAGGTTAAGGAAACAGTCTATACAGAGACACAAAGATGGAAGAAGGGGCTTCATGTTTAAGCCAGGGTGGCTGTTTCTTAGCATAGGTGGATCTCGATAGGATGCATTTATTAAGCATTTAGTTATGCCAGACACTGTACTAAACACTAGTAAGCAAATAAGGAAATTCCTTCTCTCAGGGACCTTAGGTTCTAATGGGGGAGAATACCACACAAAGGGAATCTGAAAGGAGAGAGGGGCATAGTGAGACTTGGACAGCATAGTGTGGAGATGGCCAGGAAGTGTTGTAGAGACCTGATTGTGGGTAAGATAAAGTGAAAACTTGTTTATTAGAGCTGGGGGATGCCAGGTCAGAGTCCAAGGGAAGTAATATATAAGAATACAGGAAAGCTAAGCTGGGACTAGCTATCATAAACAGATGCCTATCTACTTTTCCTTAATATAACCTAATATTGTTTAGCGTTTTTGGCTGCCATATCACATTGTTGACTCAAGTTGAGCTATTACAATGTCTTACATGTAGTATGTGTTTAATCACTTTTTTGTTGAATTGTAAGTGGATGCTGGTGGCATGGAAACTTCAGAGGCAAACTTGATGTGAAAGGTGAATAAGGTCTCAGATTTATAGTAGTGAAAAGAAAAAAGAAAAGGGAATGATTTCTAGAAGACTTGAAAAAGAATAGTTGGAAGAACTTGGTGACTGGTTTGATGTTGAGGGGGAAAGAGGTACAGGTCCCAAGCGTGGGGAAATAGGCAAGAGAGTTCTTGAAAAAGCAAATGGAACTGAGGGAGTTCCTTTATCCATTCCTAAGGCTTGTGGATTTCTGCTCTGAATTAGTTAGAAGTTCAAAGGACCCAATATCCTAAGTGAGAATGGGTTTACTAATTATCAGATTTCCATAATTTTAAGGTTGGTTCAGACACTAGTACACATTTAGTGTCCTTTGGGAAAATAGATGAGTAATAATCCTGAATAAAAACCTTTCAATTTAAATGATCCATTTGTAAGAATGAATGAAACTCATTTTTACTCTCACACTTAAGATAGTAGTATCTATGACTAAAGAGAGAAATCTTTATTAGAATCATTTAAAATTCATTTTTCTTCTTGGGTTCAAACTATTAACTGACTATCGTAACAATGTTAAGTAATACTGACATCATGGGTTTGCATTTCTACAGTCATGCAAACTTCCTTAAACAGCTGTTTATTAAGTATCCACTATGTGTAAGGAAGTAGGCTTTCTCAACATGAATCAACAGTGTGATATGGCAGCTCCTCCTACACCACTACAATTCCACCCTCCCCCCCAAAAAAAACTAAAGCAATTTTAGGTTGCATTTAGAAGTATGATATTCATGAGTATTTTACAGCTTTGTTTACAATTGATTAGTAATTTAATTTTTTAAAAATCTTATTTTATGGCATTGTATCACTTAGATAATTTGTCACAAGAATCAGTGATACATATTTTGGATATTTTCCTCACATACTGAAAATCATAACTAAGTTTTGTCTATTTTTTTTTTCATGTTTTGTTTAGAAAAGTTGAATCCACATGAAAGCTATAGAATTTACTGACTGGCCAAGAGCTTTTAAAAATAAAAAAAAAAAATACTTGTCAGTAAATTCTGATGCTGGATGTGAGTTATCAATCCTTAAAAACAACGTCAAATATTGGAGTTTTCATGATATTACTCCATATGGGCTTGATATTTCTGCCAATTGTGGTCCAGTGTGTTATAAAGAGAATGTTAGTGTTTCACTTCTTTTTTGGCAAGAAATGTTTCAGAAAAAAAAATCTGACATGTTACTGACGTTTTATTTTTTTTTTACCTCATATATATGCATTGAATTTAGCATTAGCTGTATTGAGGATGATCACCAAAACAAAATATAGCTAATGTAGATACAACAGTCAGAGATTTTGGAGTGAGATAATATTCACTTAAATGATAGTAAACCATATAATCTGATCATTTCTCTTAAAACTGTGAATATTACACATTCATAACAGTTTAACTGTAACCTAGGCAAAAGGAATGCCAACAGGAAAGAAAATATTTATATCAAATGTAGAGTAACTTTATCTCAAAAAATAAGTCAATTCAGAAAAATGAGGAAGAGAGAAGGTAAAATAACTGATAATTGCTTTTGGTCAAATTTAATTTTTTTTCACTGTCAATTTGAGTTAAACAAATGTCAAATCTTCTTGTCAGACCTGTTCTTTTTACATGTATGTGGAGAGCTGCACATACCAAACTACTGATCAATATTAAGTGCAGCGCTAAAGAAATAGCTCCCAGTACATCAGAAATTCTAAAATCAGTTTTTGCTTCTAAAAATCCCATAAGGAAGAAAGGATGCAAAATCTTTTCATGGGCAAAACTATCATTAGCATCCTTTTTTTCCAAACAGAGGGAGAACAAAAAAGGTTTCCATGACTGAGGATGCATTTGATCTGAATGCCCCCTTCTGATATGGGTGATAATATTCATTTACAATCTGTTTCTACCATCTCCTTGTTCTTGATAAATGTGCAGTCTTAGTCATATGAATAATTTTTAACCCACCTTATTTCTAGGAAAATTCTCAAGTATTATTAAGTTGTTAGTATTGTGTTCAGCATAACGACCAAAGTTGTTATTGAGAGGAAAAGGGCCACTTATCACTCTGAAGAGGATAATCAAGTAAAGTTCTAGTCTCAGTTCACTGGGATTGCTCAATAAAGAGAGGCTGGAATGTTTTCTATTCCTTTTATTAAACATCAAGCTTTCCATTATCTCTGCTAATGGAAGGAAGCTGCCACAGATAACCCTGAAATAGCATCGTAGAATCTTAGCCTGAGTAATTTACATGGTTTTTAATGTGTTTGTTAAGAAGGATAAACATCTTGCTGATTGGTATTTTGTTGGGCTAATATTAATTTTAGTTGCAATCTCTGAATATGTGGCAGCCAAGAGGTTTGGAGTGAAATCTCCATAAGAATGCTAAGTGTCAATCAGAAAATTATCTACCTGTGTTCAACCTGGTATTTTGAAATTCTGTTGAAAAGCAAGTGTAATGTTTATAAAGTAAGCTTTTATTAAAAAGGCTGCATAAAAATTAGTTACCTAAGGCATAGTGAGTTAACTTTAGACTAGTACTTATTGGGGTTTATTGTTATCTGGATGATGATTACAGAATTAATCATTATGAATGATTATAAATGAATTGCTGTAAATGATTAAGTTGGAAAATTAAAGTTAAATTCAAAGTCATAAACTTATTACCATTATCTTCTTTCTCTATCAATTAACTGCTCCTCTCTTGTTTTGTGTTACAATTTAATTTGGTGCCATTAATATATAGTGCCATTGTAACAGAATGACCTGATAATAGACCAAGTCTCACTTAAATATTTTACCAGACAAGATAATGGGTATTCTTCCCCATGTAATAGTATGGTATTTAAAATACACACTTTTAGAAAACAGTTAACATCAAGTTTATTGTAATTTTGTGGCTATTGGGAGGGGGAGTAAGTAGCAAATTTTACTTAAAATCATCTTGGAAATGGAAATAACAGTTACATATATGTGTGTGTATATATATATATATATGTACATATATATATATCAGCATACACACACATATATATTAGTTTGCTTGCCTTGGTAGTGTACTTTCCAGGGATGTACACATTGATAATGAGGTTGACACATGCATTGTCAGAGCTAGCTCAGTGTTTGGTAAGCTCTGAAGGAAGGTATGGGAGAGAAGAGGTATTAGACTGACTACCAAACTGAAGGTCTACTGAGCCATTGTGCCGACCTCATTGTTGTTTGCCTATGAAACCTGAACAGTATACCAGTGCTGTGCTAGGAAACTGAATTGCTTCCATTCGAATTGTCTTAGATTCTGAAGATCACCTAGGAGGATAAGATATCAGACTCTGAGGTCCTCTCTCAAACTAAACTGCCAAACATTCAAACTCTGCTCTGAAGGGCTGGCTACTTTGTTTGAATGCAAAATGTATGCTTGATAAAAAGACTATTTTATGGAAACCTCACACAGGGCAAGGGTTCACATGGTGGTCAGAAGAAGCAATCCAAGGACACTCTCAAGATCTCTCTTAAGAATTTTGGAATTGATTGTGTGACATGGGAAACACTGGCATAGGACTGTTTAGCATGGCATGCCCACATCAGAGAAGGTGCTGTGCTTTATGAGCAAAGCAGAATTGAAAGAGTTCGAGAAAAATGCAAGATGAGCAAACTTAGAGAATTCACCCCAAATATACAGATGGATTATTTGTGCCCCACCTGAGGTAGAACATTCCAAGCTCACATTGGTCTGATCAGCCACAGTCAAACAAATTGAAATTTGACTCTAGTGATGTCATTTTGGTCCTCTTTAAGAATGAAGGACAAGAATCAAACAACTATATCAGTACAAACTTACTATTAAAAATGTCCAAAACAGAAACTTGCAATTTTGCTGCATTTGCCAATGACATGATATTTCATTCCCTTCTAGAATAGTGTTACCATTCTTTTGATTTTAAACCCTGTGTGCTGTAGACTTGTATGTGACCATGACTTCTAATGTTAATGACTTTTCCAAACCCCAAATGGGGAAGTGATTTTGGATTTTGGAACCCATTGTGTTCAGTTATAGATTCATTTGACTTGTGGGTATGTGTACAATCTGGTGTTATCAGATCTGGCAAAGGAACAGAAACGATCATTTAGATTAAGTCTTGTAATAAACTCCATATAATTATTTGCAAATATTTAAATGAGCTTCAACTATACTTTTGTTATTCACTAAAAGAAAAATTTTTTAAAAAAGCAGTGACAGAGAAGAGACATGAGGCAAGGCATATATCATGTGCATATTGTGTCCAAATCATTGCTAAAGTCAGCATATGGTTTCACTGATTATTATCATCTTCAAAATCTGGCACAGCTTTAGGGGAAAAGAGCCAAGAGTCCTCTTATAGCCCCATTCCTGTTCTCACTTTTATATTGTCCTCAATCCATGAACCCTAAAATAAGAATTTTGCAGTATATACTCTCTTCTCCTCCCCCAAAAAATGATTAACTCTGGTTTTGATGAATTCCATGTTTGCTGGCATAGGAAATTAAGGTCATACACATACACACATACATATACATGTATATATAAATTTTTTTGAGAGTCAATATAATATAGTAGATATATAGCATGAGTCAGAAAAACTTGGGTTCAGGTACTGGTTATATGACTCTGGGCAAGCCACATTCAACCAGTAGATTGAGTGCTAGATCTGAAGTCAGAAAGACCAGAGTTCAAATTTGGCTTCAGACACTTGCTAGCTATTTGATGCCAGGCAAGTCAATTGACTTTGTCTCTCTATGTTTTCTCAATTATAAAATGGGGGTAATAATAGCACCTACCTCCTAGAGTTATTTTTGTAAAGAGCTTGGCCTAGTATCTGGCTCATAATAAGCAGTTAATAAGTACTTGTTTCCTTCCTTCTTTCCTTGTTTTCTCCCTTCCTTCCTTCCTCTTTTCTTTCCTTCATTTTTTTGGCAGTCTCCTAGATCTTACTATAAGTGGCAGAGCAGATGTTGATCTGTGTTGGTAAAGAGAAACCCCACATCTGTGGTTCCCCTCACCAAAAAAACAATAGATCTAGTCTTGAAATACCACATTTTGGTTGTGTCCATATTAATTCTCTGAATTGGGATAAGCAAACGTGTTAGTATCTTTTTTTTTTTTTTTTATAATTACTTGTGTTTTTAGACTAAGTCCTGCTTCAAGGATCTGTGGTTTTTTTGGATGTTTGTACTCCCTCCACCAATGAAGAGAAGTTGCTATGGCCAAAAAATGAATCTTCTCATTGACTCATTGAAGCATTTTCCTTTAAAACATGATGAATAACTAGACCTTGGAATACTAAAAATTTCTTTTTTATAAAAGGCTTATGATACCCATTTATCCCAGGAAGACCTGTGATTTGATTTTGTTTGTTTTCCACCCTAATAATTCTGGTGATGGGTTCTGCCAAGCAAACTACACTTTTTTGTGGTTCTCCATGTGACTAGGTCCTTGTGAGGTGGCTGACTTAAGTGAGTGACCACAGTAGAGAGGAAAAAAAAAACTGGGCATTCCAAGTGGGAATTAAACATGCAGCCGCACTGTATTAACTGACCCAGATTGCTCTAGACAAGATACATGTATAGAAAATAAAGTGGTTGTCTTAGTGAATTATTACAACTGTGATTCAAATAAGCAAAAATGGCTAATTTGTGTTTGTGATGTTTTTGTTTCTTTCAATCAGAGTTGTCAATAATTCACTAAGGCAACTACATTTATTAAATGCCTTCCATATACCAGGCACTGTTAGTTCCTGGAGATAAAAGAACAAAGTAAGCCCTGGCCTAAAAGAGCTTACTGAGGAGGAAACAACATCTACACAATATAAATAAATATAAAATAAAAACAGAGCAGTTTCTGGTGGGGAGTTAAAGGAAACTGGAGTTCTGGCAGGTATGATGGAAAACTGAAGGACAGTAGGACAAGGACATCAGAGGGACAGTATGGAAGGAGGAAGCAGTGATGGTTAGGGAAGGGAGATTTAGCCTAGGCAGCCAACTGCTTTAAGTCACAGGGATTCTTAGTGGAGACATAGAAAAAGCAGACAGGGTCTTCCCTCACCATAGCAAAAGGAATGGTTGTTTTTATTCCCTAAAAAAGAGGTATGGCAGGTAGGGTAGTGAAAACAGCAGATGTACAGTTCCCTGGTCTTGCCTGATGATCATGGGTAGATGGAGTCCTGAGGCTATGAAATCAACCAGCAAGCATTCCTTAATGATTGAATGAAAAAGTACTTATTAAGTGCATATTAAATATATTAATATTTGCAAAATCAGTACTGTACTTTGTGTGAAGATACAAAGACAAAACTTAATGCTGTACACTCTTACTTTGGCAGGGGCCAAGTTTCAAGAGTGAAGAGAATATATAGATATACATACACATGTATGTATGTGTGAGTATACAGAGAAAGAGAGAAAGAGAGAGACAGAGACAGAGAGACAGAGTGAGAGAGAGACAGAGAGACAGAGAGGGAGAGAGAGAAGAGAGAGAGAGGGAGAGAGAGAGAAGAGAGAGAGAGAATGAAAAGTAACCTTAGGTGGGAGGCATTAACAAGTGGGCAGGACAAGGGAAGGCTTATTCAAAAGGTGGAATTGAGGTCAGACTTGAAAGAAAGCAAGAATTCTAAGAGGTGGAAGGGAGAAAAGAGTCTAATCCAGATTTGGAGAACAGCTAGTGGGGAAGGGGCAAACCAGACTAAAGATGTCATTTGGTTGGGCCATAAAATGAATGAAAGTGTGTAATGAGTAATAAGGCTGAAAACACAAGTTGGAGCCAGGTTTTAAAGAACTTTAAATACCAGAAAAATTTCTGTTTGACCCTAGAAGTGACAGAGATCGGGATTCTGTTCAGTGGAATATAACGTCGTGAAATATGTGCTTCAGAAAAATGACTTTGGGAGCAGTGTTGAAGATTGATTGTAGAGGGGAGAGAATTGAATGGAGGAAGCCAATTAGGAGACTTTCATAGTAAACAAAAAGAGATGGGATGAGGGTCTGATTCAGGGTGAAAGGTTTGTGAGTAGCACTAGAAGGGATTTTGAGAGGTCATTTAGTCCTGTATCTTAATTGAGAGTTGAAGAAACAGGGTAAAAGGAATGTTTAACCATCTACTGCTTCTTAATGGAAACTAATTGGAACATCCCTGTTGGTGTCTCTTTCCTCAACTCTCCCATGAAGACATAGGACTTAGATAATCTCTCAAGGTCTCTTTCAACCCTAAAATTCTATAATTTTACAAAAAGTTATCCCTGAGATTCTAAGGCAGGCAGTGACAATCTATTCTCCTTCTTAGAAGGAGTTCAATGTAAAGTGTTAAGTTTGAATTCAGGGGGCCTAGTTTCAAATCTAGCATTTCCCTTTTATTAATTGTGAGACCTTGAGCAAGCTACAACCCCAGTGCACTTCTCTTTACATAAAATGAAAGGTTTGGAACAAACATCTCTAGAGGTTTCCCAGGGCCTAAATCTAAGTTTCTTTGGGGGCTATTGATAAAGCTTTGAAGCTTTCTAATTTCAGGGTGATAGCATCTGTTAAAATCTGATGGAGGTATATAATGAGTGTGATTGTTTACTTGGGGTGTAGTGAGAATAACAATCCCCTGGAAAGGAGGAAGCTGTTCCTCACATCAAGCATTCTACTCTTGAGACATTAAAAGATACAAAAGGGACAAAATTGTCACTGGAGTATTCGGGGTATGAAAAAGTGTCCCACAACTCCTGGCTAACAGATGTTTTCAGAAGTGTGGTAACCAGGAGCCATGCATAGACTGCCCAGCATGATTCAGCTATTTTCTACTTCAGCCAGGCTTGTGCTTGAGAAAATACGTGTCTGAGATCAACATCATGGGATTGTAGTTAGAGCTGAGACTAGAATTTGTCTTTTCCAACCAATTCATTTTGCAGATTAAGAAACTGAGGTCCAGGAAGGTGAAATGACTTCTCCAAAGTCACTCAAGTAGCAGAGCTGAAATTTCAACCGAGGTCCTCTACTCCAAATCATGTGCTTTTTAAAAGTTTTCACTATTCTGTACTGCAGCTCCCCTTTGGTCTTCTGCATGGTATGTGCCACAGAAAGCTAGATAGGGGAGAAGTAAGAGAAACTAATTTTTTTTTAAAAATGTTCTAGGATATTAGTAATGACATTTTCTTTTAATTTTTAAAAATTAAACCAAATTTGTGCAGTAACAAGGACCCTATTGAAAGACAATGTTTTTTTCTGCATTTCATTTTTATCTTTTTTGTTTGATGGGGTAAGGAGTACTGGTTTGTTGGCTAAATAGTTGTATTTATATACAACAATACCTAATTTCAGTAAGCAAACCCTAATAAATACTTCGCTGGGCAGGAATGAGTGGAAAGTCAGGAGAATTTAATTCAGTTCTGTTCTGTAACCTTGGTTAAGTAACTTCCCTTTTCCTTGATTCAGTTCTTTCTATGTTTGGATTTATGTAACAGTGATTTATTGACCTTGTGTGACTTGAATGAGGATTGTCTTGCACAACTATGCACACAAAGAGGATATGATAACAATACTTAGAGCTAGAAGGAATCAACTAGTTCTGCCCCAGGATTATATAGATAAAGACAATGAGGCCTAGAGAGGTGGGAAATGACTTGCCCAAAGTCACATAAATAGTAACTAACCCATCCAAGAGTCAAAACCAGATCCTTTTACTCTAAATCAGTATGTTCTCCATAAAAATATACTGTTTACTCCACACACCTATATCTTTCTTTGTCCATGAGTATGCTTTGTTGGCACTATCAAAAGTGGATATAAATGGAGTTGTCTACCTTGGTTAAGATGCTCCTCCAAATTGATAATTAATGGCCAACATAATTTATCTCATCTCTCAAATCAGGAATGTGCCTGTTATATCCCCAGGGGGAGGGCAACAAATAGGGTAGATAAGTTACTTCCTGTTTTAATACTAATTGCAGAAGATTTTTTTCTGAGTTCTTGAAATGTTGAAAGATGATATGCTGCAATTATTAATATACATTGAATGAATTAATGGAGTGAATGAATTGCTCTTAAAGCACAGTACAAATAAATGAGGATCATTATTATGCCAAGTCAGAAAAAAAATCTTAATTATGTCATTAAACTCTGTTTTAACAAGGCAGGGAAACATATCACATTCTTGAAAGATTTCCATCCAAAACATTTAGATTTTCAAGCAATTCGTTACTTTAAAGGATTAAAACCTCAGCTATCCAGAAAATTCTGGCCATGCAGAATGACTCATAACACTGAAGGTTCTGGCTGAGGCTTTACTTTATTAGTTGTAACTGATAAAAAGAAAGATTATTCTTAGCAGCTTCAGTTGCAAGTTCCTTCCTATAAAAATGTTGAACTCCTATACATCTACTGTTTTTCTACTGGAGTCATGGAATATCAGTAATTCGGCAGCTTTAGGTTGTATGTGTGTTGGTTTCTCAGCTAAAATCTTAAAGGTTTTCAAAGGCAAAACTGGAGTATTAGCATTTCTTTTTTAAATCATTAATGTACTTTTGATATTCAACTACCTACATTTTTTCTCCTGCAGTCATTTCTGTTTTGATTCTAAGAATTACTTGTTTTCGATTCTGTCCTTTTTCAATTATCCCATCAGCAGAATTGTCCTTTTTACTTAGTTGAGTTACTCTGGGTAGATCACTTAGCGACTCTTGAGTCTCATTTTTTTTATCTATCAAAGGAGACACTTGTATTTACTTTCTCAGTCCCTTCCCAGCTATAATATTCTACAATTCTCTGACTTGTTATAGAAGCCTTTATTCGATAGTGGGGAAAAAAAGAAAGGTCAGTGTTTAGAAACAAAGTTGCAGTGTTCTTTTCCTCCTTTTGGCTGTATTGAAGACTTGAAAATCCATTTGTTGAAATTTTGTCCTATATTCATTAATAAAAGTTTTTATTGGATTGTGTACTGTAGATCCATTTTAAAAATATGGCAAACATCTCCAATCATCAAACAAATAGTCATTTGTATAGAACAGGATGTCATACAAGAAAAGAAACAAAAGGGGTGATGAAAACATAATCCTGATATAATATTGGTGTCAAGTAAAAGACAGCATATTATACGACTATGACAGGTCATCTACTAAATACAAATAAAAGCCATTTTGCTTTTACTCAACTATGGGAAACAACAGCCGGAAATAAAACTTGTCACCACCCTCCTTTTCAATCCTTTCCTATTCTATTTTTAAGATTCACCTTTTGTGTCTGTGTGTATGTATAGACACATGTAAACACATACATACATGTATATTTGTATACATATTTATTTACATGTATAAATATAAATGTGGTCATACTGGTGAGACATCACAAAGTTTTTAAAGGCAAGAAATAAACTGACGCATTCTGCTGAACTTGTTAGAATCTTAGCAATACAAGGAAAGGGAAAAAGTGTTACCTTTTCCTCACCTTCTTTCTACTAGTTAGTCCAATCACCTCTGTATCCAATTTATATACGTAGACACCTTCAGCCAAATATTATATCTACACGTACACACTCAGAAGCCATGCTTTTCCTTTTCTCCTTTCTAGTTATGGGCACTTCCACTCTCAACTCTCAGGGAAAAAAAAAATATGACAGCCAAACCCCTAATATCAGTGACATACCAAGGCCTTCTTTTAAGCTGCATGAAGTATTGGGATACAGTTGTTGGGAAACTTTAAATTAAAGAACATTCCTTGACCAAAGAGGCAATGCTCCATAGTGGATAGTGAGCTGACATCAGAGTCAGAAAGACTGAGATCCAAGCCTCACCTTTGATCTATATTGGGTGTGTGACCAGGAAAAGTCTCTGACCCTCTCAATGTTCTAAGCACCTCTCTCAGATTATAGATTGCATTGGCAGAGGGGATTTCCTTATTCAGAATTTCCCTACGTCAATGAAATCATAATTCTAATCCATCTATGTAGCCCATTAACCCAAAATTACACAGTAATCTTTTTCAAAGTTAACTTCAGCAGTGAGGTTTGTGAAGCTTAGCAAGCTGTCTGTTTGAAAGAGACAGAAGGAGGAAAAGATTTCTATCTTTGATCTAGGGAAAGAAAGAAGGAAAAGGCACTGCTTGTAACACCAGCTGACCTTGCAATTTCTTACACAGTTGAAATTGGTAAGAGATTGGCAGTTCTGTAGCCCCAAGACAAGGAGGTGGAAAGAAAATAGAAAATGAAGGAAAGTGACAGAGAAATGGAAAATCATATATGTATTGCTTCATTCTCCTCTCTTCCCTTCCCAGGTAGTGGGAGACATCTAGCTTCTTCTTCAGTTTTGGTCTTGCCTATCTAAGAACAGGTATTTATATAAAAAATTATCCACTTTCATCAATGTTGCTATCTCATAGCAAAGAACTATAGAGAATAATATCAAACTCAGATAGAAAGGATCTCTATAGGCTGCATATTGACTTTGGATAACACAGATTAACATTATCTTTGTCATATTGTACTTCTATTCATTTTGTTCATCATTTCCCAATTACATTTTAAACTGGTTCAGGCAAGGATATGGGTCTGATACGTCTGATATAGAGTTCTTCAGGCAGTTCGTAATCCATCGTCCATTCCTCATTTTCTTCTCAAAATGAAAGTTAGTGTGGCACAGTAGATGAAGAACTGGCCTCAAAAGTAAGACTTGAGGGTTCAAATTCTGTCTGAAACATTGGCTGTGTGATAGCCACAGGTCTAGCCTTTATCTTTTTCTTCTCCTAGAGTATGGGAATTAGGAAAAATTAGGAAAAATGGGAAAAAAAATCAGTAAATATAGTATTGTAGAATTGGCACGACCATCATTTTAAGTTCTGACTACCCTACAGTAGTTATTGCTTCTGTGTAATTAATATCTCAACATTGAGAGGAATCGTGCCGGTCATGTATGTGCTCACTGCACATGTAGTGTGCATGTAGTATCACTGCAACTGATTTCTCTTAAGAAGCTGTGTTTTCCTTCTACATTAGTTTCTCTTGTAGATTTCAGAGTTTTATAGTTTTCCTATTGTAAAGGCAGCTGATGGGAGGGAGGTGTGAAAGAGCATCAGATTTGGAATAAAACATTATTAATTCTACCTCAACTACTCTATTGGTTATGATTTATTGTGTTGTCATTTTATGTCTCATGGTTTTCCAGTGTATCATACTGTGTTTTTCCATTTGCAATACAATTAAAATGTGTATCAAAAAATAAATGCATTGCTAAATAGAATTAACTTGAAACTTTTCAGGATTTCCCTTCTCTGGCATCATTCTAACTATCTAGCCTTATTTCTCACCACTCCTCAATAATCACTTTCTGCCTAGACTGATAAAGTTCCCCCCATTGTCATTCAAGTGTATCAATGTTTAGTCCTTTACTCATTCTGGTCCACCAGATAACGCTCCATCTCTTACTCCATATACCTAGAATGCTCTTCCTTCTCCTCTCTATCTCATTAAATTCTGCCAGCCCTTACATGAGGCTGCCATGAATGTTTCAACCCCAGATGAGATCTCACTCTTCCCTACTCCTCTTTTATTTGTCCACTTTATTCTCTGGATATTTAATATGCTCCTTTTTATTATTATTTAATTATTTTTTGTTTATGGCAGAGTGGCACAGTAAAAAGAGCTCTGGATTTGGAGCCAGAAAAACTGACCCCTATCCTACCTCTGTCACTAACTTCTTAGGTACCTTTGGGCAAGTCAATTTTCTCTCTCTGGACCTTAGTTTTCTCATCTGTAAAAATAGACGGGTAGGCAGGGTGACCCTGAGATCCCTTCTGGCTCCCAATCTATGAACCTATGAGTCTGTGATTCTTTACATGTCTTGGCTTCTCCTCTAGACCAGGGGTTCCTAACCTTTTTCGTGTCATGGATTCTTTTTGAGAATTATGTTTTTTTAATTACTTAAAATATATAAGATTACAAAGGAATGCAACTATAATGAAAAACAATTGTCAAACTATTTGAAAAATAGTTCTGGGACCCTGGGCTAAGGACATGTGGACTATAACATAAACTCCTGAAAGGTAGGGTACAGTCTTTTTTTTTTTATACCTTTCAATAATCCCTTTGTACAGTATTTGTACATAGCAAAACAATAATAATTGTTACCATTACTCACATTCATATGGCATTTTAAAGTTTATAAAGCACTTTTCTTCCAATGAGTGTAAATGAATCCCAAATTTATAGATGAGAAAATTGAAATTAAGAGATTAAGTGACTTGTTTAAGCTAAATCAACTGAAATTCAAACCTACCTTCCTGTTATGCTGTACTCCTTTTAATATGCCAAGCTATCTCTAGTATAGATGGTCAATAAATACCTTCCATGAACCAATAAAGTTATTTCAAATTCACTTCGAGGAATGTAGGAGTGATGGGAAGTATTTCACCTTCCTACATTCTGAACTCTTCAATTTCTCATTTTTCTTTTCATTTCTGTTAGTTGAAGCGTAGAAGGAGAAGCATTTATTAAATTCTTGGTAAGTCCTATGGAGTTTGCCAAATGCTTTACAAATATTACTATCCTTTGATCCTTAAAACAGCCTATCGTGAATCTCATTTGTACAGCTGAGGAAACTGAGGCAGTGAGGGAGGACCTTGTCCAGGGTCACAGTTCCTGAAGTCATATTTGAACTCAGGTCTTCCTGACTCTGGACCCAGTGTTCTATCCACTCCCCACCTAGCCACTTCTTTTTATTAATGATATGCATTTTATAGTCTTACACATCCTTATTAAAAATATCCATTATTTAATCTAAATCATTTTGTAAAGAAATTACTTTTCCTTCTTTTGTCCATCAACCTTTTAAAACAGTAGTAAGTATATATGGGAAAAGGAATGTCTGGAATCAAGGATGAGATGATACCCAAGTTAATTCATCCCCTAAGGATATTTTATTTTCACTCCTTTTTTGGTCATTATTTCTTTTCTTAGGAAAAAAAAAAGGAGTCATGGTAGGTAATATAAGTTAGGTGACTTCAAAGCAAGAAATTTATACCCTGAGATGACTCCAAATTCAGAAACTGAAAATACAGTAGCTCTTTGCTGCATGGTTTCTACCCTCCATAATTATTTGGTGTTGGTGTTGTAAGGTTTTTGGCAACAAGAATATAGACTTGCTATAACCACTAATGCCATAGTGCAAAGTCCTTACATAGCTTAAACTCATGCCTATTTCCAAACCTAAATCAAAGCAGATAAATGGTGCATTGTGTACATTTCTGTTTTCATCATATCCACACAAATGTCCACTAACCAAATTGGTTGATCTTTACTTGACCTAACATGTTGTTCCATTAAACTGACCATGATAGAAGGTAGTACTAGCATATGATTCATATTTCTAGTCTATGATAGATACTGAAGTTTCTGTTTATAGTGCTAAAACTGTCACATTTATTAAATCTTCATATGGTTGCCTTGGACTTCATGGTCCAAATTCTTTATGATCTGATTTCTGTTTTGAAGAATTCTTTTCTTAAATAAAAAAATCCAACTACTTTCTAAATCTTTAATTCTTATTCAAGGGAAACTTGGGACTCATTTGGCTTAAAGCTTCCTGTTTATTTAAATTAATTTTGATGTTACGCTGTAACATTAATTAAATGCTATATATAACCAACATAATTTATTTTGGCAAGGTATTATTTGACTTTTTTCTGGCATTTGGATTTTCTCTAGGTTTTTGTGGTCTTACTGATGTAAACTATTTGTTGCTAATTTTACCCCCAGTATCATGATTTCCTGTATATTTTATTGCACTTAAATTGGTTCATTCGAAGGAAATCTCTCAATTTTACCCAACTTCAACCATTTTCTGTTCTACTTAAGAAGTTTATTTCATTGTCCAAACACCAGAAGCAAAGAAAAAATGTTGGTTTAAGTCATCATTAAAAATTGGCTCAAAAAAATCTTAAAATCCATAGGTTTAGCAGTTATTTTCCCTGCAGATAAGGTAATTGAAAGAACTGTGCAAAGATTGCCTAAAAAATATAGGGTTATCATGAGAAAAAAAAAGTGATGGATGATCACCCTAGCATATATTTCTTCTGTCCTCATTAGATATAGGGCCAACTGTGGAATTACAAGTACTGTGAGTCAAAAGCTTCATTTTTGTTAAAGTTTTCTCTCAGAATAATTCATTTAAGTCCTAGAACTATCATGGCAGGTACATGGTAAGTTCTTAACATCTTCGAGTCATCATGGCACAGGAAGCCCTGCCTTCCAACAGCGTAGAATTTATCTTAACAGAGAATCAAATCTGTTTTTTTTTCATTGATACAAAAAAATACAGTCTTGTGTACTCCACTTAGTATTTAACAACCTCAAATGGAAGGTTTCCTTGTGACTAGTTTAAATGAAATAGGTACAACATATATTTTTTTAAGTTTTCAGTGAAAAGAACTTTTTGTCTTCATCATGTTTTATAGTAATTCTTCATATTTTAGATATATTTAATATAATCTATGACAGTTGTAGTTTAACAACTCTGTATCAATATTTTATGTACAGAATCAAACTATAAATGGTTTACTCTTCCTATCAAAATCATAGTGTTCAAATGAATTTAAGTGTTAGAATTATGAAGTTAGTTTTATGAAATCATTCAGTAGCAACTAAAGAATGTTTTCAATGAGTTGAAAAATGAGGTTGAATGAAGTAGAACCAGTTTTCAGTGCTCTATGGGCAGTTGGTTGACAGCAGATCTTGCTTTTATATGTCATGAACATCTCTTCTACTTTTAAGACCACTGTTAACAATCTTGTTTTGCTGTCAGTAATTTGAAAGATGTAACCTCAGAACACTGATATTTCTTCCCCTCCAAGGCAAGTTTAAGTTAGGAAATGAAAGTGATTGAGCTACTATTTTCCATCAGCCTGAGAACTGATACTGTCTACTGTGATCTTGAGGTAAATGATTAGGAGATGATGAGTGGTTGGACAGTTGGGAAATGTTTTACTTTCTTCTGATATAGTTTCACAGTTAGGGTTCATTATTTTGCTTGAAATGTGATGAATTCCTGGAATAATAGGAACTCTCTCTCTCTCTCTCTCTCTCTCTCTCTCTCTCTCTCTCTCTGTCTCTCTGTCTCTCTGTCTCTCTGTCTGTCTCTCTCTCTCTCTCTCTTCTCTTCTCTTCTCTTCTCTTCTTCTCCCTCTCCCTCTCCCTTTCCCTCCCTCCCCTCCTCTCATTCATACACACACACACACACACACACACACACACACACACACACACACACACAAAAGACGGTTTTTATCATAAATCATTTGGGAATATTCTGTTCTCTTCCATTGGTGTAGATAAATGAAAGATAACTGGGTACTAAAGAAAGCAGTGCTGAAACTATGAAATGTTAACTTTTTAATCTGAATTTTATTTTCTTTCATGTATGTTGTTTCACATTTTTTTTTTCTGATGTGAATATCTGATATTATTACAGGTCAAAGTAATGGGACTTTGTAAGTACCCTATGTTTGAAGTCTGTTATCTTTTGAAGATCTTTTCCAAGTTAAATAAGTATACTTTTCAATCTTGTTTTATATTCTGTTTTTCAGTACTTAATTACTTGTTATTTTCCTTGAGCTTTATTTAACTTTCTCCTTTGAAGCACAAACAACACACCTCTTTTCTAAGTGATAAATGCAGATCATGTGTGTGTGTGTGTGTGTGTGTGTGTGTGTGTGTGTGTGTGTGTTGTTTCCACTCTCTGTATGCCTCTCTGTCCTGATCATTTTTATAGGGCTTGATCAGTGAGGACTAACAAACCACTCTCTGGCTTGTAATTGTAATTTGTTTCCTTCTTGAAGCATGTCATCCTCCAAACTCAAAGGATGTTGTTGTTGTTGTGTTGTTTTGAAGGGATGAATTTCATTTTGGTGCTAGCCCTATGCTAGAGTAACTATGATTTAGTGGAAAATACATACTGAATTACCTTGGATTTAAATCCTGGCCTGACACATAGATGTGTAGCCATGCGAAAATCTCTTAACCTCTCTAGACTGCTGTTTCTCATCCTATAAGATTAGGAGTTGGACAGGTTGCCTCGTGAGGTTTCTTCAAGATCTGCATCCTATCACCCATTCTCATGGACTTTTTAAAAAAGGAAGAAATGAGGTAATATATACATGTGTGTATATGTACACACACACACGTATATATATATATATATATATAGGTAATAACAGTTCTTGATGTTAACATAGTGCTCTAGTGTTTTCAAAGTTTTTTACCCTGAGTCTTGTGACAGTCTTGCAAGACAGGTACTGGAGATGGCCTGAATCCTTTTTTTATAGCTGCAGAAGCTGAGGTTTGAAAAGCTCAGTGACTCGCCAGTGGTCATACTGTGATCTAGTGTCAGAGGTGGGATTTGAATTTATAGTCTATGATTGAACTTCAATAAGTGTCATCAGTTGTAATTATTACTTAATCCTTTCCTATGCTCCTTCCTCCCCATCCATGCATCTGTTCCCATGCTATATGTTGCAATATTGGTTCTTAGTGAAGAAGATATATCCAATATTTGGCTCACTGAATCATATGTCTCAGTGGAGACAATATATGGTATGTGCTGGAAGTATACTGAATCCTTGGAAGTAAGAGGAATGAGAATCATTCTATTGGATCTGGGTGGGAGAATATGACATGCTAATATATGGGGAAATGATTCCATGGGCCAAATTTCTCTGCAGTTTTTGGATAGTGACATTTTGACACATAGCACTTTGAGGTGAGATCTTCATAAAATATTTCCAGTTTGAAGGGAGGAAGCATGGTGTTGATAGAAAGTGTGCTGAATTTAGTTTTTATCTCAATCTTCACTATAATCTGTGTGCCCTTCAGTAATTATTGTATTTTTTGTACCTCATTTTCTTTAGAGAGTTAGACTAGGTGGTCCTTTTAAGTTCTAAAATTCTGTGATCAAGTATCAAGAATCAAAATTCTGTGATTCAATATTAATTCAAGTGCTCAAGATCTATATGTTCCAGTTTCTCATACACATGGGGACAGGCAGGCAAAGACCAACAGAGAGACAGAAAGAGAGAGGGAGAGATATTTTTCATTTTGTTTTATTAAATTGTTAATCCTCCCATAATTTAATTTGCTTTTTTTCTTTAAAAGCTAAATATCACTTTCCCTGCATGTTAATGTTTTATTTTTCCATCATTTGAGTAAGGGTTAGACTGAAACATTTTGTTTTAAAAATTTGAAGGATAGATTCTGATTTTTGTAATCACTTGAAATCTTAAAAATAAAATATATTGGCAAAGAAAATTTAACCTCCCATGTGCCACATAATATCTATTATAACATTTGTAAAATTACTACAGGCAAGGAGGTTCAGAACGGTAAGTGGAAGTACATACTGAATTCAATGTTTAATCGTCATGAATTCTCAAAATTTCAAGAAAGATTTGACAGCTTAACTTTTAGAAGAAAGGTACTATAATAAGTTCAAGTTCCAATAATGATTATAGTTATTAGCATAATTGCATTTACTTTGTTAACTGATCTTTCAAAAATCCTAATATACTTTGACAAAATTAACTAATCACAAATTCTATTTCTCTCTTTTCTCTTAAGTGATGCCCAGGCTATTCCTCCAGAAGAGTATTTGTAAACAATAGAGACTGTAAAGATATGAAACATTTCCCATCTATCTCATTGAAATAATAGCAAATTATTTCATTAGAATGACTTCAGTTTCTTTAGTGTACTAATTATGATGAATTAGACTGAATTCCCATTAATGAATTATCTTATACCTTAACACTGTCATAGCTACACCAGAAGTAACTGGACTTTCATATGACTAGCTACCAGTTTGGGGAAGGGGAGATATTTTTAAATTCTGGTCAGTTTTATTACTTTTTCAAGTGACCTCTTCATAATTGTCTGATTTTAAATTGTGATTTTGTTTTAATTGTAATGTACATATTTGAAGGCATACTTAGAAATTTGCGATATTCATTATCATGTAAACTCCTTGAGGGCAGGAACTGTCTAAGTTAGTTTTTTTTTAATGTTGGTCAAAGTACAGTGCTCAGCTCAAAATAATCACTTACTAAATACTTGTCCTTGGGTACAGCTTTTTGTTTGAATCCAAACTTCACAGAACAAATCCCCTTAATGTGGGCTAAGGGAAACCAGGAGAGCAGGGCAGTGGGTTTTCTCTCATTGGAGGTCTTCAAGTAAAAGCTGGATGGTAGGTTGTGCGGGGGACTAATTTTCAGATATTATTTATAGTAGATGGCCTCTGAAGTCCTCTCCAGCTCAGATTGTTTGATGCCTAGAGCACTGAGGACTATCGAAAAGTCATTTTTCTTTGCTCGAAACTTTTTTTGGTATACTTTATTTCATAATATGGAGCAGAGAACACTAGCCTGGGAATGAGAGAACCTGTTTGAAACCAGGTTCTGCAGCTTTACTAGCTGTTTGATCTTAGATAAATCACTTATCTCCTCTAAACTTCAATTTTATTATTTATAAAATGGATATAATACTTGCCCCATCTACACCGCAATGTTGTTATGAGTAAAGTATTTTGTAAACTTTAAACTACTGCATATAAATGTGAGGGTGAAGAATAACGATGATATTTAAACAATACTGCAAGAGTTGAAATTTTGGTTGTTTAATTTGAAGGCAGCAAAAGAACCTGGTATACAGTTCTGACATCTGTGGTATAGTGGAAAGAGTCAGAAGACCATGGTTTAAGTCTTGTCTCTTCCGTTTTCTAGCTCTTTGACCCAGACCAACTTCTCTAAGCCTTCATTTCCTGGGAATAATAATGCCAACTCTTAACCTTTCAGGGCTGTTCTGTGAGTCACATGAGATATGTGCGTGAAATTGCTATAGAAATATTATCTATTGTTATGAATAAGACTACATTATAAATCTGAAGCATTGACACTGGTATTAATTCAAATAGAATTTTTCTTACCTTTCACTTTCAAACAATGATTGTTCAATTAGAAAGCAAAAAAAAATCTACTGATACCTTTTTATATGGATAATTCTAGAACTTAAATAAAAAAGGAATAGAAGTGAGCTTCCATTTATTGACTTTTTCATGAAATCTTCACTTTGTTTGGCGTCCACATGTACACCTTAGGGGAGAAGTCTTAGCTTTTGCACTATGTGCAAAAATTAGGGCCTTTCCCCCAGTGCTTTGGAATGACCTCTCCATGATATTTAGTGTCCTCAAAGCTGTTTTGTCTATGTTCCATTTCTTTTTGATTCCTGTGTAACATTTGCTTTTATTAGTGGAAGGGGCAAAGCATGGAGGCCAAGTTGCAAGCATACTATGTTCATATTCCATTTTTTTGTTGTTGTTTCTATTACTTTTAGAATTTTGAACATGTAATAAATTTTTGTTTATTGGTGGAAGATTAAAAGGTTCTTTCTGCATAAATGACAAGCCTGCAGAGCAGATGTTAGCCTTATGCTTATGCAGAATGAGTGTAGTGTGATCAAGAGGGTTATGGAAAAGCTTTCCCATACCAAAGTCTCTATCTGTCTTCTTTCTACATTCTTTCCCTTACCAATCTCATTCACTCCTACTGTTTGTACTACTGCTATGCAGATGACTCACAAGTCTATATATCTCTACTCCTGAATTTCTTTTTAGCTCCATACCTGCATCTGAAAGGGACATTTCTACCACTTCTCTTTGACCATCCCACAGGCTTCCAGAACCTGTTCTTTCTCCTTGAGCCTATTCTTCTTTTTGACTTTTCTGTGCATCATTATTTACCCTATCCCCCATACTTATAACTTGGAGGGTTGTCTTTAACTCATCTCTTTCCCTTCTGATTGGTAGTCAGTCAGTTTTCAGTCAGAACAGTTGATGGAAATGGGATCTGAACCAACAAAAGGAAAAGACCATGTCTTTGGGATCTGGACCCTAAATAGGAAAAACCCATAAACTTTCCCATTTGGCTCAGGTCCCTGGAGTTCACCTGGTGCAACTGTCCTAATAGTCTAGCCAATGCTTACATTGAATCTGGCCCACTTAACATTAGAGATACAAAAGCTGAGATTCCCTAAGAGTCTGGCCAACATGGCAGATTTTTAGAATCATACTCACGTTGTATGGTGTTTTAAAAAAACCTTGTTTTTCTTTGGCTGAGAGAAGGCTTGGGCCAAATTCATTCAAGCAGGACCTTTAAGTCACTATTTCAGGGTCCCAGCACCCCCAAACTTCAACACTATTAGTTTTGTGAGTAAATAATCTCTTCCTCTTTTTTCTACTACAGGCCCTTATTACCAACTTCTTAGACTAATGGATTAGCTTCCTTTCCAGGTTTTCTCACCTTTATTCTCTCCTCTCTCCAATCCTTTAACATAATATTGTCAAGATAATCTTTCTTAAGGACAGATCTTGTCACATCATTCATATCATATTCACATCATGTTGTTGGTTCCATTTTACCTCCCAAGTTAAGTTCAGACTCTTCTGACTTGCATACAAGTTCCGCCATAATCTGGTGGCACCCTTCCTTTCTAGCCTTACTTCACATAATACTCTATCCTTCAGCCAAACTGAGCAGATCTCTCATAATCCTGCTTCATCAAACATGATATGCATTGTGCTCTGATTCTTTTTTCCCAGGCTCTTCACTGTGCCTGGAGCCCCCTCCTTTCTTTCATTCACCTATTGACTTTCCACCCATCCTTTTAAGTTCAATTTCATTCAGCTTCTTCCAGGAAACTTACCCTGATTTTTCAAAGTTGTTTTAGGCCTTCCCCTCACAAAACACTATTTTGTAGCTTCTTGGTGCTCTTGCCACTAAATATGGTACTGTGACTCTCTATTTTGGTGTCTTGTATGTTCCTTAAGGAGTAGGGACTTAGTCTTGTTTAGATTTTGTATTTCACCACCACTACCTAGGACAGTGTCCTACATAATAGTCAGTCAGTCAACAAGCTTTTATTAAGCACTTGTTATATGATAGGCATTGTGCTAAATACTGAGAATACAACCATAAGTAGAAAGAAAGACAGTTCTTACCCTCAAGGAGCTAATGAGGAAAGACCACACTTAAAAAGAAACTGAGATAGAGAGGCATTGTAGAGAAAGTCTAGAGTGCTGGAGGGTCTGGGTCCCCTGCTTAAATGGAGATTTTAGTTGGAACCATCTAATCATAAGGAGAGGCCTCAAAGGCAGAAGGTACTTCCATCATGTAAATTTCAGAGTTGGCATTAGCTTCACAATGTAGAGCTGAGGCATGGGAGAGGACTGGAATGCAGCCTAGAGAATAAGAAGATGCTTGATGACATTTACTGCATTCTATTTTGTTTTATAATACTGATTCCTGAAATTCCTGTATTGGCAACTCATTCTTCTCTGTTAAATATTGCCTCTGCATCCATTTTCACAAATGAAGATAATTCACTTAAGTCCCTGACATCTTAGTGTAAAAGGATTTGTCATGTTTAGAAATTGTTAGGCCTTCAGAATAGCAAGCAAAGTAGCAATAAAGGCTGGTGGCCACTGATAGAAATTGATAATTGGAAATATAAAAAACAAACCATGCCTTTTTAAAAATAATTTTGTCCAAAGGACAGTCTTATGTAATCGATGACATTTTTCAGATGCTTTAAGGAGGAAAAAAAGCACATTGATTCAACATACCTTCAGGCATTGAGGTAATAAAAGATTAATTTAGATCCAGTCCCTACTCTCATGGAGCTTACTACAGTTTAATAAGAGGATGAGGCATAAACACAGATCTTTCAATTATACAGTATTTGAGAAGTACATTAAAGAAATGGGGAGAAAGATACTATGTAAGATTTGGTGGTGACAAGAAATTTGATGTCCCATTGATACCAGTAAGAAAGGGAGTGTTTCACTGTCTTGGCTCTATAATCAGGCTAAAAGCAATCCTCAGTATTGCAAACTTGGGTTGACAGTAAAATGTTCTGGAAATTGTTGTAATTAACATATGGTACCTGTAAATTTAGAGCATTTTAATACATAGAAAAATAGTTATGTATCTTCTGTTTCATCCATCATTCCATCATGGTTTCTATGGTCTTCCATCATTGTTTCCAGAGTTCAACTAGAGCAGGAAAGTGGGCTGAATTGCCTTTGAAATTGCACTGTACTTTTAATAATACTAAGCTTTTTCTGGAAATAAAGGTCCATCATTTTAATGCCACCATTCTACTTGTTTTACTTTATGTTATCACTACTTGGAATACAAGTTGCAAAAAACTGAAGTTAAATATCACACAGAGGTCCTTACCCTCTCTCTTTCTGTATATATATATGTATGTGTGTATAGTTTCTATATCTTGAATCACAAACCCTTATCAGAAAAATTTCATACAAAGATTTTTTCCCATTCAGCCACTTACCTTTATCCTTTTATCATTTTTATAGTACAATAGCATTCCATTACATTAATGTACCATAATTCATATGATCATTCCCCAATTGATTGTTACCCCCTTAGTTTTTTTGTACATATGGATCCTTTTTATCTTTCTTGCCTGTCTTTGGGGTACAGGCCCTATAAATCTAAGATCTTTTCCACACAACAGCCCTTCCAATCTTGAAGACAACTGTCTTGTCTCCCCACCCCTTCCCAAGTCTTCTCCTAAGTAAATATGCCCAGTTCTTTCAATAGAGGATCATTTGGCATGCTCTTCAAGTTCTTAGTTTATCTCTTCTGCACACTTTGTAGTTTATAAATATGGTACTCAGAACTTAATACAGTATGACAGATATGATTTTACCTTGACAAAGTACAACAGGACTATGATTTCCTTCATCTTGAACACTCTCTCTTTTAATTCAGCCTAGGACAAGATTAATTTTTGGCTGCTTCATAATATTGTCGATCCATATTGAGCTTCTAATTTTTCTCAGAATTACTGCATAGCTATATCTCTCCCATCTCGTACTTGTGGCTGGTTCAGCAAGAGAATGGAGTGAGGGAAAAAAAGTAATATATAGTTAAGTGTGGAAAGGTAGTGAGGCCAGTTTTGAATGACTTATGGGGACTGGGGACATTGAACCACTAACTACTCAGCCAATAGTTACACACTAATTTCATTGATATGGTGGGTCCATTTTTATAAAAGTCATATAAAACTGTGATTAAGTACTCTCTTTCCTTCTTTATAGAGAAAGAAAACATTGCCATGTGACATTCTGCAGCTTTTTTTAAATCTAGATGCTCAGATGGATGGGCAGCATGGTGTCGTGGATAGGAAGACTTGAGTTGAGATTCTGTCTCAGAAGCTTACTGACTATGTGACTTAGAGAGCTCACTTAACCTCTGTGCTTCAAGTTTCTCATCTATAAAATGTGGAGAGTGGATTTGCTGACCTCTGGTCCCTTCCAGTTTTAAATCTGTGATCCTCTGATTAAGAATGCATTATTAAATAAATGCTTATGTGTAGAGGACTTTATAAGACACACAAAAAGAGAGAGATATGGCTTGTTTCTCATAGAAGATACTCTATCTCTGGACTGTTCATTTTCAATGAAAGTCCCCAATGCTTGCAGTTTTAGCCTTCATCTCTACCTCTTGAATTCTGTAGCTTTCAGGTAAGCTAAATTCTCACTTCCTAAAAGAAAGAAATTTTTCCTGATATCTCTTAATATTGTTGCCTTCCTCCTGAGATTATTTCTAATTTATCCTGTGTATGTCTTGTTTGTATATTATCTCCCCCATTAGATTGGTGGGTTTCTTCAGAACAAGGGCTCTTTTTGCTGTTCTTTGCACTTAGCGGACTGTCTCACACATAGTAGGTGTTTGATAAATGCTTAATGTCCTGTCTTCATTTGAATCATGCAGAAGGTCTGTAAAGTGTGTTAAGAATTGAATGTAATGTTTTGTATCTTTACTAATTTGAGAGTTTCGCAAATATGCAGAATAATAACACCATCATGACCAAACTTTTAAGTACACATCTTTATATAGTTCTCTGCTGGATGAATAAATAGTACCAGGTAGGCAGAGTATGAGATCATCAAGAAAGTCTGATTTGATTTCATCCCAAGAATGAAGTCCTAGATAACAGGTTATTAATGTATTCTTGAAATAATCAATGGATGAAACTTTGTGCTCAATCAGCTATAGTGATAATGCATCTTTCTTGTTATCATTATTGTAATCACAATGATGGTAATTATTATCTTTGAATACAAAGAACAGGAATATATGTGCACATGTATGTGTATGTGTGTATGTATGTGCCTTATTGTTTTCTTTCTTGAGTCTTAGTAAAAGTCAAGAAAGTGTCTTATCATATGACCTGTGTAAAGTTACTTAAACCTCTAGGCTTCTGTTTCATTATTCCAAAACTGAGGTTAAAGTAAATGATCTGCAGATGTTCCTCTCAGCTTGTGTCTATGATCATCATATTTTAAGGTACAATACAAATAGATAATTTGGTTTAATGGATAATAAAAGGACCTAAAATCTGTTTGAGAATCCATTTTTCCCCTTTATTCACATTCATATGCTGCTGTAACAATTCTGAATTCCTTTGCTTAGAATAACTTATGCATAAATATTCTAGGCAGGTAGTATAGTTATTATGCCCATGTTTTCCATGAAAAAGAAAACCTGAGGCTTTAAGATGTTACTATTAGATGTTACTTTAAGATGTTATTCTCTGGTGAATAAGTATGTGAGCCCCAGTCTTCTGACTGTAAGCAAAGAGATCTCTCCATTAGACTTTTGATAGTTCTTTATCAGGATCATGTAGAATTAAGTAAACACACACACACACACACACACACACAGGAATCATAAGCATGTGTGTATACATATATGTATATATATATATGTGTGTGTGTGTGTGTGTGTGTGTGTGCACAACCAAATCCAACAAGAAGAGATATAAAGAGAAATTCCATTTTAAATAACCATGGACTGTATAAAAAACTTAGGAGTCTACCTAACAAGGTATACACAAGGACTATATAAATACAACTATAAAACACTTTAAATAAACACCTAAATAATTGGAGATATATCAAGTTGTCATGAGTAGGGAGTACTCCCTAGATTAATTTATTAATCATAATAATCAGACTACTAAAAAATTCTAAAAAATAAAAAATACTAAAAAATTCATTTAAAGAGCTAGAAAAAATACAAAAATTTATCTGAATGAACAAAAGATCAAAAAGATCAAGAATCAATAATGGGGTAGGGAAGCAAGCAGGAAGGCAACCTAGCAACACCAGATAACAAAATACTACAAAGTGGTAATCATCAAAACAATGTGGTACTGTTAAAGAGATAGAGAGGTCAATCAATGCAACAGATTTGGTATACAATATAATGAAGCAAGCTAATATTGTAACCTAGTGTTAGACAAACCCGAAAACTTCTAGCTACTGTAGTAGGGGCTAGTTGTTTGACAAAAGTTCTGGGAAAACTGGACAGCAACTTGCCTGAATACAGGTTTAGACCAACATCTTCCACCATATACTAAGATGAGTTCCAGATGAATACATAGTCAAGACATAAAAGGTGACATCATAAACAAAAGGAACAAGGAAGAAATTACCTTTCAGCTCTATATCTCAGGAAAGAGTTCACTAAACAAGATAGAGAGGATCACAGAAAATAAAATGATCAATTTGACTATGTAAAATTTAAAAGTTTTTGTAAACAAAACCAATACAGCTAATATTAAAATAGAATTAACTGGAAAAAAGTGTCTTTGCAGCCAATTCCTCTGATAAAGCTCTCATTTCCAGGATACATAAGAAACTAATTCAGTTTTATAAGAAAAGATTCATTCTTCAATTGAAAAATGGCTTAAGGATGTGATAAGAATAATTTACAATATGAAGATATGTTTTGCATGACTTCACATGTATAATCAATATAATATTTCTTGCCTTCCCAAAGACTGGAGGAAGGGAAGAAGGAAGAGAATTTGGAACTCAAATTTTTCAAAAATGAATGTTAAAAAATTTAAATATAATTGAAGAATATTTGATGAAATAAATAAAAATATATTTAAAAAAAATAAGAGCCATTTGCCAATTAGTAAATGGTCACAGAATATGAATGGGCAGTTTTAGAAATTAAAGCTATATGAAAAAATGCTCCAAGTAACTACTTACTTAGAAATTCAAGCTAAAATAACTGAGATTTTATTTTACACCCATCAGATTGGCAAAGTTGACAGAAAAGGAAATTGACAAACATTGGAAAGGTTACAGGAAAACAAGTGCACTAGTGTGCTGTTTTTGTAAAGTTCATTCTGCTTCAGTTATTGTAAAAATTTGGAACTGTGCCCCAAAAGTTGCTAGACAATGTATACTTTTTGACCCAGTGATATCACTATTAAACCTATACCCTAAGGAGATCAAAGAATGAGGAAAATGCCTGATATGTAGGAAAATATTTATAGTAGCTCCTTGTATGGAGGCAAAGAACTTTAAAGTACAGGATGCTTATCAGTTAAGGAATGGATAAGCAAATTATAGTATATGAATGTAGAGGAAAACTATTATGGTATTAATAAATGAACAGACAGTTTCAGTTAAACCTGGAAAAAGAATAAAGTGGAAAATATTTCTGACATGCTTTGTTCTCTACAAAGAGAAGTTCTGTTATATAATGTAACAATAAATTAATTGTATCATTCTACTTGTGAATATAAAAGAATTTTGAATGCTTCTGAGAGAAAATTAACTCTTGGGAAAATATGAAATTTACTGAAATAGCCCCTATTCTAGTCCATTTTTCCAGAATTAATGAAAAATATTAGGATAAAACTGTTAGAATTCTGGACCTGGAGTCAGGAAGACTTGAGTTCAAATCTAGCCTCAAACACCAACTGTGTGGCAACTGCCTGCCTCAGTTTCCTTATCTGTAAAATGAGAATAATAATAGCACCCACTCCAATTAATTAACAGAAATCTATTTTCTCTCTTCACTTACACTTCAACAGAAAAAGAAAAAAATCTTCTAACATATGTGTGTAATAAATCAAAACAAATTCTCTCAATGACTGTATACTACATATATGTGTTAATATATAATGTATGTATATGTGTGTATACATAGATATGCATATATGTGTATGCACACTCTTCTCTTTAATGGAAATTATATTTCATCATCAGTCCCCTAGAATCTTTAATTGTCCTTGTATTAATCATAGTTCTTATATCTTTCAAAGTTGTACCATTTTACAGTGTTATTACCATGCAAACTATTCCATTTCTCATTTCATTCTCTATTAGTTTGTAAGAGTCCTCAAAATTGTTCAGTTTTATAACGTTGATGTTACATTATAAATTGCTCTTCTGGTTTTACTTACCTCACTCTGTATGAATTCATCTATCTTTCCATGTTTTTTTGAAATCATATGTTTCCTCATTGTTTATAGTCTATTTGTCATCACATTCACTCTGTCACACACACTGTAACTTACTCAGTTTTTCCTTAATTGATTGGTATTGCATTAGCTCCTAGTTTGTTTTTTGCTGCCACAGAAAGATTCACTGAGTATTTTTGTCTTAAACTGTACCAAAAAGTCATAATTATTTAAAAAAACAAATTGGCTAAAAATATATTTTTTGTGATCGTTGGAACAGATTAGTTATCAAAATATAGAAGCAAATTTATCTAATACTGTACAATTTGATAAACAAAAAGACTCCATATATTAGAATAAGGACTTACTGTTTGGCAAGAAGTGCTGGGAAATTTAGACAACAGTATGGAAGAAATTATATTTAGACCAACACAGCATTTATACAAAGATAAGTACCAAGTGGGCAAGTGACCTAGATCTATAAATTTAAAAAATATAGAAAAATTACCTGTTAGATTTTTGGATAGGAGAAAAGTTTACGTCCAAACAAAAAATAGAAAGGATAGCAGAAAATAAAGGGGATAATTTTTACTACATAAAATTAAAAAGTTTTTGCATATACAAATCTAAAAAAGCTAAGATTAAAAGGAAATAATTATCTGGAAAACATCTTTGCAGCAAGTTTTTTTTTCTGATGAATGTCTCATTTCCAAGATATATAAAGAACTGATTTATATTTGTTTTTTAAAAAAGAAAGCCATTCTCCAGTTGATTAACGGCCTGAGGATATGAAGAAGCATTTCTCAACAGAAAAAACCCAGGCTGTCTAGAGTCATAGGAAAAAAAAATCTTCCAAATAATTACTAATTACAGAAATGCAAATTAAAGCACTTCTGGAATTCTACTTCATACCCATCAGAGTGACAAAGAGGACAGAAAAGGAAAATGATAATTATTGGGGCAACTGTGGGAAATCAGGTACATTTATGCACTGTTGGTGGATCTATGAATGGGTACAACCATTCTGAAGAGCAATTTTAAATTATGTACAAAAAGTTATAGATCAAAAAAAGGAAAAAGTCATCCATTATTTTTAAAAAAGAATTTTTAAAAGGGAAAAAACAGCTGAGCAAAATTAACTAATTCATCAACTGAGTCTACCTGTAACATTGTTCTATGCATGTAGTCCATCAATCCTAACCCTTCTCCCCAAAAAAGGGAGGAAATGCATTTTCTCATCTCTTCTAGGTGGGACATTCTTGGTCATTACAATTTAGGTTTGGAGGTTGGATTGTTGAGTGTGTGTTTGGGTTCTTTTCATTTAAATCATTATAACCATTGTAAGGTTCTGCTTATTTCACTCTTCCTCAGTTCATGTAAGTCTTCCCATGCAATCGTTATATTTGGCATTGTTTATACCATTGTAGTATTCCATTGCACTCATGTATGACAACTGATGGGCATCTAATTTGTTTCCAGTTTTTTTGTTTGTTTGGGTTTTTTTTTTTCTTGCTAACACAGACTTGTGATTATGAATATTTTGGTGTATATGAAAGTTTTCTGTCTTTGACTTGCATGGAGTACATGACTAGCAAGGAGATATTTGAATCAAAGAGTTATGGACATTTTGGTTACTTTCTTAGAATAATTGCTTTCTGGAATGATTGGACCAATTCATTGCTCCACCAATAAGTGTATTACTGTGCCAGTCTGTCCATGGTCTGTCCAACATTAACCATTTCCCCTTTTTGCAAACATATTAGGTGTGAAGTGAAAATTCAGAGCTGTTTTGATTTGCTATTAATGATCTGGGGAAGTCTTTCATATGGCTACTAATAGTTTACAATTATTTTTAAATTGTTCATATCTTTTGATGACATCCATTGAGGAATTGATCTTGAGTTTATATATTTGTATTTGTTACTTATGTCTCTTAGATATAAGCCTCTTATCAGAAATATTGGTTGAAACATTTTTACCAGTTCCATTTTTCCCTTTTGATCCTAGTTGCATTGATTATTTTTACTGTAACGACTTTTCAATCTCATGTATTCAAAAGAAGGAAACATTTACAAAGCACTTTAGATGTGTAAACTGTTGTTAAATGGGATTGGTTTCACAGCCTTATGAGTATCCCTGCAGTCTGACTGGGAGAAATAACTGTACACAACAGGTGATTTTTTTTTTCAATACAATATTAACTATCTCCAGAATACCCTGGAAGTTTGGTAAAAATCTAGTTTATTTGCATATGTGATTCTCTTTTATACTAAAATACATATGAAAATGGAAAGCGTTGTGGTTGTGGTTGTGGTTTGTCCTTTATTCTTGAAGAGGACCATGATATCAAGAAGATGATACCATAATTTCAAATGAATTGAATTTAAATGAGAGAGTTGTGCAAAGTCACCAGCCTCACTTTCTGCTCCAGAGTCATCTGGGACCAGTGCCCAGGTATAGATCAGGACAATTGGAGATGGCCCACAGTGCAGTGGAATACCTAGACCTTTTTAAGCTAAGGTTTGTAAGCTAAATTTGCACTTGGACTGAGGCAGTGCCCATTCATTGATTAGGGAGAGTGTTGATTGGGGGTAGGAGAAAAATTTGATTAGGACCTTTTTTTTTCTGGTTTACCTGGCAGGCTTTCTTTGCATGAGGACTGTTATAATCATTTTCGTCTCCACAAAGTGAATTCAGATAGGGATTGTGTTATGAGATAAAAAAGTAACTTAATCACTCAAAAAATTAAGACAGGAAATGTCAATATTAGGGGGTCTTTCAGAAATATTAAAAACAGTTATGAGCAATTTATTGGATTGATAAAGTCATCTATAATAGTTGTGACCTACAGCACCAATATATTTCTTGATGAACATTCGTCCTCTCTCATTAATAGCCTTTCTACTTGATTCCCCTCCTTCTTTCTTGCAATCTTTGATGGCATGGGTTTTTTAAATTCTTTTTTCAGAAATAGTACATTCAGAATATCTTTGTGACAAAGTTCTGTTCTTAATTTTTCTAATTTTCTTTTAATTTGTTGTTGTTTATAATTAGCCCACAGGAACTTGGAACAGAGGTCTGTTCCCTGATGTGAAATGTAATCATGTACATGTGGATTTGTTTAGGGATTTGTTGATGTGTGCTGGTTTGTTATTATTGATCCATGATATCTAGGGCCTTCTTTCAGAGCAAAAGTCTGATTTTTTTAAAAATTAAATCACAAGTAACAAAAATATTTTACCAAATGTAAGAAAAAATTTCTTTCAATTTGCAAGTATTTGCATAAATACTAAACTATTTTAAAGAAAATTTATAAAAACTTGACCACTTTTTTTAAAAAGTGAATATTTAAGCTTAAAAATAAATATGACTTTATCAAAACTGTTCCAATAAGTCTAAATCATACACAACAGCTACCAACAATCATCCAGAAGTATCATAGTTAGAAAGGGGACTGAAATTACAATGAATAATAAAATCTAAGAATCTGTTCTGTTGAAGATTCAGTCAGGCTTGTTCTTAAGCAAAATTGTGAAGTAAGTGGTTTACCTTTGGAAGTGCATTCTTCTTTATTACTAAACGTTACTCCTAAGCTCAGCTCCTTTCATTAGACCCTTCCTTCCCTGGTTTTCTCCCCCACCTCCTGAGCCTTTCCACCAAGGCTTAATTAATAACAACTTGAAATGTTGTCAGACCCAGGGATGGCTGTATTTTAGTGGAATTCAAATTCTTGATCTAAAGGAATAAAACATCTACAGTTGGAATTTCAGTTGCTATCCCTTAATTGAGAAAAGGAGAAATGGAGGTAAAGAGTGGATTACAGGGACCTCTTGATCTCTTGAAATCACTCTGTTTAATGACTGTCCTTGGTATCAAACTCTACCCAATAGTAATGAGGTGCTTTGTTTTGTCTTGTTTTGTTTTTGTCACATTTTGGTACTTTTCTGTCTCTATCCACCCTGGGATATATACCCAGTTGTGGAATCTCTGTATCAAAGGGTATGAACAGTTTAGTACCTTTCTGACATAATTCTAACGTTTTTCTGCAGTGGTTGGACTATTTCACAGCTATCATATGTATTAATTTACTTACTAGTTTCTTTTTAAGTGAATACTGCAGCCAGAATAATTGGAAGTTTATTCAGATATGTATAAGGGGCTTAAGGTCACTTAGAGTAAAAAAGGAAGACTGATACGGATTTAATAATAATTGTCTCTCTGACTGAGAAACCTTCTCAACAACTTTATTTTTTTATTTATTTTTAGTTTCCACAAGACTTTGAATTACAAATTTTCTCCCCATCTCTCCCCTCCTCCTCTCCAGGACATCATGCATTCTGATTACCCCTTCCCCCAATCTGCCCTCCCTTCTATCACACCCCTCCTTTTCCTTATCCCCATCTCCTCTGTTTTCTTGTAGGGCAAGATAGATTTCTATACCCCATTACCTGTATTTCTTATTTCACAGCTTCATGTAAAAACAATTTTTAACATTTGTTTTTAAAACTTTGAGTTCCAACTTCACTCCCTTCCTCCCTCCTCACCCATTCCCACTGAGAAGGCAAGCAATTCAGTATAGGTTATACATGTGTAGTTATGCAAAAGACTTCCATAAAAGTCATGTTGTGAAAGACTAGCTATATTTCCCTCCATCCTATCCTGCCCCCCATTTATTCTATTCTGTCTTTTGACCTTGTCCCTCCCCAAAAGTGTTTACTCATAATTACCCCCTCCTCCCATTTGCCCTCTTTTCTATCATGCCCCCTTACATCCCACTTATCCCCTTCTCCCCTACTTTCCTGTTGTGTAAGATAGATTTTCATACCAAATTGAGTGTACATGTTATCCCCTCCTTAAGCCAAATGTGATGAGAGTAAGCTTCATTTTTCCCTCTCACCTTCCCTTTTTTCCCCTCCCTTGAAAAAGTTTTTTCTTGCCTCTTTTATGAGAGATAATTTGCCCCATTCCATTTCTCCTCTTCTCCCAATACATGCCTCTCTCATCCCTTAATTTTATTTTTTTTAGATATCATCCCTTCCTATTCAACTCACCCTGTGCCCTCTGTCAATATGTATATAATCCCTCCAACTACCCAAATACTGAAAAAAGTCTCAAGAGTTGCAAATATTATCTTTCCATGTAGGAATGTAAATGGTTCAACTTTAATGAGTCCCTCATGATTTCTCTTTCCTGTTTACTTTTTAATGCTTCTCTTGATTCTTGTATGTGGAAGTCAGATTTTCTATCCAGCTCTGGTCTTTTCATCAAGAAAGCTTGAAAGCCCTCTATTTCATTGAATGACCATTTTTTCCCCCTGAAGCATTATACTCAGTTTAGCTGGGTAGATGATTCTTGGTTTTAATCCTAATTTCTTTGACTTCTGGAATATGATATTCCAAACCCTTTGATCCCTTAATGTAGAAGCTGCTAGATCTTATGTTATCCTGATTGTATTTCCACAATACTTGAATTGTTTCTTTCTGACTGCGTGCAATATTTTCTCCTTGACTTGGTAACTCTGGAATTTGGCTACAATATTCCTAGGAGTTTTTCTTTCCAGATCTCTTCCAGGAGGTGATCTGTGGATTCTTTCAATATTTATTTTACCCTCTGGTTCTAGAATATCAGGACAGTTTTCCTTGATAATTTCATGAAAGGTAATGTCTAGGCTCTTTTTTTTTTTTTTGATCATGACTTTCAGGCAGTCCCATAATTTTTAAATGGTCTCTCCTGCATCTATTTTCCAGGTCAGCTGTTTTTCCAATGAGATATTTCACATTGTCTGCTTTTTTTTTCATTACTTTGGTTTTGTAATTTATTGATTTCTCATAAAGTCATTAGCTTCCATCTGCTCCATTCTAATCTTTAAAGAATTATTTCCTTCAGTGAGCTTTTGGATATCCTTTTCCATCTGGCCAATTCTGCTTTTTAGGGCATTCTTTTCCTCATTGGCTTTTTGAATCTCTTTTGCCATTTGGGTTAGTCTATTTTGTAAAGTGTTATTTTCTTCAGCATTTTTTGGGTTCTCCTTTAGCAAGGTGTTCACTCACTTATCATGATTTTCTTGCATTACTCTCATTTCTCTTTCCAATTTTTCCTCCACTTCTCTTACTTGATTTTCAAAATCCTTTTTTGAGCTCTTCCATGGCCTGAGACCAATTTGTATTTTTCTTGGAGACTTTTGATGGAGGTGTTTTAACTTTGTTTTCTTCTGTTTGCATGCTTTGGTCCTCCTTGTCTCCAAAGCAAGATTCTATAGTCTGATTCTTTTTCTCGTTTTTCCTCATTTCCCCAACCATTTGCTCTGTCAAGGTAGTTCTCTGCTTCCAGTGGGAGTGTGGGGTATACTGTCAGCTGCTAGATCCCCTCAAAATCTGTGGGCCTAGAGCTCCAGAAACAGTGAATGGAGTTGCCCCTGCTGCTGCTGTGGCTGCTGGGGGTTCCTTAGTCCCCTCCCCCCTCTACTGCCCTGGGGCTGGGGCCAAACCACCCTATTCTCCTGCACTAGTCCCACAGGCTTTTTCCACTGACCTTTCAATTTGTTCTCGGCATTTTGGGGTCCTGAAGTCTGGAAACTGCCACAGTTGTGAGAGGTTGAGTGTCCCCAAGGCCTGCTCAGGTCCTGTCTGTGCCAGTGTGGCCTGCAGTGGATTATGCCCTGCTCCTGGCATGGTGTGATAGACACTTCCCGGTGACCTTCCAGGATGTTTTGGGCTGGAAATTTGCTTCGCTCTGTCATTCTGTGGGTTTTGCAGCTCCAGAATTTGTTTGGAGCCATTTTTTACAGGTATTTGGCTGGGCTTGGGGGCAGCACTCTAGAAAGTGTGTGCTGTTACTTCACCATCTTCCCTCCACCCCTCTTCTGAACAACTTCAAAGCCTCTGGCAACTTCTAAATCTCATTTCATATGGAGTTCAGTCGTGTAGGATGCAATAGTTCTCATTTCCTTAGAAATCTGGGCTTCACTGGGTTCACTGGGCACACTCAGCACCTTAGATTTCCTTTAGTAACCTACAAAAATATTACTATATGTGTAATTAGGTAAAATGTCTCAAATGTAAAAATTGTAATGTACTTAACTATTTACTAACAGAGACAATTTAATATTACTGGAAGTAAAAACTTTTCAATTTAAAATACAATACTACATAATTTTTGATAGATACTATGAACTTCATCAACAGTCAGTGCCCTTACTAAAGAAAAGTTAAGAGAAGAGCAGGACTTTTATAGCATATCAGCTAATCAGTGTTTATTTATATTATCAAAATTGGCTTGCTTCCAAAAAGGCAAATTAAATTAGGTTTATATAATGGAAGGAAGGAAATAAGCGTTTATTAATTATCTACTGTATACTCTGCACTATGCTAAGCATTTTTCAGATACTGCATTTAATAAATTGTAAGCAACTCTGTGGGGAGGCCAGGATAAAAGAAAGTTTAAAGGTAATAAATATTGGAAGTTACCATCAATTTAATTAGAAAAGAAAATAAAGCATTTCTCCATGTATAAGTCAGTGGGCACATAAGATTCTAGTTCCAAAATTTTAATTACACAACTTTTCAGAGACATGATTCTGAGAAATTCCTAAGATGCTACATTTTCTAAGATGTCTGAATGTATATAGAACCCCCTCTCTATTATATTTGAAATGTTTTCAGATATATTCCATTTATATTATCTTGGGGAGGTAACATCATCTAGTGAAAAGAATGTTGGATTTCAAATCGGAGGATTTGAGTTTTAATTTGTGTTTTGCCATTTGCTCCTTTTGTACGCATCACTTAACTTCTCTGTCTCAGTTTCCTCACTTATAAAATGGGAATAATATTAGCACTTAATTCATAACGTTGTTGTGAAGCACTAATGAGATAATATACCTAAAGAGATACTAATACTAATGAGATAAATACCTAAAGCATTTTACACATCTTAAAGCTCTACAGAAATGAAAGCCAGTAATGGTGGTAGTAGTAGTAGTACTAGTAGTACTAGTAGTACTAGTAGACTAGTAGTACTAGTAGTACTAGTAGTAGCAGTAGTAGTAGTAGTAGTAGCAGCAGTAGAATGTAGCCCAATAAAGTATAAACTGCTTATGAAAGGAATTATTTCTTTTTTTGTCTTACCATGCCTAATTCTTAGGACAATGTCTTGTACATAATAGATTCCTATGAAATATTTGTGGAATCAAATTAAAGTTTTGTTGAGCTAGAATTTCTTGTAGCAATTAAAGTTTAAGACTTAGGAGAACTAGGTTATGGATATGCTACTAACATGCTAATAGACTATATTGTATTATGAAAGCCTGACTTTTATTCATCTTGCCCCTGAGTCATTGCAGAATACTGTAGTAGAGAGATGGTTTTAGAGTCAGAAGACCAGAATCCAAATCTTAACTCTAATTTATTATGCATGTGACCTTGGGCAAATCAAAAACTTCTCTGTCTTGGTTACCTCCTTTGTAAAATGAGGGGTTTGTACTGAACTGTCTCTTAAGTTGTTTCTTGCTCTAAATCTAAGCTCCTATAAAAAAATAAGGTAGGACAGTTCTTTGACTGAAATTTTCTTTCTCTACCTACCAGAACTCTGGACCTAGATCAATCAACTGCCTTATGAAATATGGCACATTTTTAGGATACACTTTAAACATTTCTCCAATAAGGGAATAGCTAATAGACACATTTGTAGGTCCTTTTTTACTATTAAATATTTATTTCCCTTCTTTCATCATATAAACCAACACTTGATTTGCCTTTTTTAAAAGCAAGTTATTTTTGATAACATGAATAAACCCTAATTTATATGCTATATAAATCCTGATCTCATATAAGTCTTATTTCATAAGGACACTGATCACTAACAAAGGTCACTTAATATCTACCAATAATAATCCATGTAATGTTATATTTTGAATTGAAAAGCTTTCATTTCTTTGATATTAAATTGATTGCTTCTGTTTTACTATTTTTACTATTGTAGAATAATTGTTTATTCTTGTGAAATTCATTTTTTTCTCAGAATCAGTGATGCAAATATGCCCATGTAGCTAGGGCCTCAAAGATTTTGAGGGGAGGGTTTGGATGTTGAGGGGAGTTGAAAACTATGTTGTATCTGTTTTGTTAGATTGTCATGGAAATTGTTATGCTTATGTGAACTTGAGTAAAACTATATATGCTAACCTCTACATTCTTCATTAAGAACAATGAGAGGTAAATATTTCTAGGAGAGACTGAAGCTGGTAATGAGAGGTGAAGTGGAGGAGGAGGGAAAAGCAGGTGCTTGATAATTTTGTTTTAGTGTCAGATTTTTCTAAATCTTTATATAAGGCTGTATTAAGATGTGTGTATGTATGTATATCCATATAGGGAAGATTTCTAGTTTGATAATCAACATTTTAGTTAACAACTTTAAAAAAAAGAGAATGGAAGTTATAAAACCATTTCTAAAAGGAAGCATAGAAAAAGATAGTTTTAATAGGTGACAAGAAAAACATAAAATGCCAGTGTAAAATCATTCAATTCCACCAGGTACTTTCCACTTAAGTGTTATCATAAGCAGACTTTCCTATCCCTAAGTTCAAGAACTTCAATGTGCTACTGTTTTTTCTTTACAATATCACAATATAATGGTTCATCTCTGTAAGGATCACCCACACCCCAAGGCAGAGCAAAAACCAAGACCTCACACAAATTTATCTCTGAATGAATTATTTTTTCCACCAGTAAAGAAATTCTGTCTGAAAACTAAGACTTCCTGCACAGATTTAAGATAGGCACTTGAAGTAATATATATAAATAACACCCCAGTGTGATTTTGATTATTGGATATTTCCAGGAAGTATGGATGGGATCAGTAAGATACTTTACTACTGAAACTTACCATGAGAAATCATGGCATGACAAAAAGTGATAATGATATAAAGGGATAATGCATTCATTGCTTCTCTTTAAAAAAAAATTTTTTTAGAAGCATGACTGTTATCCAAAATAGGTTGCTATATGAAAAATAATACAGTACTATTGCTTTCTAAGGAATAAAAAATAATTGATCAACCTTAATCCCTTTATTGGTAACATATACTTCTCGAAAGGAACATTATGTTTGTATCATTTTGTGAACACTTGGATGTCAGAATGTACTCTTTGTTACATTTACTTACCACATGAACACAGCATAATGAATTAAAAAGCCATCCTAGATAAACGTAAAAGAAAGCATCACAGGAAAACATAAATTAACATATAATTGAATCGTAAATGGCCTGGATAGATTACCTTTTCTGTCCAATACATTTAGGTAAAGTCTAAGTTAGGTTATCATGGAATTTTTTCCCCAAAATTATGCTTTAATAATAAAATTAGGATATATTTGTCTTAATAGCTGTGTTCTTTAAAGTGTGTCAGCAAAGCTAATTTTTCATTGATTTACATTATAGAATTGAAAATATCTTGTCATAGAGGAAAGCAATTGGCCTCAAGAACAAATAAAATTGACTCCAACAATTCCATAAATTCTTAAAGATTGTATGTTTAAGGAGAAAATTAAAATTTTACAATAGCATAATACTTAGAATAAGTCACAAATTTTCAGATTTTTTTCTGGGTCCACTGCAGGTATAGGTAGATTCTAGTGAGGAAACTTTTTTAACCACTGAAGATATGTAACTCTTCTGCAGTGTCTAGTCATAGAAGGTTACTTGGATACATTGATAATTCACTACTTAGGGTCACACGAGTATGTATCAGTCAAGACTTGAGCCTCTGATTTCCTTACCCTGAGCCTGACTCTCTTGTGTACTAGCCTAGACTAACTATCTTCAAATGCTTCAGTAAAGCTAGGAATAATATATTCAGACCACCCTTTCATTTAGTTCTAGATCACAAAAGAGAAAAGCATGCCCTCTTGTTGCTTGACCCTGAGCTCTCTTTCTCTAGGTAAACATTATCTTTTGTCATTTTAAACCTTCAAAAGTATTTATCTTGTGGGATATCATTGTTTATTTAACAATGCTGGTAAAGTCTTTTCCTGGCTATCAGTTATAGGTTGAAAATTCTTTATAGGGCAAGAACTGGTCTTTCTTTGGAAAGGAAAGAAGTGTCATTAAAAGCATCATTATTAAATTCATTATTCATTCAGGTAAGAATTTGTGCATAGTGGGTTTATTTTCAACTGGATAATAATGTGTATTTATCTGTCTCTTAGACTAAACTAGCTCTGAAAGAGGAATATTAAAGTCTCCTAAAAGTATGTTAATTTAACTATCTTTTGAAATTCAGTTATTTTAAGAGCTCTTTGGCTATAATGTAGTATGTTCTTTAAACGATATTGTTTTATTACTTATGTGATATCTGTAAATGTAATGAAATTCCTTTGCTCATCTCTCTGGCCTTTTAGGTTCTTATTATTTCCTTTTCTGAAGTCAAGATTGCAACCCCTTTTTCAAGCACCACCTTTTTAGACTGAATGCTAAATTTTATTCCATTCCCTAGTTTTCTATCTTTATTTTTTAAATGACTTTCTAGTATATAGCAGTTGATCTTTCTTTTCAATTCTCCCACTCTTTTTGTTTTCTTAGAAAGTTTAGTCCAATGGCACCTTTAACTTTTAGAATTTTTTTCGACATTTTATTATTTTATATTTATTTCAACCTTTCTTTTTGCCTTTTAAGTCAGTTTGACCCATACTATTAATTTTGTTTACATTAATTTGATTCTAGACCCTTCCCTGTTCTTATCTGACCTATCCTGTTTCTTGAGTTTATGTAAAATATTCTTTCACTTTATTTCTCTTTTTAGTCATCCTTTCCCCAGACCAGATAAGTATGGTTGAGAATCTTCCCTGCCTCCCTCCACATCCCCCAATCCTCTTTTTAAACTAGAATAACTTTAATTTATAGCTCCTAAAACTACATATTAAGAATTAAGCTTTTTGGAGCTAGAGATGTAGACATTCCTATTTTAAGGTGGACTATATTGATTGGAAAGATAAAAATCTTTCCAATTATTTATTCTGAGGTATAAATATTCTAAGTTTCATTTAAGAATTTCAAAATATAAATAGGGTTTGTTGTTTAGTCATTTTCAGTAATGTCCAATTCTTCATGACCCCTTTTGGGGTTTTCTTGGCAAAGATACTAGAGTGGTTTGCCATTAGCTTCTCTAGCCCATTTTACAGATGAGGAAACTGAGGCAGAGTTAAATGACTTGCCCAGGGTCACACAACTAGTAAGTAACTGGGGACAGATTTGAACTCAGATTTTGCTGATTCCAGGCCCATTACTCTATCCATTGTGCCACCCAGCTGCTCCAAATATGGTTTGAGTAACTTCTAAAAGAAAGCTGAAAGAAAATATTATAAATTCTTGTAAAAAACTATATTATTGTCATTATTAATGAAAGATTCCTATAAAATAGTTACTACAGTGTTCTATATATCTGGCTAGTAAATGCTATTTATCGAGGGAAACATGCAAGGACAATTGCAAAGATTAAGGATTGTGTTTTTGCCATTATTACAAACTACCTAAATGCAATGAAGGGCTGACCTTTATTATAGTTTGGTATATAGTTTTGCCTTTTGCTTCTTGAAAGCTGTAAGAAACTTGGAGAGAGTCCAGAAGAAAGCAATAAAAATGATTAAAGGGTTAGGAAAAAAGAAAGGCTAAAGGAATTGTGGTTATTTAGCCGGAAGAAGAGCTGAGCAAATTAGGACATAATTGTCTAGAAAATATATGAGAATATTGATGATGGTGAACAGCTGTTCTCCATTTCCTATAAAGGTAGGAGAAGCAAAAATGAGACTTCGCATGAACCGAAAAAGATTTAGGTTAGACATTAGAGGAACTGAAAGACCGAAAGGACTATGAAATGCTAATATATATTACTAAAGGAGGTTTTAGAATAGGATCCTTCCTCATACATTTTTAAGTATTAGGAAGTCAGTTGTCTTTCTGGGTTTGTTCAAGAACTGGCTTTCTTGGAAACAGGGGTCTGAGCTAGATGACCTCTTCAACAATTCCCAGGGCCTTTTTATAGACTGAAGAGTTGATAGAATGAACTCAGAAAATAAAGGTTTTTGATTTGTTAAATGCAGGATTAAATTTACATTAGCAATATGAAAGTAAACAAACAAGTAAATTAAATTCTGAAATTTTTTGGTTAACTCAATTGTTTTTTAAAAACTAATGATAACACAGAATAGAGTATGTGGTATTTTCTTTCAGAGTGAAGAAAAATATAACATGAAGGTATTATATTAACCATAAAATTGTGCAGCTTTTTAAAAAGTATTGTAGTTTTATGTGTCTAAGTATGTTTAAAAGAAAAAAATAACCCAGATACCAATTTATTTCCCTCTGTGGGCTATGTTATAGTGGAAAGAGCATTAGATTTGAAATAAAGGGAACTAAATTCAAATTCTGGGCCTATTGTTTATCATTTATGTAACCTTGGGAAAGTCATTTAACATATCCAGACCTCAGTTTCCTTAACTATAAAATCAGAGGGGCTGAACTAGATCACCTTAAAAGGTCCCTTCTATTTCCAAATCCATGATTGTAGATCATTTTAATATTCCAGCTTATCCTATTTTGAATTTTTCAGGTTGATTTTGCTCCTCACTTTGCAGTACTGCAGATGACAGCCAAATACATTGTAGACTTCTATTGTTGCACTTAAAATCTCTTTGTTTGGACTGTGAGATAATTTATAAGAGAGGTGATCACTTTTGAACTAATGCTGGTGAATAAAGAATTCTTAATTATTTAGTTATTTAGTGGATACAAATTTCCTCACCTTACTTGCCAAAATTTCTAGTTGATGTATTTGATAAAATTTTGAATGAACTCAGTATTAGTTGCCTGAAGAATCATACTTGTCAAAATGTTTTACTTTTTTCCTTCCATATTTTCATTCCAATTCTAATCCATGAACCTGGGTATAAGGACCAGCCCTAGAAAACAGAATAGAAAGTATAATATGCATGACTCAAGGCTAGGAACCTCCTTCTTAAGACAGCAGAGCCAAAGCTGACTGAGCTGTGTCTGTTACTTATGAATATTAGGAAGGTATGTAGTAGAAATGAATGATCACAAAAATAATAGCTTTTTATATGTCCACTTAAGTTTTTAAAACATTTTATATACATTGACTCAATTTATCTTCTCTATTACCCTTTAAGTTTAAGTGCTATTGGTTTTATTGTACTTGTTTTACAGATAAGGAAACAGACTTAGAGAAATGAAGAAATGACTTGCCCATGGTCAACTGCCTAATAAGAATTAGACCAGGATTTGGAATCCAAGACCAACAATCATATCATACTTCTTCTCAAAGATTAGTCATGAAGATTAAATGATAGTGGAGAAATAAAGTTCAATATTAGTCAACAAATAGCTGTTTATTGAATAGGTGACCTATAAGTGTGCGGTTCAATGAAGGGAAAAGGTAATATTGGCTAGAGAAGTCAAAGAAGTTGAATTTAAGCAGCACTTCTAAAGGAGATAACATTTAGATAGGTGTACAGGATGAGGAAGAAATTCCAAATGAACAAGAAAAAAAATTAATTTATATGGGAAGTAATGAATAGTGGCATTGACTGCAGACACCTTGAAGGGAAGTATAGAGCCATTGTAGCCTCTTATACACTAATAAAAGTCTTATTAGCAATATAAAGGACAAGAACTACAACAGAAAAGGAGAGTGCTATGAGATTTTAATAGGATGATAAATTTAGGATTTTAGAAACCATCCCATCCACTTCCCTTATATTCCAGGTGAGGAAAATGAGGTACAGGGAGGTTTGCCTCTTGACTTGCATAGGATGACTCAGCTGGTAGGTATTTGAGTCAGGATTTGAACCCAACTCTTCAAAATATGCTACACCATACTGCCCAGTAAGAAAATAATATAAGCTGTTTTGTTATCAAATAGCACATTTTCTGTTCATACTGTCTTTTTTTGTTGTTTCTTAAGTATTGAAATAGCAATATTAACTGTAGAAATCTAGAAAGAAAGACACTGATTTCTAGAATATTGTCATTATTTCCTAAAGTACAAAATGATCCACCCTTGAGACAGTGCATTTAACTTTGTTTGTTTTAGACCCATACTCAGACTGGGATTGACATGGTACGTTACATAAATTCTACTACCAAGTATTGTTCACTTTAAAAAAATATTGCTATTTAATGGTTAATAAAGTAACAAGGTACACAGAAACAGAGGTAAATGACTTGGTCATAGTATGAAGATGTTTTAAAGTTAGAAGATCATTAGCATTTGGACAGATTTCTGTGTCTTTGCTTAAACATTTCCACTAACTATGATCTCAGTATCTCACATTTTTGGACCAATCTGATCATTAGGAAGTTCTGCCTTAATATTTAGCTGAAATCTGCCTCCCTGCAACTTTCACTGGAATGAAGCATAATAAATATAGAATTCTTCTTCTCCATGATAACCCCTCACATACTTGCATAGAATGATCATATTTCCCTAAATCTTCTCTAAAGAAACTCGTTTATCCTCTAGCCATGACAAACATCTCCAGTTCCTTCAGTTATTTCATGGGCATTAATTTTGAGTCCCCTCACCATGCTAGCCTGATCTGGATAGACAACGATGGAACAACTACTTTATTTGTTTTGAACACAATATAAAGTTTTCTTAAATTTATGTGATATATTCTGGTGTCAATAAGATTCATACTGAGTCTTGCCAATTGTGAAAATTCCTATATCTTATTCATATGAACTGCTGTTAAACTATGTTTTCTCTCTCCTATATTCCTGCCACTGACTAGTTTTTAACCAATAGCAAGACTTTTCACTTATCTCTATCACATTTTTTTTTTTATTCAGTCATCTTGCTATCTTTTCTACAACCTTTTTCATCCTGATTCTATCACTTACATTCTTTTCATCTTTCTGTCATCTGCCTTACATGGCCATATGTGGCTTTATCTGGATCACTGATATAAATGTTGGACAATATGCATAACATGGTGGTGCAGTATTTTAAGTATCTTTTTATGTGGCATGGATGCATTCATTCATCCATGTGCTTCAGACATGATTGTTCAGCAAGCCGTTGAGCATTACCTTCATGATCCTGCCATGGTTTCAGTAATCATATCTGCAACATTTTTTAATATCTTAGATTGAAATTAATATGGCAAGGAGACTTGAACTCATTTACAGCAGTTAAATGTTCCCTCACTGTTTCTTTTTGGGAGTTAGATCCATGACTTAATGGAATTTATAATCTACTAGGGAGCTGTAACACAAACACAGAGACTGTAATAAACAGCATTATATGATAAGTCCATATTAGAAAGTTGCAAAGTATAGAAGTTGGAGGAGTTTTCTTTCTCTGCCATCTGTTAATATGACCCCCTTCCACTATAAGCAATGGGCCTATGAATTCTCTTCTTGTTAGCAACTATAAAAGACCAGGATTTCTTTTTATTTTTAGCATTTTTTACACAAGCTTCACCTTCCTTACCTTTCCTGATAATTCCTTAATTTGTCTTTGATATCTACCCTTGGTCCTAAATTATGTTATCTCTTCTATATCCTTATATGTCACTTAAAAAGTGTGAGCTTAAAAGAGATCATCTTGTGTACCCTCATCCATGTCGTTAAATATCTTTTCCATCTTCTTCATCAAGATCATCATAACTGCATTATTAGAAATTTGCTTTTGCAAGTCTCATCCCTCCTTAATTTTTAGTTCCTTTTAGAGTCCCTTCCTCTAAACATTTTTAAATTTGCTTTAGTAAAAAACCACAGTATATGCCAAAATATGCCCATTACAAATTCTAAGATGACAGAGTGATATTTGTACAAGTTTCCTATGATTTCCACTTCACTAGCTTGTTCTTCCTTATCCATCAGAATTAAGCATAATGGGGGCAACTAGGTGGCATGGTGAATAGAGAAGAGACTCTGTTGTCAGGAGGTCCTGAGTTCAAATGTGACTTCAGATATTTACTAGCTATATGACCCTGGACAACCCTCATTGCATCCAAATAAAATAATTAAGCACAATGTAATAGCAGTTCTTGCTGTTTTCTGTATCTTTGTAAAGGTTAAACTTGCAAGAATTTTTCACATGTTCTGCTAGAAATAAGTTCCCAGCAAATATCTGAAATTTGTCACATGACACTTAGAGATGGCTGTTGAGTCCAGAAGGACTGACCCAGGAAACTTTTTTGATGAGTGATAAAATCTGAACATAGGTTTAAGTTCTGTACCTATTGCTGTGTCTTTGACTTGATGAGTCATTTAACTTCCCTGAGCCTCAGGCTCTTCATCTCCAAAATGAGGGAGATAGACCAGAAGATATCTAATGATCCATCTAGCTCTAGATACCATTTACCTAGCTATAACTTATTAATGACAAATCAGAAAATGAGATAGGCCTCATATGCCCAGCAACAGAAAACATGCACCCACCAGCAAAAACTAAATGTTGCAAATTGTATTGACTTCTTTGAAGAATGTAAACCTCTTCCACAACCGATTATCCCCATTTTACATATGAAGATATTTAGGTTCAGAGAGGTTATAGAATTTAATGAAACTCAACTAGCAATGTAAACCTCAGACCCTTTCTCCTGTTCCCGGGAACATAATAACTATGGGGTTTAGGCTCTATTCAACACCAAGCAGTAGAGTCCCTAGCTAAATGTTCATTTATTTGCCACCCTATTTAGGAGCACATTCATGCTTTTATGTATAGCTGTGCTAGTCTGATACCACAAGCTCCTACCACTACCTTTATTCTCTGTGGCATTAGCAGTGTCCTGAAAGAAGTTGACAGATGGGAAAACTTGTGTCCCTTCAAGTAGATAAAATCCACCCCAACAATTATGCCTGGATCTGGACCTATAATTCTTTAAAGCAATAGCTTAACAATAAAGGAAGACCTAGTGTACTATGGATATGGCATATCATTGGCATACTTTTCCACTCCCATCCATTCAAGTCCATGTACCAAATGAGTTACCCCAACTTATTTATGTGAAAAAATGGATGTAGTTTAATTCTTTTTTATTCTGAAGGCCCTTAACAAAAACAAAACCTTTGCCAAGAATATGATTTTGGATTGGAATGAAGCTAGAATCTGAGGTCTGAAGTGAATGTCATAAAATTTAAAATCTGGTCTTAAATATTTTTTAAAATATTATAAGGAGCATCAGTACTAGGCACTCCAAGGTAAGAGTGTAGTAGTACATACTAACGTATAATCAAGGTATGTAATTTCATAAGAAATGTATTGTACTGACTCCTTTGCATATAATGAGCAGTCATTTATTTATAAGAAAGGGAAACGATCCTCAGAGGAAAGAGTTTGAGAGTAAAAAAAGTTCTACCAAGTAGAATGATGATGCTAGGTTTTTCTGGAAGGTCAGGAAATAGTAGAAAATTTTAATTAATTCACAAGTTTTGTTTCTGCTTTTCAAATCCATTCAGATAATTTATTCTTTAGCAGTTCACAGAAATGATATTTACATTGCCATAATGGATTGTGACCCAGTGGATAAGTTGATACAGTGAATTTATACAAAGGACTTTTTCTCTGTCTTCTTTTCTGCTGGTGATTTATTTTCCTCAGAGAGTTTCTTGCTGCTGGCAGCTGCTCCTCTCCATTTGTTTTCTGCTACAGGTTTCTTCTACGCTGTCACCTATTTTAACCCTGTTATCTTCCTATTACCTACAAGTCTCTTCTCTTTTTATGTACCCCTTTCTTTGCTTCAAGAGTTTTTAGTGCTAACCCCGCTCTCTGATTCTCTGATTCTTACACTGATGTAGAATTGTATTTCAGCACATTTTCTTGGGTTCCATTTCACTCTGACTCAAATTCTTCAGTGTTTTTTTCTTCAGTACTCATTAATGAATCTTTTTGCATGGTACACAGAAAGGCCTCTGGATCTCTTAGCTTTTTAAAATTGTTGTAGTGTCTGTGTTAGTCATCTTGTACATGGCAAGATTGTAGTTATTCTACCATACAAATCATCCATAAAGTGATAATTTTAATGATCTATGATTTTATCTCTGTTCATAAACTTTCCCTAAATAGTCTTTGTTAGTTGAATGGTTGGAAAAATTCAACACCTGACTGGTCAGCCTCATCTAGTCATAATACTCTGTAAAGGCATCCAAATTGTTCTTCAGAAATAGACTCACAGTTCATTACTAAGCCCACACTTGAAGCTTTTCAAGCTGAATAGAGCTTCCATACACCATGTATCTCATTTGATACTTAGACTATCCCATTTAAGCTAATACTTCAGGTATTTTTACCGGAATTTTATAGATGAAGAAACTGAGATTCAAAGTGGCTTACTTGTGCTCACACAGCTACTAATCATCAGGTTCTCTCCTGATTTCTCTTCTCTACCACCTGTTCCATGAATATTGTCAGCAATAGCTTGAATACCTGCTCTTCTGAGGAAGTTTCTTAAATGTGCATCTTTATTTATGCACTCAAGTATTTGTATGTTGACTTAAGAAACATTTTCAGCAGGATTTGCTAATAACAGCCCAGGGAAGACATTTGTTTTCCTGACTATTATCTTTGTAGCTGAAATAAATATTTCTCCAAAATAGTCTTTTATTTATTAAAATATTTTGCCTTTAATTTTTTTCTTATATGCCATGCTGATCTCTTTCAATGGGGAAAAATTTGATTTATTACATTTACTATTTTCTGGATAGCATATTTTGAAAAATTATTAGTCTGCCCCTTTAGAAATGCTGGTTGGTTGGTTGGTTGGTTGTGGTCCATACTTGAAGGAAAACAAAATGACATTACTATGTTGGAGTCAAGGTACCGTGTTTGCAACTGTCGATAATCAGACCAATATGAGCTCAACAGGCTCTGCCACAGGTCAGGCACAAACAATCCACATGAACATTTGGAATGGAGATGCCTCTAAATTTGTGCATTTCATATTTCTCTTGAGCTATTTCAGTTCTGCTTCACTCATAGAGCAGAACACTTTGTTTAATGCAGGCATACCGTGCTGAGTCATCCTTTGCCAGTGTCTCCCACGTATAATCAATTCCAAAGTTCTTCAGAGACTTTAGAAATATAAATAATTAAGTAGCTAATAATTGTGTAAAAAGTGACTGCCAATAATGATATTTATATTTCTGATTTGTAATAGGATATAAAATACTTGTGCAGTGCTTTGAAATTTAAGATGATAATTGTTAAATATTGTCATGAATTCTAGATGTGCTCCTTAGTATTCTCCATGTTACTTTCCTCAGGGCTTCAAGCATAGTGAGAGTTCAATAAATAGTTGTTTTATCAGGTACCTAATAATATTTTAATAAATCATCTGAATAAATTCAGAAGCAATTTCCTCACATCAGCTTTGAAACTAGGAGCATAATCGATTATCCCCATTTTACATATGAAGATATTTAGGTTCAGAGAGGTTATGGAATTTAATGAAACTCAATTAGTAAATACTAGAGATGTGTTTTTGTGTGTCTGTGTATATATGTGTGCATATATGCATATATGTATATTAATTCCAAAGCAGCTGTTCCTGATGATTATTTACCATATGTAACTCCAAAATACAGAGCAGAGATGGATCTTATTTTACATGGATTGTCTCAGTGCCTTTTCTTCAGAAGCTGTGATTTAATCTGTATTCACACACCTTCCAGACAGTGCTAGTTTGTTCTTTTGATATTTATTTTCTAGCATTTCAGGTTAAGATTTTTTTGAATTTGTGCATGAATTTGGCTGTGTGTAGAGATGCACCTTGTGTCAGAACTCCATTCAGTCCAAGTTAATGGTGAGTACAGTACTTTGGGACCACCTATAGTGTAGCACAAACAGAAGGATAATGTTGGTCAGCTCAGGAGGAGTGTTTTGAAATCACAATGTGTTTTCAGTGTAAACATGTTTGGTACTTTCTGTGTCTTGTGTGTAGGAGACTACAGCCTCTGTCTAGTAGATTAGAGTGGCTGATATATCAACATAGATAATCAGGATCCAACTGTTTTTGTAATACGAATGCACATGGTGAAAGCAAATCATTATTTGCTCTTTAGCAACTTGTGAAGTATTCATATTGGTGAAAGTTTCAGGAATATTTATTTGTGTGTTTTTCCTAGAGTCTCAAAAGAATTTGTCAGGGAATAATTTACTGATCGTTACTAGACTGGCTCCTTTCCTCACTGAGAGGCAGTAAGAGTAGCAGATCCTTTGCTCTGAAATCTGTTGGTACAATGATATCACACCTAGAAGTCATATGAAAGGGTAATGCAAGGACATCATAGGAATAAGATTCTATTCATGCTAGCTTCAGGAAATGGAGATGAGCAGGACCACAGGGGAAACAAAGTAAGATGTGGACAGCCATTATTCACTCCTAGACATACCTAGGACTAAGGGCAGGAAAAATAAGCAGTGATTTAGGATGCAAGAAGGAAAACTCAATGAAAGAAACTTGTTATTTCTAGTTTTATTTTGTTTAATACTTTTTAGTAAAATATATAGAGAGCATAATTTTTACAGCTTTCCAAAAGTATAGTAATGCTCATATGGTAAAACAGTGTTTGTTTCTTTATGCAGTCAATTCTGATGAATATTCCTACTTAAATATATCCCTGTCCATTGAGCCCAGCATCTTCAACATGTCACTTTTCTGTCTTCTCAATCTAAAATATCAAATTTATGTGTTTAAAAATATTCCAGGTAATTTTTACGTGCCTTGCTGTGAGTGTGAATTACAGGCAAATAGGTGGCATGGTGGATAAAGCAATAGCCCTGAAGGCAGGAAGGCCTGAGTTCAAATATGGCCCCAGAGGTGCCTCAGCTCTCTCATCTGTAAACTGAGGATAAAAAAAACACCAACTTCCAAGGTTGTTGTGAGGATAAAATGAGATAATATTTGTAAAGTGTTTTCCAAGTCTTAAAAGTGCCGTAAAAATGATGGCTATTATCATTAATATTATGTATAAATACGATCAACATATAGCTTTGCCTCTTGTTCAGAAAAATTCCTATAAATACTTACTGTTACTTTTGTGGGACACACAATGCCACAAAGATTGTTTGGACAATCTCTGATCCTTTCTTCTATACACATTTGTATTATTGTTTGTGGATGTGCCTTTCAATGTACATCCATTTCTACCCTTGCCTCAAAACAGCCTCCTTGTTATGAATTGCTATAGTTGCAAATTAGTACATTTGTTTCTTTAACTTTTATTTTTCATATGCTTTAAGTTAGGTTTTGTAACTAATTTATTAAAAGTAGATGGGCATTTTATACTGTTGGTCCAGGACACTGACAGTCTTTGTGTGTCTCCAAAGTACATGCTCACACGTGCTTACATGTCTATGTTACTGGTGCTAAGTAAGATGCACTAAAATCAACATTCAGCCCCATTGAAAAAAAGTAAAAAGCTGGCAGTTACTCTGAGATTTCTAAATACAAAACAGGAGTTGAGACATAAAAAGGTAAACATGAACAAGCAATCAGAAGGGACAAACAAACAAGGGCACACTGTTTATATTCTACTATGGGAAGATATTACATGTATCTGCTCAGAAAGCATATTCTGAGGGTCATAGAAGGAGTCTAATTAGATGTAAGATTGGGAGTTAATTTTTTATTATCTTAGAATGAAAAGGGGGAAGGAATACAGTAAAGAAGAAATGGGACATGAAGGGGCTAAATTATCTCATACAGTCAGAATGTGCAAGTAGAAGACTGTAAGAATAATGATGAAATAGTAGGGGGAGCAGTCACCACTTGAACCCCACTCTCATCTGAACTGATCAAAGGAGGGAAAAATACTCATGCATATATGTTTCACTAAACAAGTAAATGAGAAAAAAAAGTGGAGAAGTAAGATATAGAATAAAAAGGATGGTAGATTAGGGGAGGAATCAGTCCTAAGCAATACACTGAGAATGGCTGATTGCATTAAGACATTTAAATAAAAGGAACAAAACATAAGAACCAGTGCTTTATTGAGTTCTGGGTGAGGAAAACAGGAGACACAGCGTAGAGCAGAAGCAGATTGCATTAAATCTACAGCATACTCTTTCTCTCTCATCACCCTCTTTTTTAAAATTTTATTTTAGACTCAAACACCAGAACACAAATACAGAATAGTGAAAAGAAACAAAAACATATCATAAACTTAAATATTGGAACTTAAATGCAGAGTAAGAAAGGGGGAAGCATGTCATGTGCATAGCAGAATATGAGAGGATTCAAAATATGTAACAATAAATTTTAATTTCAAGAAAGCCTTATGATAAATACTACACATTGTGTGGAGAACTGTCCCTCTTTTCTTTGCTTCCTTGTAAGTTTTCTTTTGTTTTCTGCTGGACACTTTTTTATTTTGTTCTACCCCCGCTACAATTAAATGCAGATATAGTTATAGCTATAGATATAAACATACCCATATACATACATATATAGACATATACTTTCCCAAACAAATTCTATTCCTGATCTTTGCTTTTATGTTTGTTCATATCTTTTGTTTCCTATCCCTCCGGCCACCTCTACTTTACTTGTAAACACTACTTTGTCCTCTTATTACTTGCCTACCCCCTTCCAAGTATCCCTTTTCTATCCTACCATTCGCATAAATCTAAACACTCTTCTATAGCTCTCTATAACCTATTCCCTCACCCTCCCCTCTGGAGATCCCTCCCTATCCCCTTGCCATTTTATTTCTTCTGAATTTAGAAGACTTTTATACTCTTCTAAATATATATATATATACATAGGTCCCTCTTAAACCCATTCCCAATGAAAGTAGGTTACCAGAACTATCAACCCTCCTCCCCCATTTAATTCCTCTGTATTGATTCTTCCTTTTGCACCTCATTTGTGTAAGATAATTACTCTTTTTAGCTGTTCCTAGATGGTTTTACTTTTTAAATTCATATCATACTCAGGTTTACCCAATCTTTCCATGAGCTATTCAAATATTAATAAGAATTTTAGACATACGTTTTGCACTTTGTATGTGTGTATATATATATGTACATATATATATATACATATATATATATATATCGAGGGAGGGAGAGGGGGAGAGAGTAAATGATCTATCCTTATTGAATCCCTTGTAATCAGTCTTTAGTATGTACCTTATGTTTCTCTTGGCTTTCATATGTGGAGTCTTCTATTGAGTTCAGGTATTTGTTTTTGTTTTTTTTTTTTAGCCAAGTCTTGTAAGTCTGACGGTCAATCAAATATTCCTTTTTTTAAAAAATTCAGGATTATACTTAACTTACCTGGGTATGATATTTTCAGAGTCCCAATTCTTTTGTTCTGTAGTCCTTTAATGACTCTGTTGCTGGTCTTGTGTGATTCTAATCGTGGCACCATCATATTTACATTGTTTTATTTATTGCTTTTTTATATTTTTAATTCTTACTTATTGTTTTTAATATTTTATCCTGGAGCTGGGCGTTTTGGAATTTGTCTATAATATTCCTATGAGGTTTCCTCATAGTATCTCTTTTAAGTGGTGATCAATGGATTTTTTTCTATTTCTACTTTCCTCCTTTGTTGTAATGCCTCAGGACAATTTTCTTTAATTATTTTTTGTGTTATTGTATCAAGATTCTTTTTTTTTGATCATAGCTTTCAGTTAGTCTGATTATTTTTATGTTTTCTCTTCTTGAGCTATTGTTTTTCTTATAAGATGTTTCATTTCTCTTCTTTTTTTCATTATTCATTACTTTCATTTTCCATATTTAGTTTATTTCTTGATCTCTTATAATTTCACCAGTTTTGCCTTGCCTAATCCCAATTTTCAAGATATCATTTTCTTCCTTAAGATTCTGGATCTTCTTTTCTAATTGGTTGACTTTCCTTTCATAATCTTCTTGTTTTCCTTGGGCTTTTTTTTTTTTTTTTTTTTTTTTAGTTTTTCCTCCATTTCTCTCATTTGATTTTATAGTCTTTTTGTGATCTTCTATGAATTCTTTTTTGGAAGACGACCATTTGACATTACTCTTTGGAGCAGAAGAGGGTTTCTTTACCTCAATATCCTCCTCTAAAGATGAACTCTGTTCTTCTTTATTCCCATAATAGCTTTCTATGGTTGGATTCTTTCAACTTTGCCTGTACATTTATTGTGGTAATAGCTTAATTTTTGTAATCACCTCTATCCCTGGGGAACGGGGATGCCTCTTGCCCCAATCTTCAGTTCTCCTCTCTAGGCTGCCCCACTCACTGCTTCTGCACTCACCAGGTATGTGATCTTTCCTTCTCACTTCTGCTGTTCTTCCCAACACAGCTGTGTCTGGCATTCCTTGTCAGCAGAGGTTCCCTCAATCTTCCCCAGCTCAGATACCCAACTCCCCTCATTATCCTAGGAGTAAAAGTTCCTGTGGCTGGGGCTGAGGTAATCTCTCAGATCAGCTAACCCCAGTGTTTGCAGCTTGTTGTTAAAGAAGACTATAGTCTAGAGTCGTTTACTCTTCACAGGGACCAAATGAGATTTTTCTTCTGATCTTCTCAAATTGTCGCAGGAAGACTCCTGTTGTACCTCTATTCTTATTTATTTTTACCTGTACTTTGTTCACTCTAAGGTATGATTTTATCTCTTTTGTGGGGGAAAATCTTGAGAACTTGGAATTTTCTGACCTACTCTGCCATCCTCCCAGAATCTTCTCCCACCCTCTTCTTTAATAAAGAGGAAGTATGAATGGAATAGGATGGAGGAAAATAACTGTTAACCATTATAATTGTGAATATAAATGGACTGAACTCACCCATAAAATGGAAGATGATAGCAGATTGTGTTGGAATGTGGATTCAAGCAATAGGCTGCTTGCAAGAAAGACATTTGAAACATATTAAAGGGCTGGAGAGAAATCTGTTATGCATCAGTTGAAGTGAAGACTTAAGGACTCTGCTTAATCCATTGACCAGCCATGATTACAGAGGTCTGATGATGAATCACAGTACTCATTTCCTGACAGAGAAGTAATAGCCTTGGGTGCATGAGTCATACATTTTTAGACATAGACAATATGAAAATATGGAGTTTACTTGATTGTGCCTGTGGTTTCCCCCCGCTATGGGGGGGGGGGGTGCAGGAGGAAGAGAAAATTAGCATTAATTAATAACAAAAATTAATAAAAGTACATTTTTTTAAAAAACTGGCAATTAAGAAGTCATTGGTGACTTGGTAATGGGCAATTTCATTTCTGAGGTCAGAACTAAAGCTTTTTTCTGGGCTGGAAGGTGCCCCAGAGGATATTTAATCCAATCTCCTCATTTTACAAATGAGGAAAGCAGGACACAGCGAAGTTAGGTGACTGCTAAAATCACACTAATTATAAGTGATAGAGATAGAATTCGAACCCACTAATTCCAAATTAAGTGCTGCTTTTACTAAACCATGCTACCTCCCTCCATACTTATGACACTTGTATAAAATTACAAAAAGGAGTCATAAAAATCTTATGTTAATTATTGATTTACAATGAATACTGAAGGCATAACTTTTAAAAATACACATCTCAGGATACAAAATGTGGGAGTAGGATTGAATAATCTTGAAGGTTCCTTCCAGCTACAATATTATATGATTCTGTACTAATAACCTAAAGGCAGCATTTGAGGTTAGGAAATAACCAAAAAGAATTTCCAGGATATTGGGGTTTAATAGGTGGGAGAAGGCTGAATACAAAGAGCATAATTACAGAATAATTATGTACTTAAGAAAGAATAAAATAGAAAGCTAGGATGTATAAGCAGTTTCCTTTTTCATTAGCTTGCATTTTCCCTTACACTACAAAATAAAGTTACCGCTGTTGATAATGCTAATTCCTGTAGAAAAAATAAAAGACATTTATTCTAGTTCCTTATAACTACAGGTAAAGAAATGTAAAAGGTAAAAATGAGAAATATTGGGAAGACATAGATTTGATGTCACCTCTGATTCTAAAATTGAAGCAAGAACCTATGTCATGCTGTTATTGTTTCTTAAGCACACAAGCTTCTTTTCCTAATTTTCAAAATGCTAAACTGGATTATCTTTAGGTATTTTCTTGAAATACTATCCCATAATTCTATGATAATTCTCCATTTTTAAATTTGTATACTAATTATTTGTAGACATTTTATGGATCAGATTTTTGAATGAAGAGAACAAAGAGAAAAATATTAAAAATGACAAGATTTAAACTAATAAAATACAAGATGAACAGTTTTTATTGAAAATAATAAATTCACCCAAGCTTAGGAAAATAAGCAGGTTGTTATTTCGAATGACAGCTTGAAGGAATTTAAGTTTTAAGAATTCTTAAATATGTTTGGTTTATTATTTTACTTTTTTAATTCTTCAGTATTTATTCAATACTTACTGTGTTCAATTCACTTGCCTTGAATCTACTTTACTACTTATGGACCTTAGCCAGTCCCATGTAAAAATCTCCTGGCATAGTTTTATGATATAGGTATTTTAACTTTAGGAAACTCAAGAGTTGGCACTGAATAATGTTAGTAAATTAGAGATCTTAGATACAGCCCTCTAAAACTGTAGTACAGTAAAGCTCATGATTAATGGCATTTAAAAAAAAATATGCTACAGGTGTTATTTTTAGCTGATCCCCAGCAAAACCACATTTGTTTATTAAACATTCATTCCTTTAGTGAAAATTTATTAAATATATACTCTCAATTAATGTATCCTTCAAGATCCCAGTGCCAGTATGTTATATACATACTGTACATTAATACGGTGTGCAAATGTACAATCCAACCAGGCTGTCCAGAGCCAATACGTTAGCAATGTACAATTGGAGCTATGATATTGTTTAACCTACTATGGAAACTCTTGTCATGTTAAAGATGTTTTGACTCTAGTACAGTGGTCTAGAAATAACCTTCAAGTCAGAGAAATTGAATTCTGACAAAGTATATTGTTACTTTGTACCTTTTTTTAATGAAACTCTCTCAACAGAATCAAAGATTGTATTTATGTCATTGAATTTGACTGTTCTGATTTGGGATCTAGTTTGTTACTTCTGCATGAAAACTCAGCTGCCCAATTTCAGGAGGATAGAAGTTAGGATAGATCTCTACCTTTTGTTATTCCTCACTTTTGAGGGGAAATTATGAAAAAATGAGATTAAACATTATAGTTCCAGGAAGCTGAGAAAGTGGGGAGAATACTTTGTCTTTGTTCTTATCAAATATCTAGTCTAATATTCCTTAGCTAAACATTCAATATCTCTCAATTTACCTTTCATGCCACCTTTTCACATTTTCTCTTTATATGTTCTATTCTATATCTAAGTTCACTAACTCTTGAGTCCCCCATAACATATGTTGAGCTTTCCTACCTATCCTAGGGCTGCTCTCTTCATCCACTCTAGTTTCCACTTAAGGAAATCCTTCTCACTTTTCCAGTGCCAGTTCTAATACTGCCCCTGTGAATTCTTTCCTAATTCCTTCTCACCTCCTCTGCCCAAGCTGGAAATGACTTTTTCATCTTCTGAACTCTAGGAATTTTTTTTTCTTGTCTCATATACCTATCATATTCTACTTTGCTTAGTAATTATTTGTGGACTGACAATGTCACCACTACTAAATTATAAGCTGTTTCAGGATAGCTTTTCATATACATCTTTACATTCTGACTTGTGCATAGAATAGTACTTTGTACATAACTTTAATAACTGGTTGAATTGCAGAAGTAAAACAAAGTAGGTATGTGTAAAATTTCTGAAAACATGCCTTTTTATTATTGAGGCTTTCAATGGTCTTAATGTAAACCTAATAATAATAATCAAAATAATAAATGGTAAACTTAGCTTAAACAGAAAATTCACCAAGGGTTTCCTGTTTGAAATTTTTAAAAAAGAATCTTATTAAAAGGCACTAAAAAACAAATGCTAAGAGTGAGAGCTAATTACATTAGAGAAGCATCGCTATTATATTACATGTTGAAAGGATTCAGCATAGCTTTTCTTTGTGTATCTTTGGATATTTGACCTTCAAAGACACAATTAATTTTGGCAAACGGAAATTGTGAAGACAGCTTGTGCAATAGAAAGAGCATTGGTTTTGGAGTCAATTGACGTGGATTCAAATCCCATCACTTCTATTTATCATTTGTGTGACCTTGAGTAAGTCACTTATACTCTCTGAACTTTTGTTTCCTCATCTATAAAAATGAAATGTTCCTCCATGAGCTCTAAGGTCCTTTTGAGCCCTAAATTGATGATTCTAAATTTATTATTAAATGCATGTGTTTGCAAAATAAAATAGCATTTGAATAAGCAAGAACTTGGAAAAGAAGACAGAGTTTTCTTCACCTTGGCTATTTAAAATACTTTTCCTCCTCATTTCAAAGGTACATATCTTCTAGGATTTGCAAGTATGATTTCTTTTAGTGTTTGTTTCACTTCTTATTTTCAGCAAAGCTCCACCCACAGAAAGAAAGCTAAGTGTCTTTTGGCTCCCTTAACATGCTATAAAATTCTCTAGTTATTTTCATCAGCAGCTACTTGGAATAAGAAGACATAGGTTCAGATATTACCTTTTCTCTTATTAAAGTCCACCAAGATCTTGTGTTGTTGAATTTTCAATGATTCCTTTTTGCCTCTAGAATAGAATATAAAATTCTTGGACTAGCATTCAAAACCCTCCATAATATGACCTTCTTTTCCAATCGTACTTTATATTGGTCCAGTCACAGTGACCTGCCAGCTCTACCCCATATACAACATTCCATGTCACGTCCTCTTCCTTCCACCTGTGTCTGGAATACCCTCCATTCTCACCTTTTCACAGAATCTCTAATCTCAAGAGCAACTCATGTACTGCTTCTTAAGCGAGGTCCTTCTCGACCATTCTGACCCTTCCCCCTCAGTGCCTTCTTCCTTTTGAAAATATCTGGTAGCACTCTGTATATATTTTGCATTTATATATTATCCACTTGTAGAGTAGAAGCTACTTTGGGATAGGGACTAGGTTTTTTATTTTGCTTTTTTGTTTGGGGGTATAGTTGGCCTTCTTTTTCTATCCATTCAGTTACCTAAAATGTCTTTATATCTGGAATGCATCTGATGTGTAAAGCTGAAAAAGTGTCATATACATTACCTTATTGGATATTTGATTCTCAGAACAACTCTGTAAGCTTTGTAAACACTTAATAAATATTGGTTGGATTGAAAATCCCACTTTAGTATCTCTGCAGTGGCCTAAAGGTGCTAAGATTATTTTATTTCAGCCTCTCTCAGATGATATAAAGTTGTTCTCAGCTAGGAGAATTTCTATAAAAATTCATTAGATTATTGGTTCCTTGATGGAAGGAACTTTCTTTTTATTTGTATTTTGATCCCCAGTGCTTAGCACAGTGGCTAAAATAGAGCAAGTACTTAATAAATACTTGTGGCCTACCTATACCTTGGTGAAATCATACCTCTGCAATCCTAGAAAAATGGTGTGGTATAGTGTGCTTATTTTTTTTAAAACTGGGAACAAAACAACCTTACTTCTTGTCAGCCTTATTACTGATATTAAAGTTTTCGGACTTTAAGCTAATTGTTGAGCCATTTCAGATCTCACTTTCCTCTAATGTAAAAGGAAGGAAATAGACTGGTAAGGTCTCTTCTAACTCAGATTCTGTGATTTGTAAAAGGATAATAGAGATTTTGAACCCTTAACTTGCTCCCTTATTTGAGTCTTTCAGAGGACTTAACACTAATAATGAAGCAGGTAACAAAGGAAAGAAGTCAATGCCTACAACTTTCCCAGGTCAAAGGCACAAAAATTATGAAAGAATGTAAGAATTTCAGATGTTTATATCAGATAAGAACTATAGCATGATAAGTTCCCATAGAGATTATCTAGTCAGTCCCTTCCTTTTACAATTGAAGATTATGGATGTGAAGTGACTTCCCCAAGGTCCTATGGCTAGGATAGCTAAATGGACTTCATAGGTCATTTCTACATTAATTAATTTAAATTAATTATCTACTGGGTGAAGAGCACAATGTTTCATCATAAGTGCATTAGAAAATTATTTTTTTAATTCTATGTAAAATTTGAGGAGAAAGATCAGGATGGTTTATTAGAGGAGAAGACTTTTGAGTTGGGCTTAAAAGAATATGTAGGAGAGACTCAATAGACAAAGTGGAGTATGTGGAACATTTTAAGCATTAGGAGCAGCCTGAGGAACAGCTTGGGGAACAAAAATGAGAGTGTGCAGTTTGTGTTCAGGACTCAGAGTAGTTCAATTCAGCCAGGGAATGAACTTCATAAGGGAAATAATAGCTAATACTGGAAGGTTATAGATGTTCCATTATGGAGAACCTTAAATTCGAGGCAAGGAAGGTTGATCTTTGTTCAATAAGTGACAATTGAAGATTATTCTGTGGACGGGTGAAATAACCAGATATATGCATAATAACAGTAAGAGAGCAGTGTGAACGATAGGTTGGAGTATTCCTGTGGATGAAATGGAAGTTCCATTGTATAGATTAGATTGGATGGCCACTGAGATTACTTTGAAACATCAAATTTTGTGGGTCTGAAAAGATTGGATATGGGAAAACTTATAAGGAAAGTGTTACAAGAGTTCACATCCATGTTTATGAAACCCTGTATTAGGGTAGTGGCAGTGGGAATAAGGAGGTGTGCAGATAAATGTGTCACATATAGCTAAGGTGAAATAGACATACCTAAGTAATTAACTGTTCATCAATCAGACATTTATTAGGTGCTTACTATGTTCAAGGAGCAGTTCTAAACACTAGGAATAGAAAGGAAAAAAATCTTCCTGCCTTCAAGGAGATCATGTTTTAATCAGGAATATAACATGAAAACAATTGTATACAAACAGAAAATTTGAGATAATTTACCTTAAAAGGAATACGCTAACATAATGGAGAGGAGGAAAGATTTCTTGCAAATGATGTGACTTTAGTTGAAACCTAAAGGAGCTCAGGGAAGTCAGGAGGTGAAGGATGGGGAGGGGAGATGCAGGGGACAGCTAGTGAAAATGCAGTCAGGAGGAGTCTGTATAAGGAATAACAAGGAGGGCAGAATTACTGAATCACTGAGTATGTGGTAGAGAGTAACGTGGAAGAAGAATGGAAATGTAGGAGGGGGCTAGTATAAGAAGAGCTTTAAAAGTTGAGCAAAGGCTTTATATTTGATCCTGGTGGGAATAGAGAGTTGATGGAATTTATTAAATAATGGACTTGGTCAGTACTATACTTTAGGTCTGGTACTCTGGTAACTGAATGAAGGATAGTCTGGAGTGGAGAGAGACTTCAGTAAGGTATGCCAGTCAACAGGCTATTGCCAGGAATTCAAGTCCAGGAGTGAGGTGATGAGGGTCTGCGTCAGAGTGGTGCAGTGTTAGAGAGCAGAATGGGGGTATATCTGAAAAATATTGTGAAGGCAGAATCAAAAGGAAGTAGCAATAGATTAAATATCAATCAATAAACATTTATTAACTCATTATAAAAGGTAAGAGAATCTAAGGACTTTAAAAGGATACCTAGGTTGTAAGCCAAGATGCCTGGGAGAATGGTAAAGCCCTCAACAATAGTAGGGAAGTTAGGAAGAGAGGAGTGTTTGGTGGGATGGAGGGAAGAGAGGGGACAGATAATGAGTCCAAATTTGTACATGTTGAGTTCAAGATGTCTACAGGACATCCAGTTTAAGATGTCCAATAGGCTTCTATGTGGAGGTGTGAAATGTGAGACTGGATTAGGACAAAAGTTAAGTCTGGCTAAACAGATCTGAGAATCCTCTGTATAGAGATGATAATTGAAAGCATGAGAGCTAATGAGACCAGTAGGCAAAATGATATGGATGAAGAAGAAAAGAGGGTCTAGGACAGAACCTTGGAGAACACCCATTTTTAGTGGGCATGACATGGATGAAGATCCAGCAAGTGAGCCAGAGAAGAAGCACCCAAACAGGTCAGAGGAGAACCAGAAAAAAGCAGTGACAGAGAAATCTAAAGAGAAGATATCAAGGAGAGGAAGGCGATCAGGTGTCAGATACTGCAGAGAGGTCCAGAAGGATGAGAATTGAATAAAAAGGCCATCAGATTTGGCAATTAAGAGATCACTAATAACTTTGGAGAGAATGTTCTCAGTTGAATTGTGAGGTTGGAAGCAAGAATAGAATGAAAGAAAAGATTTGGAGACATTGATTGTAGATGGTATTCTTAAAGATTTTAGCCACAAAAGAGAGAAGTATGGGATGACAGGTAGGAGAAAGAGACAGATCAAGTGAGGATTTCTTGAGGATGAGGGGGATATAAGCATGTTTGAAGGCAGCAGTGAAGCACCCAATAGACAGAGAAAGACTGAAGATTATGAAAGAGTGGGAATGATATAAAGGGAAATCTGCTGGAAAAGAGAGGATGGGATGAGGTCAGTTGTACTGTAGAAGGGCCACCTTTTCAAGTGAGATGAGGTGAAGGAGGAGATAGTGGAGTAAGACATCCAAGTGACATGAGATAAGGAGGGGAGGAAAGGGAGCTCTTAGCTGTATGGTATAGTATATATAGTATAAAAAGAAATAGTCATAATCATAACACTTTTTAAATGTTTGCCAAGTGCTTCTCGTGTAACTACTTTATGAAATAAGATATGAACTGCACCCATGATTTCATTGATCACACGTAGGAAACTCCCAGATGAGAAACCCTCAACCAGTGCAGGTTCAGCAGCTTTTACATTTGTCAAGGACAGCACTTGTATCCAGCTCTCCCTTGAGCATAGGCTAGTTCTCTCTACAATGCCATGCTCCTTCTTATGAAGTATAGTACCAATATTATTCCTTTATTATAAGTAAAAAAAAAAACCAATAGTCCCTTGGCCGCATAACAAGTCATTTTTAGATAGCTCTACATTATGTTTGAGGTGGGCTAGAATGGAATGAAATGCTTTCTGATTACTTTTCAGGGAGACCTATGCACCTTTTAGTGCATAGGATACTCATCACAGCTGCCAGTACAACTGCCAGAATTCTGTGTCTGGCTCTCAAAAACTAAATGTTTCCATGATTGTTTTGTTTGAGTTACGCCCCACCATCCATCCCCCAAACTTTGTCCACTATCACCTGAAGAAGCTATCACAATTAGAACACCAACCCTGTGAGAGGCAGTCATGATTAGGTCCATTATAAAGGTGTGCTAAATTCTAAACAGTATTGGAATAATGAAAGGGTTGGCTTGGGAGGGGCTAATTAGGGGATTGTTGCCTAATTCTTTTCAGAAGGCATAAAATCATTCCACTCTTTTTTTGGCAGATTTACATCAAATAATTTCATAATGTAATAGGAGAAAAGGTCTGGAATCAGAAAAAATTCTAATCTCAGACATACTACTAACTTACTATATGATATAGGTGCATCATCTAATCTTTTTGATTCTTGACTGACTCACTTCTTTGAAATGGATATAATCATGTCTTCCCTACTTCTAAGGCTGTTATAACAATCTTTGAAAACACATAGAAAAGTACCCTACAAATGTTACTACCTATTATCTGGTAACTGGTAATTGGTTAATAATTATCTGATATCTATAACTATCTGATGCTTTGCACATAAATATGTACTCTTTAATACGTTGAACTGAAATGTTCATTAACTCAAAGTTCTTTCCCCCAAACCAGAATGGTGCGTACATGCCGTTACTATTTCTTTCTTCTTACTTAAGGTGCTAACATCATGGCCAAAACTATGCCAGTTTCATCTGTATCAGGCCGTATGAACAGCTTAGATTTGTTTCAGGTCCAGGAAAATGAGTCTTTCATAGATTTGATGCCAAACAAACAGTAGTTATGCAAGGAATGAGAAGTTTCATGAGAGGAGAGGAAACAGACAATTTATTATCATCTCACAACCTAAAGTTTTACCCTAGCATTTTCTATGATCATAGTGCTTTTAATTAATAATAGGTCACATTTACAGAGGACTTTAAGGTTTAAAAAGTGCTTTTTCATAGTGACTCTACTAGTAGGGGATATATATACATGTTATTATAACTATTTTTCAAATGAAGCTGAGGTACAATAAGGTTAAATGTCTTGTTCTAGTCACATAGGTAAATAGTAATAGCAGAAATATAATTCAAACATGGTTATTGTGACTCAGAATCACAGAATTGTAGACTTCAAAGCTACCTAAGCAACTATTCTAAACCATGCCTGATAAAAAATCTAAAGTAGAAATGCTAAATAAAGGGTTAGCCCACCTTTGCTTAAAGACATATTATGGAGAAATCTGAGACTGCCCATTTCATTTTTTAATAGCTCTAATTTTTCCAATTAAAATTTATATGTGTCTGCATGTGAATATATGTACATGCTGGTACATGTTTTGCATATGTGTGTATATACATATGTATACACAAACATACATGTATGCATATGTATGTGTGTTTGTGTATATTTGTGTATGCTATATAACCATTGCTTTCTTCCTGTCACTTCAGGAATTATCATGAAAATGAAAATGATGCAGTACTGTGTCTCACAATGCAATCAGTTTTGAGGCCAGAATGGTAGTTTTATTTTTTGTAGTTTTGTATATCTCCTGCTAATAGAATTAATTCAAAAGCATGTCTGAGCTACTACTATATACAAGACACTGCACTAAGTGTTCTGGAGACAGAGAAGACATGAGAAGAGCTATCAAGAGGCTCATTAACTTGTTGAAAAGCTAAGACATACACAAATGGAGAATTAAGCAATATCACAAAATAAACAATTCAGATTTACATTTGAAGATAGTTCTCAATTCTCATTGGCTAAAAGAATGTAGAATAAAATAATCATTCAAATAGTATTTTGAGCTTTATAAAGTGCTTTGCTTCTAAACATAGTGAAATAGGTAGTTCAAGTGTGAAGATCCCAGTATCAGTATACCCATTTTACAGTTGAGGAACCTGAAACTCAAGAGAGGTTAAATTGCTCAGCCATACTCACACAATCAGCTAGTAAATGGTACTGCTAAGACTTGAGCCCAGATCTACTGACTCCATGCCCTGCACTTTCCACTAAAGTGTGCCACCAGTAGAAAAGAATGAGTATAGCAGAAGCTGATACCATACAACTTCTAGGTAATACTCCAGTTTCTGTTTGTCATCAGCTCCAATGGGCTTATTGGAGGATAGAATTTTGATTTAGAGAGAATTGTAGAGAGCATCTCATCCAACCTCATAATCGTACAAATGAGGAAATTGATACTTGAAAGTTAAGTGACTTATCCAAGGTCACACAGGTGGTAAATAACAGAGACTGCTTAGAAAATATAGGTATTAGAATTGTCTCCTTAGCCACGACCAAGTGAATGCTTGTTTTGTCAACAGCTGAAGTGACTGGAAATGAGGGAATGATATTCAGTAACACAGCTGAAAGCTGACTATTACATAACATGCCAATTTGTGAGTATAGATTAATTAGGACTCAGGCTGTTCTCAAAAATCATGTTTGTAGCAATGCTGGGACTTTATCACAAGTGATGTTTATATCATGAGAATAAATTCTGGATACAGATTCAGTTTCTAGCAGTATTTGACATCATTTACCAATGAATATGAAAATCATAAATAGAAAGTCTGCATAAGCAACAAAGTAATTTGCTTTGTATTTTTGCAAACAGTTTTCCTCCTTATGGTCTCTTTTTCTTAGCATGGGATTTATTTCCTATAGGTGTAATCTCTTTGTCCTTTGTGCTTGGAGGCTTAGAGAGTCTACTTCATATGATCATGGGGAAAACTCAGTAGATTCAGTGGTAGAACATCTTTAAGAAGCATTATAGCATTCTATTTCAGCAACAGTTTCATGAAGTTTCCATCTCTATCCACCTCCTTCTTCATCTTTCATTTTTCATTTTCTGCATCATCATACTCCCCTGCAGATTAACAGTTTGAAAAAAGCATACCTTTAAAAAATGCTATCTGGATTAGAGCCTTTAGAATAATGGTGCTTCGAGAATCTCAGAATTATTACATAAAAATTTGACCTTGAACCTGAAGTGGTAGCTGAAACACCCATCCTGGAATCTGCAGAATCTCAGCACCAATATTTAGTAAAATAAAATATGAATATCATAAAATATAATCCCCAAAATTCCTTTGAAAATAACTCAGAACTGTATTGTGTATAATATGTAATTCTGAGTTAGCATTGAAGTCTAATATTGATACGGTACTTGTAATTCATACAGATTTCCCTGACTGTGGTGGGGGTTTTTTTCTGTTGATCCCTCTATGGTTTACTTTTCACATCACATGCTATAAGACTGCAAAGGAGAAAAAGCATTGATTAACCTTGGAGTCAGGAGAGACCTAGACTTGAATCCCTCCGGTAGTTACTCTCTTGTGATGATGGTTGAGTTCCTTCATCTTGTTGAGCTTCTGTTTCCTTATTTTATTAGAACTGTCCAGATATTGTCACATTTGAATTATAAAAATATAGGCTAAATAAAGTTTTATACAAATCTGAATGTTAGTCCCAGCTCAATTTGGTTAGCCAAACTAATGATATACACATATAAGGAATAATGTTACTCAGCATAAAGATTATTGCTAGCAAAATTATTTATATAAAGAATATGAGAATTTAATACAATAGTGTTTGTTTTATTGGACAGTCTATTCATTTTCAGTGAAGCTTACTTATGAAGACAAAACTAATAGAACTTCAGTTTGAAAACACTAAAGTTACCTTAAAATAGTATAATTATACATTACATATGATAGAGTCTAATATACATATATCCTTTCATAAATATGTATTGCCTCTTTAATTCACACATTTCCACAATTCAGATGATTTTCCTTCTAATTAAACTAAATCATTGGGGTTTTACTATACATTTTTCTGTAGCATGTTTGCAAAAGGAAAAACATCTATTTTTTAATTTTATTTTTATTTTCAGTTCCAAATTCCCTCCCTTCTTCACCCCTCCCCTACCCATTGAGAAAGCAAGAAATAAAATAGCCATTATAGATATGAAGATGTACAAAATATATTTTCATATTTTCATATAAAATATTTTCATATTTTGAAAAAAGAGAAAGAAGAAAAAGTAAAAATTATCTGTTTCTAACACAGTTTGGGGCTGTTCATCTCTGAAACTTTTAATTGTCAAATATATTTTTTTATAACCTCAATATGTAAAAGTTTAGTTTTTCTATTCCCTGTCTTTACATATGCTTATACCCATGATTTATAATGGAAGAGGGGACAATTTTAGAGAATAATCATGTAACTTCCCATATTGTTAATGTCAAATCTAAAATTTCTTTAGAAAACAACTTCATAGCATCATAGAACTTTGGAGCTGGAAGTGATCTTTTATATTTTCTTTTTATTATTGAACCTAATTGAACTTACTGAACTTAAATAGCCAATAAAAGCATTTCAATACCTATTGTAGAATAGATGATTATATATAAAACTGAGACACTCCCTTATATGAAACTTGTTTTTCTTTTTAGTTATCAAATTCAGCATCTAACTTTCAAAGTTATCTCACTTGTCCCTGATTCCTGCTATCATTCCTTCTCTTCTGGGGGTGGGGGAGAGAAGACAGGAGAATCCTATTATCAGCCCTCCTTTCCCTAATTCCTCTCTCCTCCCTATTGGGGAAAAAAGAAAACACTTGTAATAAATACACAGTCAAGCAAAACAAATTCCCACATTGGTCATGTCCAAAAATATTATGTCTTGTTGCGCTTCCTGACTCCATCACCTCTCCGTCAGTAAATATAGGTAGTATGCGTCAACATTGTTCCTCTGGAATCATGGTTAGTCATTATGTTGATCACAGTTCTTAAAGGTCTTTCAAAATTGTTTGCCTTTACAATGTTGTTGTTATTATGTAAATGGTTCCTCAGTTCTGCTAATTTTACTTTGCATTAGTTCATGTCTACGTGTTTCTCTGAAAACATTCCTTTCTACATGTTTTAAAATATATAAGTATTCCACCACATTCATATGCCATAATTTTTCAGCCATTCCCCAATTGATGCAAATCCTCTTAGTTTTCATTCTTGTTCAAGATCTTGACTCAGTTTACATACAGCTCATGTGACTCATATCTACATAAGGAAATAGAAGAACTCAATAAAAAAAACAATGGATAAGCACAAAGAATAAGCAAGAATCACAACAGGGAAGATAGTGCATGACTAGCAGCAGCTCAGACATCACCTTCTTCTTAGGTAATCTTTGATTGGTCGTTTGTACAAAACTGAACACATCATTCCTATCACCATAGCTTTGTCTTGGATTCCCTGTTGCCTTTTGCTGTGTATCCACTCAGTTGCCAGATCATACTACTTCTAACTTCTCAACATTTTCCCCCTCTGTCCACACACAGTTGCCCCCTTACTTCAGGTGCTCACCACTTCTCACCTATATTATTTTAAAAACATTCCAATTGGTCTCCCTACCTCGAGTCTTTCTCCAGTCCAGTCTATTCTACATGCTGCTACTAAAGTAATTTTCCTTAAATACAGATCTGACATGACTCTCCTATTCAGCTAACTCCAATGGCTTCCTTTTGCCTCTAGGATAAATATAGATTCCTCTGATTTGTTTTTAGAGACCTTCACAACCTGGCTCCAACCTACCTTTCCAGACTCATTGGACTCATTCCTATTGCCCTTGACCCTTTCCACACTCTGTGGTCTAGCCAAGATGCCTTTTCTCTGTTCTTCAAACATCCATGCCTTTGCACTGGCTGTATCTCATGCCTGGAATGAACTCCCTCCATAACTACATTTCATAGAGTCCCTCTCTTCCTTTAAGTCACAGTTCAACCAAAGTCCTTGAGGCAATTAGGATGCACAGTGGATAGAGCACTCAGCCTAGAATCAGGAAGACCTGAGTTCAAATATGGCCCCAGATACTTACTAGTTACACGAAGCCTTTTCTGATTTCCTCATGCCCTCTCTACCAAACTAGTTTGTATTTAACTACTTTGTGTATAATTTTATTCGCTTTATATTTATGCTGCACATATTTTTGGATGTTCTTGTAGTCACCTTCGTAATATAAGCTCTGAGTACAAGTACATTTAATACTTTGTATTTGTGTCCTCAGAACCTAGGACAGCACCTGGTACTTAGTAGCTGCTTAATAAACACGAGTTGATTAGCTGTTTATTTGTAGTTGAAAGAGTAGAAAGGCTTTTTGTGAATTTTTAAAATTTTTGCTTGCTATCTGCACTGAAATCTCTAGTTTGCAACTGTATCTTTTGTGTGCTTGTGTGTGTGTGCCTGTATCCTTAACTTAGGAAAGGATTACATTCACAGAATTCTTAAATTCAAGTTTGATTTCTCAAATTGCAAATTATATATATATATGTATATATATATATATACATATGTATATATATATATATATATGTATATATATATATATATATACATATGTATATATTCACGTAGAAGCTATAAATAAATGATTATTGTAGCATTTTGCTTTGTGCCTCTCCAGCACACTCCAGTGTATTACCTCTCTGTGTGTCTTGTCCCTGTAGTGGCTGGGAACTACAAGCTTTATCTTCCTCAGGTCATAGCTCAGTTCTCTGTATACTGGAGGGACTGAACAAAAGTTTATTGATTTGAATTGGCAAGCTTTTTTTAATATGATATTGCTGATTGAGGGTACTAATCTTGGTAGTCTGAGTCATTGGTCTTGGATACAGAGAACCATGGTATCCTAGCTGGTCCTGAGGGACAAGAAGAAGAAGTCCTTTTTCCTTTACTGAAAACAAAACCAACCCTCTTCAAAATTTTGAAATTAAGCTTATCTTTCCCACCCTTCCACCACCCTGTATATTATTAACCTCCAAGAGCCTCTTTTCCTAAGTAATAAATGTCTTTTAGTTCTAAGCCCCCACTTTCAGCATCCCATCAAAGTCTTCCCTGTTTTCTGGGAGTCTCAATGTAGCCCTGCCTGAAAGTCATTTCTAGGGCTTGGTTGTCTGATATAATGTGTTTTTTTTTCATAGTATCTCCCCTTTTTCTATTTCTGAGCCCACAGATACTTTAAAAGTTCAAAATTAGGTTTGGGTTGTTTTGTTTTTTTATTTTACTGCAACCTTCAGAGCAGTATGCATCTGTGTTCTTGCGGGGAAAATATCTTACATGTCCCACACGTCATACATGTTAATAGTGATATAGATATTCACAAATATAAATACTATCAATAACATCTTAATCTGTAGTACACTAAGGCAAGTGAGTGTCACAGTGGAAAGTGACAAATAAAAGGCAGCCTGGAATCAGAAAGACTTAAGTTCAAATACTGCCTCAGATACATCTCGATTGTGTAACCCTGGGCACTTGTTCACTTAATTTCTATTTACCTCAGTTACCTCCCCTGTAAAATGAGGTGATAATAATAGCACCTACCTCCCAGGGTTGTGCTGAAGATCAAATGAGATAATAATTGTAAAGTGCTTTGCACAGTGCCTGGCACACTGCTCTTAATAAATATTTATTTCCTTTTTTCCTTCCTACATTTATAAAGTGCCCTATTATGTACAAGGTACAGGAAGATTACTAAATAGAAATGTTTTATTAAACTCAGTCATTTTCATATGTGAGACAGATAGTAAACACTGGCTTATACATACATATAAACTCCTAAAAATACAGTATGCTAGGATTTACATTGCATAGGACCATCTGTTGTAATTGTTAGAGTTCAGTCTTAGAGTAGACTTCCAAAGAAGGATTTTTACTGTATCATAGTTTATTTGGGATTAACTTTTAAAAATCAACCTCAGACATTTTCCTACTATTCCTAATGTAATTCCAGTATTATTTAGCACCTATTTTGTCATGGAAGATATAAAATAAGGCATATATCTCATAATTCAAATTCTCCAAATGTTATTTTATATACTGGTACTCTTAGAAATAATGTTGTAGTTATTTTTCGCCTTCAAATGTATGAGTTCTAAACATTAAGGGTTTTTTTGGTCTTGAATAGGATTTTGTGGATATTTTTCATTCATTTTAAAAGCAAAACAGTGTTCTATCTTCCCCACTTTCCTTTTCCAGTCTTTATCCTGGCAATTGTTTCTATAGTTTAGAGACCATACTAGGATGCTATGGAATTTTATATCCTGCAAATAAAGATTCCTGCTGTTTCCAAAGAAACAACATGAAAAGCTTTAATGAAGTAAAAAAAAAATAGCTCCACTTGTTTTGGCTCTGTATCAGTTACATGCTTCCTGCCTTCTACTCTTCCTTGTTGGAATGGTACTAGGTGAATTTATTAATACTGGTATAGTAAGATGTAGTTTATAAGCCATTAGTGATATGTGGACAAAATTTCAAGAAAAGCCAATTTTTACTTTGGGAAACATTATGTTATGGGTTTGTGTATACACGTGAAAATGTGAAGGAGAAAGGGTCTTGGGATATTGATGATAAATTCAATCAATGACTTTGCACAGAATTATAGGAAACCAATTTGAAGGCTGAGACTTCCTTTGTCCCTCTTGCAAGACCTGGAAAGAATGCTCTCTTTGAAAAAATAGTAAAGTTCCAAATTTAAACAAGGATGAAACTTACTATAGAAGATTAGTTCTTGTTCTTTGTGATAATGGAATTCAAAACTCTTAGTTTTGTGGTATTGTCTCATTTGTGTTCAGGTGTACATTTAATATGCCATGTTTTTCATCAGGGTCCTACTACATGATTCCAGATCTGAACTGATTCTCCTGGGGATTGATTAGCTCATTCTGACTCCCAGAGCTTTGACGCACTATGACATCAATATATCCAGAGGGAGATGCTGTTTACTAAGCTCTTCTTACTTGGGCTTAACAAGTGGACTTCATTTTAGGGCACTTTTATCAGCTTCTTTGAAAATTAGAATTGTGAAATGAAATTTAAAACCCTGTCATAGGGATGAAATTACATGATTAAAGTGAGAACACACTTGTTTACATGCTTATTTTTATCTTTCTCTTATTCTCCTCTAACTGGCATCTAGTTAGGTGGAAGGTGACAGCTATGGGCTTTGCAACCTAGCTCTTGATTTGCTTATCAAAATATTTAGGTGCTTAGTAAGATAATTGCATGATCATTACATTCCCAGAAGTTACAAGAGAAAGCTATCGTTGTTAGATAGAGGGGGAAGAGTAGTAGAGGTTAGCAGTCCCCAAGAGCTAGTGCCTAATTAGGCTGGGACCAAGCAGGTGCAAAAGAAGACTTGAACATTATCCTTAAGCTGGTCCTCTGGGCATTAGGGTGGCCATTGCTAAACAGCTTTTAATGATTCTTAAGCCATTTCTTGGGTGCTAATGAAGATTTAAATGAAAGCACTGTTGAAAATTTAAAGAGATCTAATGGCCATAATTTATTTTTAAATTGTCTGTCTGTTTGTATCTTTGTTGCCAACTGAAGGAGTTGGAACAGCTGGGTGTTTTTCTGTAGCCATAGCAGAATAGGCTCCCTTGTTGAGTGAGAAATACATACAGGAGTGAACTATGGGATTGGTATAGCCATAAGGGACACCCTTTGCATCCCAAACAAAAGGGTGATTATCAAGAGATCGTACTTGTTTGTTTGAGAAGATGAGGTGATTTTTCTCTAGGGTTTTTTACTTGGTGAAACCATTTTTTAAGTCTTACCACCAGCTTCACAGTACCTAAACAAACAGAATTAAGCAAAATTAATGAAATGGCAGAAAAATAGTTTACTAATTTGCCACCTTTAAAAATTGTGATTATTAAAGAGTATCCTTAGTTTACAATTAAGGTTGAATAGTTGCTGTCTTCATTAATGGACATTTATATAGAACATCATATAGGAGAGGCAAAGATATTTGACAAAGAATCTGCTGCCCTCAAGGAGTTTACAATCTTGTCAAAGAGACAATGTATGCATGAAAGGATAAGTCAAATGGTGTGTGATTGTCGACATTTCCCAAAGAGCCTACACTGACTTTTTGCCAACCATACCAAATCTAATCTACTACTCTGTTGATTTTCAAGGTCTTCCATTATCTAGGCTCATCTTGCTTGTTTATCCTTATCAGCTCTTCAGTGTATTAAATTCAAGTCACTATTATTGTACCTCCTATGTGTAAATTGTCACTGTATTAGAAAGCTAAAGACACGCACACACACACACTCACACACACAACACATATAACCAGTTCCTGCCCTCAAAGAACTTATAGGTTCTACTGGAGGAATCCAACATACACACAAATATAGTAAGTACCTAGAATTTACCTGCATATATAATATAAGATGTGGTCAAATCATCTGCAGTATTGTATTCAGAGTATGTTTGAGGCATTGTGTCCAGTTCTGGTTGCCTCATTGTAAAAAGGGCAGCAATAACTGAGAGAGTCCAAAGGAGATAACTAGGGCCTCAAGATCACACCACAAGAGAATCATTAATGAAACTGAGCATGTTTAGTCTGAAAAAAAAAGACTTAGGAGACAACATGATATCTGTGTTCAGTCATTTAAAATGCTATTATGAGGCAGAGTGAAGTTAGAGTTACAGAAAGACAAATTTGGCTTTGATGTAAGATAAAACTGTCAATTACAAATATCCAAAAATGAAATAGGCTGCATTAGGATGTATATTACATTATTCCTCACTGAAGGTTGTCATGAAAGATACTGGATTTCTGAGTAATATTGTAAAGTAGATTCTTGCTCAGTGTCATTTGGATTCCAAGGTCTATGTAGGTCCTTTTCAAAGCTAAGATTTTATAATTCTCTTGAGGTGATTGTGGAGAGAAAGTATTAATAACTAGAAAAATTAAGGAAGATTTCCCAGAGCAGACAGCACCTTATTTGACCCTTGAAGGGAGGTAAGGATTCTGAAAGTAGGGAATGAGTAGAATTCTAACACCTAGAGTAATTAAGGAAGACTTCCCTGGCTAGGTCCTCAATTGCGCCTGGAAAGAGAAAAGAATTCTGAAATTAGGGGAGTCCAGAAAAGAAACAATGTTGACTTTTAAGATGGACTAATAGCCAAGTGTGGCGAAAAGGGAAGCAAAGTGAAATAAAGCTGCAAAAGATAGATGGAAAAAAAGATTACAGAGAACCTTAAGTGCCAGGTTAAGGTATTTGTACGTTTTCCTAAAGGCAGTAGGGAAGCACTAAAAGGTTTCAATATAATTAGATCTTTGTCTTAGGAAGATTACATGCTCTGACATACATATTGTATCAGTCTACTTCGTGAATCCCATACATATTCTACTGAAGTGTGCCTCTTTTCCTTTTTCGTGATCTTCCCCTAACTCAAACATCCTTATTCTTCTCTCCTTTCTATCTGTCCTTGAAGTCAAAGCTCAATCCAATCTCCAACTACTTCAACTTCCATTTTATGAGATAGGATTGGGCCACACTACTTAGGATTTAATTATACTGTCTTTTGTTTTGTTTCAAAGCATTAAACAAGTGGTTCTACAGTGAGAATTATAAACGCAGAAAATCTTGATGAGAGGTAGCATGGCATAGTGAATGGGATAATAGACTTGAAGTCGGGAAGACCTGGGTTCAAATCTCATCCCAGACACTTGTGAGTTGTGTAATCTTGGACAAATCACTTAGCTTCCTGGTGCATCAGTTTCCTTATCTTTAAAAAGAGGGAAATGGCTTGAGTGGCTTTGAAGGTCCTTCGAAGCTATAAATCTTATAATCCTACGATTGCATTTGCAGACCTCAAAACACCATGTAAATGACTGGTATTCTTTTTTAACTTTATGTTAAATGGAAAGAAAAGTATGAAGAAAATATAAGAGACTTGCCATTAATGGTACATCTCAACATACAATTCTATAGATTTTTTTTATCACAAACCAGACATTATTAGTTCTTAACTGACAAGTTGTCTATAGGCCGTAATGGTTCATAGTTTTCTAAATGAATACGTCAGTTTGAGAAAAGCATTAGATTTAGAAATGTTTCTAAACAATTTAGCCAAATATTAAATTCTCCATTCCATGTACACCCACCACAAAGAAAACCTAATTTCTCATTATATTTTGTGGGAAATATTTTATGATAAAATTAATAAGCCAGCAAAAACAATCAAATAAACATACAAACAGTGTAATCTTATATAACATTTAATATTTAGCACAATAGATAGAAAAAAAGATAGGCATGATAGATAGATGTCAAGCTAATTAAGCAGTATTGTGTGCTTGACATTGTCCTAAGCACCAGGGATAAAAATGCAAGCAAGCAAGGGAATGATTCTTACATTTTAATCAATAAATAAAATGAATAAAGATTAGCAGGAAGGGGGGCCATGGAGGTGCTGGTTCTGCGGAAGAAAAGGCTCACCTATAAGGGCCTGGTATCCCAGAAGTGTGTGTGAATTAAAGGTGATTAGAGGCATCTAAAGGTGTGAAATGGAGGTGATGATCAGAGTGGAGAATACCCTAGTCTGAGGCTGGGTAGAGTGGATGTGACTTAGAAGACAAATTCCAGGCAAGAGAAGATGAAAGAACCCCAAAATGAATTAATAAATTAAAGGGGAAAATGCTTTTGTTCTATGTCTCCTTTTATGACTATGTTAAGTTTTACTACCTCTAGCTTTGTTTTTTTTTTTCATTTTTTTCTTTTTTTCCTTCTTCCCTTTTTATATCCCTGTATTTTTCTGATTCTTCAGATCTTTATATCATTTTGTAAAGGTCTTTCCATGTTTACTTGCATGCTTTGTATTTATCATGTTGTGGTCACATAATAGTGAATTATATAAATATTTGTACTATAGTTTATTTAGCCATCCTCCACTTTGGAGACATATAATTTTTATTATTTTTGTATCACAAATAGAATAGCTGTGAATATTTTTGGACATAAGTCTTTTCCCCCGTTTTCTGATTTTTGTTTTGGGGGAGGAGAGTGATAAAATCCTTGCAATTAAATCATTAGATCAAAAATAGGATCATTTTTGTGACTCTTATTGCGTATTACCATATTGTTATACAAAACATTCACACCAGTGTGTAGCTATGCCAACAGCAGGAGTACATTTTTCCCATGGTCCTGCCAACATCTAATTCCATCTTTTTTTAATGCTGTTTTTACTATTCTAGTGAGTGTAAGGTTGTCCTGGTTTGCTCTCCTTTATCAGATAATTTTCACATTTTTTCATTTTTAACTACATTTCTTCAAAAATTGTCCATTCATGTCCTTTAACCATCACTTGTCTGAAGAATGATTGCAATTAAGATTCACATTAATATATGTCACTTCTTTTCAGTCTCTGTAAGCTCTTCATCTGATGTATTAACTGCTGAGTTTTCAGGAGTTTTCAGTGTCATGCACAAAGCTGCCTTTATATCAAACAATAATTTTAACTGATAATTTCATCCTTTTGTTTGACTGAGACTAATCTGCTCCTTTTTCTTCAAATTTTTTAATGGTTTGTTTTTTTAAAATAATAAGATCACTGATCCAGTTAGACTTTGTTGTATAAGATGTGAGGTCTGTAGCTAAACACATTTTTTTTGCCACATAGCTGTCCAGTATTCCCAACAGCTTTTACTGAATTCCATAGGGTTTGTGGAGGGTTATCAAATACTAACCTTTTCTATGCTTTGTGTTCTGTTTATTTCAAGCTTATTTTTTTTGTTGTGTCAACCTTGTTCTCTAATCATTTCCCAGTGATAGTTTTTGTAATTATTAATGTATATAGTACATATTGATATCTAATAGTAGTATTCTTTCATAACTTTCCTTTTTTGTTGTTCTTAATAGTCTTGCCCAGTTATTTTACATATGAATTTTCCTAATAATTTTATCTATTTATATGAAGAACAAGTCAGAGTGTCTTAAAGTTGATTACCCTGAGTTGTGAATGGCACAATGCTTCAGTTAAAGAAAAACATGCTGTCCATGAATGTCTCATATTACTGGAGCCCACCCTAAGGCCATATGTGAATTTGTTGAAATCAATAACATACGTCAGAGGGTGCAAATAAACAAGATCATCAAATGACCTGATCCAGGAAAAGAGACATTTTAAAATAGAAGTTCTTAACATTGCTAGAATATTCGGTTAAACAACAAAATGGAGAGTAGCAACATGATTTTTTTTGTACTCATCTTGGTATATGCACAATAGGAATTTGGCTAATTTGCAACAGAATCATTATATTTGTACCATATATTTTTTATGCTGCCAAAGTTAAAGCTTAAAGTGGATAAAAGTTCACACAAACAAAACATTTTATGGCAAACTACTGCTAAGAAGAGAAGTCCTGAAAAATGTTTATAATCTTTTTTGTAAAGATATGTTTCCTGAAATTCTTAGGTGGAGGCATTAGCATTTTATTTTAAAGTTTTGTTCATTAAGATAACTACAAAAATGCTGTGTGCTTATGGTCTCTGGGTACATTTGAAAGATATTCTTTCTATTTTTAAAATTCTTCATAAATTTAGCATTTAAATGACAAGAAAAAAGGAACTTTTGAAATTGATAAAATGAAACTAGTCAAAAATAATGTGGTAATTTAGATATGAATGCTAGATATTTAGCTTGAAGAAAATATTTATACTGTTCATCTGACAAACTGACTAACATAGAGTTAAGGTTTTGAGATACAACTATAGTTTTGCTACATCTCATAAATGATGTTTCTAAAATCTGTGTAGTTATATGATATTAGATGGCAAAGTAGCAAAAAAATCATTTTCTGAAAGAATCTCATTTTTATATTGTGTAATGTCTTGGTTTTAAAAAGAAAAATCATTATTATGATATTATCCAGATTTTTAATCACTTGATCTAATTTCATTTCCTTGTAAAAAAAAATTAACAGGTATATTATGAGGCAGTGTGGTTAGAAGATAAAATACTGATCAATCTGGATTAAAATCCTACCTCTCTCACACATACTGAGAGTGACTCTGGACCAAGTCACAGACAAAAAAGCAGAACAGTTGTAGACCTGCTTAGACAAATGCATTGAGTATCCTACACCAAAGAAATCAGAGATGGAAATTTAAAGGAACAAAAAACCAAAAACCCACCTAGTATTAGTATGATATAATTATTTGGAATAAAAATTAAACACCTTGTGAAAATTTGCAGTTTCTCTCATGAATCATGAATATCCTGGTTAACTTTACAGGAAGATATGGAGAGAATTTAAGGCTTTTCTCAACTTCATTATTGAATTTGGTTGACCTATGTCACAGAAGGGTGGGAGAAGGTTTACTTGGATTGGAGGAGGGGAGTAAAAGAGTAAGACAGAAAGGGAGCCTCCTCTTCCATGTTAGCAGATCAGTGAATTATTTAGTAACAAACATGTATGCAATGCCATATTTTGTGTGGGAGCGGCCTCATGAAATGTGACATCCCTCAATTCTTCACATTTGTCTTTTTTCACAGTACAGTAATATTAAATCACGTTCACTGCCAAAATTTATTTAGCCTTTCCCTGACCTATAGGCTTCTACTGTCTTTCTATTTCTTTACTACCATATAAAAGGTGCTAGTCTTTGATTTCTTTGGAGTGCTTGCAGAATGGTGGAATCTCTGCTCAGAGTATGTACTTTATAATCATTTTTAGAGGATAATTCAAAATTGTTTTCCAGAGCGACTGAACTAGTTCGCAACTCAGTCAACAGTAAATCAGCATATCTGTATTGCCACAGCACCTCTCACAATGACCATTCCTACCATTTTCTCACTTTTGCCAGTTTGTGGGATATGGAGAGAAACCTCAATTGTTTTGATTTACGTTTCTCTTTTTAGTAATGATTTAGAGCAACTATTCATCAGGTTGTTAATATTTTGCAATTCTTATTAGAATTGCTTATTCATATCCTTTAACCACTAATCTGTTGAGGGATGATTCTTGATCTTCTGTATGAGTGTTAATTATCTACATATCTTGGATTTCATACTTCTAACAAAGTTATTTGAGGTAAACATTTTCTCAATTAATGGAGACAAAATTTCAGAACAGTAAAGAAACCATGTTTATGTGGTTAATTTTTTTCATTTTCAAGATGAGGAAATTGAGTCAAAGTGAAATGATTTGACTGAATTCACAGAGAAATGCCTTGAGAAACTAAACATTCCAATTTCCACCTTTCCACATGCAGCTTTACTGGCTGTGTGATCTTGAGCAAGTCAACTACACTTGTTTGCCTCAGTTTCCTATAGTGCAAAATAGGGACAATAATAGTATCTACCTACCTCTCTGGGTTGTTGTGAGGATCAAGTGAGTTAATATTTGTAAAATATTTAGCATAATTCTTCGCACACAAGAGGTGCTATATAAATACTAGCAATAATAAGTATTATTTGTTATTCTCATTTTCCTATTCCCTATTATTTGCTGCAATATTGAAAGCTCATGAATAAACCCTTCATGGTTTTATAAGCTAGCATTAAAAATTATATCATTCTTGATAGATTTTAAATGCCTACTTATTTGAAAATTTATATTTTCCTCGAGTAGTAATGTTTATATAATAAACTTGAATTTTTATGAAGATGCTCCCATTCTTATTTTCTTAGTCAAATAAAGCACTTAGTGGCAGGATCCCATCTCCACTGACTATGAGGGTGCTGTGCCTTGTAATTCAGGGTGTAGAGTAGGGCTTAAAAAGTATTGTAAACAGCTATTACTGATCTTGTGACAGACACATTACTTCCCAGCATTTTGGTGTATTCTGTGCCCTAAGACCTGGAGAAGCTTACAGTACAGCATGAGACTTTCCTCAGAGGCAGACACCACACAGGAGAATACAAACAGACCCCCAGGTAACATCATCCCAGACCAGATCTATTCTGCTACAGCAAAATCCTACCTGGTTTCCTCTTCAGTCAATACATCCATCTCTGTGGTTGTAGTGTAAGGATAGCTAAGTAGATTTTTAGATAGAATAAGGAAGACCTGAGTTCAAATCTTGCCTCAGAGACTTACTAGTTGTGTGACTCTGGGCAAGTCCCTTACCCTCTCTAAAAGCCTATTTTCTAATCTGTAAAATGGGCATCTACTTTCAGGATTGTCGTGAGGATCAAAAGAGATAATATGCATTAAGTACTTTGCAAATGTTAAGGCACTATGCAAGTGTTAGCTGCCATAGTTAATATTTGGATTATGCATAACCACCTCAGCAAAAGCCACACCAGTGGCTGAGGTAGACTACTTTTGTAGGCTGCTGACCAGAAGGTTCAGAGTGAAAGAGAACCTAATAGTTACAGAGTAATTGGTAGCATCTCTGCTTTCTTCAGTCCACACCTTATTACCTAGTTGTTGTAATGGTTTAATAACCTTTTAACTCAGGGATTCTTAATCTGGAGTTCATAGATAGATTTCAAAGGATCCATGAAAATGGATGAGAGAAATCACATCTTTATTTGTACTAATCTGTAACAGAAATCTAGCATTTCCTTCAATCCTGAATTATTTTTTAAAATAGTCTAAAGAATCCATAGGTTTCACCAGACTACTAGAGAAATCCATAACTCAAAAAAAAGGTTAAGAATCCTTTTTTTAACTGATTATTCTCATCTAATAACATTTATAGAAATAAAACACATATAACTAAGGAACAAATTCTCAGGTCCTATATAACTCCTTCTCCAACTATAGAAATAGCTTTTAACTTGGGTTGCATGTTTGAAACTTATGCATATATATAATGCCTCTTGTGTATTCACAGAGAATTTTTTCTATGAATTTCATTTCACTTAATCATAAACCTATTGTTTAAAGTTCTAAATGTCCACATAGTGTGAAGCAACCTTGTTATGATTATATTAACTATTAATATTTTAATCATCACAAATCACAACTTTACACTCATTTTACAGAGGGACATGTCTCACAATGGAACCATATTTATTTCTGTAACTTATAACAAGTCCTAAAAGTTTGAATCAATGATGCAGAAACTACCTGGCTTTTTCCTAATTGAAAACAAAGTTAGCCAGAACACCCACATACACACACACACACACACACACACACACATATAAATACATACATACGTATATATATATAACTAGAACCTGCTGATGGAAGTACTAATAGTTTAGGATATGGAGGAATTCAAAAGGATAATTATAGAATTCTAGGACTTAGATGGAATCAACTTTAGAGATGTGACCCAACCCCCTTCTTTTGACAGATTAATGAACTGGGGCTCCATTATCCCTTATGTTGCTAAACCCTCTGAACTAAGAGCTAGACAGTGTTAAATAGCAAGGCAAAGTGTCCTTACAGTTTAATTTTTAATTGGAAAAAAAACTTTCCTATCCCCTTATTTACATGATAGAACTAGTTTTATACCTTTTCTGTATACTGTTTTCTTTTTTAAAAGTTTTAGTGATACTTTTTGCTTTGTGTACAGCAATCATTTTTCTGTATACTACCACTGCTTAAGAAAGAAATACAGTTGTGTCCAACAGCATTCTACACCTATAATTTTCCACCCCTCTTCCAGGATGAGAGAGGTTTGTTCCCTCATTTGTTCTGTGGAACCAAGACTGGTTTGTATTTAATGTAAGTTTAGATGCATGCTAATGTTTCCCTTATATTTTATGCCTTATTTCCCTGTATCTATCTACTATGCATCAATTCATGCAAGCCTTTCTATATTTCTTTGAATTTTTATATCCTTCTCTTGATACAATAATATCCAATATGTTCACATATCATAATTTGTTTAGGTATTCTCCAGTCAATGAGATCCTACTTTGTCTTACAGTTTTTTGCTGCCACAGAAAGTGCTACTTATGAATATTTTCCTGTGTTTGATAGCATTTAGTCTTGGCCTCTGAGATGCATGTATAGTTATGGGATTACCAAGAGAAGGTGAACAGTTCTGCAACTTTTCTTTCCTATTTCCTAATTGTCTTCCAGATGAGCTGGACCAGTTCACAGTTCGATCAGTAGTGTATTAATCTACCTAGCTTTCCACAACCGCTCCTGCGTTGACTCTTGCCATTTTTTTGTCATCTTTGCCAATTTTCAGAGTGTAAAGTGATTCCTAATGATTGACCTGATTCATAGTTCTCTTGTTATTCATTTGGACCATTTTTTTCATTTGGTTGTTTATAGTTTTTATTTTTCTTATGTCCAAGTTTTTCAGTCATTTTTCAGTTGTGTCCAACTCTTCATGACCTCTTTTGGGTTTTCTTGGCAGAGATACTGGAGTGGTTTGTGATTTCTTTCTCAAGCTCATTTTACAGATGAGGAAACTGAGGTAAACTGGGTTAAGTGATTTGCCCAGGGTAACACAGCTAATAAGTGTCTGAGGCAAGATTTAAAATCTGTGAAATGAGTCTTCCAGACTCCAGGCCTGGTAATTTATCCACTGTGTCCCCTAGCTACCCCACTTACCTCCTTTTTTACATGATAGAACTAGTTTTATACCTTTTCTGTACTACATTCTTTTTTAAAAGTTACCCAGCTGCATTCAGTAATTGGAGAATGGATTTTGTTCTCATATATTCATGTCAATTGTGTTTACATACCATGTATATTCCTATCAATTGCGTGTATATCTTATCAGATATACTCTTATCAGACTCATGAGAGATTTTGAATGTAAAAATTTGCACCTTACTACGGTTTCTTTTCTCATTCCATTTGCATCAATTTTAAGCAAAAAATTTTTATTTCACATTGAAATTCAATATTTTGCCGTCATGTAGTCTCTGTCCATTGTTTCTAATGGTATAGTCTTGCAATATATCTATTTCACCAGTACTTAAGCTGTTTTTTTATAGCGTTATTCTAGTTGAGATCACTGATAGACCCGAACTTGACTGTGTCTCATAGGCTGACCCTGTAGGATCATGCCCCAAGGGGACAGGAAGTAAGAAGCAGCTGAGCTTGGAGTACATGTTCTGCAAGTCCTGAGCATCTTGACTTGATAGGCCCAGTGATGATGTGGATGATTAAAATGTGAATGGGTAGACTAGGGTCCCTTCTTCCTTCCTTTGTGGACTGGTTTTGAAAAGACATCATATGCTTCATGATGAGAGAAATGGAATTCAACAAACCTACTATGTGCACATCTTTGTGTTTGGCAGTAATTACACAAACATAGATTAAACTCAGGCTCTTCACTCAAAGACATTTCAGTCCCCTTATTTTACAAATGAAGGCAGCTAAGACTCAGTGGGGCTGTGCTAGGATTAGAATTCAATCATCTCTCTAACTATTGCTCAAAAGCCTGGCTATCCAACTTAATATTAAAAAATGAAAATAGGATAGAAATGTCAAGCTATCAGCTGGAGAACTTGAATTCTAAATCTAGATCACATTATTAAAGAGATAGATTATGAGTACTTAGAACAGAGAACAATAATCCTTAAAAGCCAACATCACTTCATCAAAAAGAGATTATGCCAGATCAGCTCACTAGTTCAATAGGTTATAGTTGTCCATTTCTGTCTCCTTTTCATTTTTTTAAATATTTGGACAGCATTTTAAATTGCCTTTTTCCAGTCTTAAAGCACTTCTGCCTTTTTCAGATCACCGACCTGTTCAGAATCATAATTTGCCAATTATTTAATTAATCAGCAGTTACACCTGTAACCTGATACATCTGTAGGTGTAGTTTGAGCATGGTTACTTGAACTCATTAAAATCACTCTCTAAATGCTGTTTGTATCCTTAACTATTCTGTGTTTCCATTCTTTAAAAAAAAATGGTCTAGACTATTGATATAGGGAACTCAGCATAGGATTTCCTCTACCAGTGAAGATCAACATCTAATTTATAATCTTGGAGAAGTGCCTGGGGCACTAAGAATATAACTAATTTAACCAGGGTTTTACCTCTAATGTATGCCAAAGGCAGGACTTGAATCCAGGGCTTCATCTCTTGAGAGACATCATTACATATTTCCTTTCCATTCCTTGTTAAACGTTTTTGTTCGTTATCCCAATGCAAAGGTCATTCAAATAGTAAAGCAGGTCCACTTTCTCACCATTATCCATTCTCATCCCATCCAACATTAACATGGGCGTTCTTGTCTTCTAGTAATCTTTTCTCTTTTTTTCCCTGCAGGATAACTTTTTTGTTAAGTGTTGGCTTTGGCTAAGATGATGGTGTCTAAAAACAAAATTTGCATTTGTGTGCTATGGCTTTAAAGAAAAATGGATTTAAAAGCAGTTTGTCTACTAAAATTCATTTCACTAGCTCCATTTAACAAGGCTGCTATTAAGAAAGAGAACATATCTCAAGGCATTTTTGTAGCGATCTTTAAGACCTCTTTTATATACTTATTGCCAACTTTCCCAAGCAGGCATACACAGCATTTCTATGCAGTCACCCAATTAAGTGAGGCAACCAGGTTTTTAAGAGACAATGGTGTTGCAGAAAGAGGACCTGAACTAGTCAGTCCTAGCTTAACCACATTGGCCTTGTGACCTTTGGCTTGCCTTCCTAGGTCTTACCTTCCTCATCTGTGAATTGAAGAGATTAGACTGATCTTTAAGGATGTACTCCTCTCTAATATTTTATGTAGAATTCTAGGCTTCACTTCTTTTTAAATGACAGCAGTTTATGTGATTTAATACATCCTTTATGTACTTGCTGCTAAGACATCTCCAACTCCTGTCAGTGATAACACTAAGAAAATAAGCTTCAACCATCACAGAACACTGGCTATTTTCTTTAGCCAAAGAGGAGACAAACAAAGGTTATATGAGTTTTACAGGTCAAGTCCCATGCAGTGAGTTAATGTTAGAGGTGGAATCAGAGTGGAGTTTCTGACTCTAAGCTGAGTTGACCAGGCTGTTATATTCTTCTCCTGGCCCCTTTAGGATCAGAAGTCATGTACCCCTTTAAAAAAAAAAAAAAAAAGGAAAACTGGCTTCTACAACTATATTCTTTTCACAGGAACAGGTGCCCCTCTCCTTACTATCTTTTTAGTTTCTGATTAATCAAACTCTTAAGTAAAGTGTTCTGTTTTCCCAGGTCATTGGGAATATCTTTGTTCCCCTTGTGTTGAGATTATTTTCAGTTATTGTGGAAGGATATCTTCAATGTTGTTTAGGTAATTCATCTTCTTCCACCCTGGGCAATTTCATTTATCTCCTAATTAGCCTTTGTCTCCACTCTGTCCCTCTTCCATCTTCCTGTACAAAGTGATGTCCATGTAATACTTCCAGTGTATCAATATTATCATATCACTCCTATACTCAAAAAATTTCTAGGCTTCCACTGCCTATAGAATATCAAGTATAGACCCTACCTCAGATGTTTGAGGCATTCTTCATTCAGGTTCCAACCTCTATCTGTCCAGTCTTATCTCACTACTCCCTTTACATAGTCTATATTCTAGCCAAACTGGATTACTCTGAGTTCCTTTTACCATGCCCTGTTCCATCTGCGTGCTGTGGCTCACTGGAATTAACTCCCTCTGTCTCAGTCTCTTCCTGTTGAAGTTCCTCCCCTTTGGTTAAGCTTCAACTCAGAAACTGTCTCTTCCATGAAGTCTTCTCTGACCCTCCCCACAGATCAAATTTTTGTAGTGCTTTGCCTGCATCCCTCTTTTGGACTTAACTCACTCTCCCTTATAGGATAGTTTATATATATAAGGCCTATTTCTGTCTTTGCATCCCTGGCACTAACTGTGGTACTTTGCATGAAGAAAATTCCTAATAAATGTTTATTGAATTAAATTAAATTGAATAAATCACATATTGCTTTTCTTTAAATATTACAATTCCCTCTTCATATGTTCTGTGTTCAGAGAATTACTGGGGCCAATGGCAAATGAGAAGAAAGGTCATCCTACAGCAATTTCATACTTCATGAAAAATATTTTCAGATCACTTTGCTAAGTACTTAGGATAAGAATAGCAACAATGTATCAGACTTTTTTAAAAAAGCATTTATAAATCATAAGCTCAGTTGATTGTTCCAGAAAGAAATTAAGAATATGACCAGCGGGAGCATGAGCACAGAGGTTAGAGAAGATCTCTTAGTAGCTATGTGTAGATCTTAGGTTTAAATTTCATGGAGCTGAATATGAGGCATTGTATAGGAATATAGTTTGGCATAGTAAGTATAGAGTTCTGGATTTGGAGTCAGGAAGATCTGGGTTCAAATTCCATCCTTGAGCGTTACTAATCGTGTGCTCTTTCAAAAGTCACTGAGTGTCTACCAAGTTGTAGATGTGTTGTGATTTGCTTAGTGGACTGCGGGTGTTTGAAAGATTGACGCTTATATAGGTGAGGCACGTCCAAACAGGCGTCTTAATAGTTAAACAAGGCTGACATCTATGCACTTTCACAACCAAATCTGATGCTATTGGACGTATGGAAATCTTAAAACTAGTAGTTATCTCCACCATCTCTGAAATAATTGTCAGTTATCTTTATCTTCTTTCCTTTGTGCATGAGGACACTTCCCTCATTTGGTTAAGACACAGTGCTGATGAGGCCAGATTCATGGTTTTGAGCTCCATATGAGTCAGCTGTCTCTGTGCCACAGTCACAGACTGTACCCCTCGTCTCACCCATCTGTCTTGCAAATGTGTACTGTTTGTAGCAAGAATTGGGTGAGAGACGGTTTGAATCAGTGCAGATCTCTCAACACTGCTCAAAAATGACTTGAAGTTTGCAAAACCCTTCTGGGAGTAGGGTCACTAGCTGCATTTTTGTGGGCATTATTATGTACATATGGAAGCTCAGTTTCTGTTAAGGGTGATTTTCAGTTTTTGGTAAATTATGATCACACTCTGATATTTTTTTGAGATTATGAAATTTTGAATTTAGAGCATTAACAAAGGAAGATACTGTTTCTGTAATGGCCAGCCTGACTTCTTGCCTCTGAGTCCCCTAAGCTAAAGCCATTTTACCAGATTTAAGGGCCTGAACATGTAATCTGGCACTTAAGGAGAAGACATATAAAAGCCTTTTTTTTCTACAGTTCAGACTATTCACCATAATTCAGTCTTGCTACTGGTGTTACTCTATTTACCTAATTTCTAGTAAATGGATTTTTGCTTTATTTATCTGTTCAAACTTCCCAGTCCTATCAAATTAAAAAGAAAAAGAAAAAAATTGAGACCCTTCATCAAGAGGTATCTCTTCAATCCTCCTCTTCATCTCACATTTTCCGTATATATATATGTATATATACATATATATACACACACACACACACACACACATATATATATATATATATATATATATATATATATATATATATATGTATATGTATATATACCTCCACTCTTTCCTCCTTCACACACATGAAGAGGTGGTCATTCTTCTTACTAAGGCAAAACTCTGCTACATACACAAGTGATCTCATTCCATCACATCTTCTCTAGTAGATTACCCCTTCATCATCCCCCCTCTCTCACTTCTTCAGCCTCTCCCTGTGTCCTGTTTGCTTCCCTGGAGCCTACAAAAATGTCCATGTCTCCCCACCTTAAAAAACCCTCTCTTGATCCATCCATTCCCACAAACTGATATTTCATTTCCCTTCTCCCTTTCATGGCTAAACTCTTTAAGAAAACCATCTGCAATCAATGCTTCCAAATCTTTTCTTCTTATTCTCTTTTTAATTTCCTACAATATGGCTTCCATCTACATTATTCAGCCACTGCTGCTCTCCCCAAAATTACCAATAATGTCTTCTTATTTGCCACATCTAATGGCCTTTTCTCTTTTTTTTTTATTTTTATTTTTATTTTTTTTATTATTTTTTAATGTTTAACAATCACTGCCATACGATTGAGATTTTATCCCCCCCACGCCTACCCCCCACTACCCCCCTCCCTCCCCACGACTGCATACAATTCTGTATAGGTTCTACATATACTTTCCTATTGAGTATATTTTCACTATAGTCATGCTATGTAGTCAGACTAAAATAAATGAAAGAAATCATATAACAAATCAAAACATGATACACAAACACATACACATACACAAACATGATCTGCTACATTTTGTGAATGACTTCCATATTTCTTTCTCTGAGTGTGGAAGGCATTTTGCCTTGAGAACCACCTTTGGGATTTTTTTTTTTATAAGAATTTCTTGCATTATTACAAAATTCCAAGTCTACCAGAAAAAACTCTGGCACACTGTGGTCATTAAATGGCCTTTTTTCAATTCTCATCCTTCTTGACCCCTCTGTAGCAGCTGACAGTCAATAACCCTTTTTTTTTTCTTAATCCCATATTCTTTCTAGGTTTCTGTGACTTGTCTATCCTTTTGGTTCACACCTCCTAACTATCTGATTGCTTCTCAGTTTCCTTTGTTGAATCTTCTAAATGCTGAACCATGCCCTGGGTTGTATCCTGTACTATTCTGCCCTGGGTCCTCTTCTTTTCTCCTTTTATATTATTTTACCTGGTGATCTCATAAGTTCCCAGAGTTTCAAGTATCTTCTCTGTGATGATGATTCTCAGATAAAGCCATATCTTCTCTCTCTTCATCTCCAGTCTTGCATCTCCAACTGCATATTCAGCATCTTGAACTAGAAGTCCCATATACATCTTCAACACACATCCACAACTGAACTCAGTTTCTTTCTCTCAAAACCCTCCATTCTTCCTATCAACACTGTTCAAAAACATTACTCAAAAACCCTTCTAGTAGTTTAGTAGGGTCACTAGCTTCATTTTTATCGACATTATTATGTACATAAGGAAGCTCAGTTTTTGTTAAGGGTGTAAATGTAGGCACCTACTTTATGCAAAGCACTGTGCTAAAAGAACTGGTCCTGGTTAATTAGGCTTGCAATTTACATGCCATTCTGGTCTCCTCTACCCTCCCTTACTTCCCATATAGAATCTATTGCCAAGGCCTGTTTATCTTTGTGACATCTCTTGTTTGTACCCTTTTCTCTCCTCTGATGCTGTCACCATCCACCGCCTCACACCTCACATTTGCCTGCTGGTGAGTCTGCCTGCCTCAATTCTTTCTCATCTCTAATCTATCTTCCACTCTGCTAGTACATTAATTTTCCTGAAGTATAGATTTGATCCTTTCATATATACTCCTGTAATGCTAATGAGACTTAAAGATCTTCCCCACCCATTAATGGGCCTGCCCATTAAGGGAAGCTTGATTAGGGGAGATTTTTTGTTGTTGGAAGGCCCATAGGGTGGTTCTTCCTAAAGCCTCCATTTTAAGAAGGCCAGTCATGTCTTCATTCCTCCCCAGACTGCACTCCTGACTCATCTCCACAAGACTTTTTCTGCCAGGTTCCAACAGGACCTTCATCTTCTCCTGCCCTCTCCTCCTCCCATTTTTCAGCTCCATTTTTTGTGTTTCCTTCTCCCATTAGAATGTAAGATCCTTGAAACAAATGACTTTCTGTTTGTATTTGGACTCCTAGTTTTTAGTTGGTTGGTTGTTTTCCTTCATTCTCAAAGAGGACCAAAATGACATCACCATGATAAAGTCAAGTTTCAATGTGTCCAACTGTGGCTGATCAGACCAATACAAACTCAGAATGCTCTACCACAGATTGGGCACAGATAGTCGGTGTGAATATTTGGGATGATTACTCCAAATCTTAACATCTTATGTTTTCTTTGTGCTGTTTCATATCTGCTTTAATAGAGCACAGCATCCTTTCTGATGTGGGCACACCATGTTAAGCAGTTCTGTGCCAGTGTCTTCCACATCCCACAATCAAATCCAAAGTTCTTGAGAAAGACCTTGAGAGTGTCTTTCTGTCACTTCTTCTGACCACCATGTGATCACCTACCCCATGCAAGTTCTCCATAAAATAGTCTTTTTGGCGAGCATACATTTTGCATTTGAACAATGTGGCCAGCCCATCAGAGTTGCATGCTCTGAAGCACAGGTGGAACACCTGGCAGTCCTGGCAGTATAAGTACTTGATAAATGCTTGTTGACTGACTGAAAGTAAAGGGATACTCTTTTCCTCTGTTTTAGACTTCTTCCTAGCACTTCTCAGATCACTTGTGTCTCCTGGCAGTTCTGTCCATCTACAAGTTCCACCCATCTTTATTTTGCCATCCACTGAGCCCTGGAAATGAATGAGTGAATGAATGAATGTTAAAAAGAGGTATTAAATTGTTCAGTCTCATTTCAGTTGTGTCCAACTCTTCATGAACCCTTTAAGGGTTTTCTTGGCAGAAATAGTGGAGTGGTTTGCATTTTCCTTCCCCAGCTCATTTTACAGATGAGGAACTAAGGCAAACAAAGTTAAGTGACTTGCCCAGGGTCACACAGCTAGTAATATCTGAGGCCAGTTTGAACTCATTTCTTTTTTATTCCAGGTCCAATGCTCTATCCACTGTCACCTAGCTGCCCTATTAAAAACTGCACTAAGCACTATGCTAAAAATGTACCAATTACTATACCAAGCATTGGAGATAGCAAAATTTTTAAAATGAAACATCCTTCCTTTCAAGAAGACAACATTCTAATAAGAGATTTCATGACAGAAAAAATTAGTTTCAAGGAAGATATTAATTCCCAGTTGTCCAGGCACCTTAGTAGCAAAATGAGTGTCAAGACTTTGGTTTCATGCCTTTGCCAACCAGGAACTGAGTTGCATCTTGATTGGCATCTTGATATTGAAAAAGAAAGGCAAGTGCATCTTTACTAAAGGGTTGGGCTTCTGCTAGTTGTAGTCAGACTTGCGTATAGCACAAACCCTGTTGCCACTACTGTTTTCTGGGATCCTGGCTATCTCTGCCCTAGACCTACCTGAACCTCCTCTGCCACTGGCTGACGAGGAGAAGAAAGTAGTGAAGGTTGACAGGGCCAGAATCGTTCCCTCACAGAGGAGTTGTAACTTGAGTCCACCTGGGGCCTGCTAGCACCAGGGCAGATAGTAGTCAGCTTCCACCAGATTTCATCAACTTATCTGATTCCAAAGCATCATAGATTTAAAGGTAGAAGGCACCTTAGAAGTTATCCAGTCTAACCCCTGGGCAGCAAGGTGGCATCATTGTACACAGAGTGCCAGGTCTGGAATCAGGAAGACTTATCTTCATGCGTTCAAATCTAGCCTTAGACACTTACTGGCTGTTTGACCCTAGGGCAAGTCACTAATCTTGTTTGCCTCAGTTTCCTAATCTGTAAAATGAGCTGGAGGAGGAAATGACAAACCATTCCAAAATCTTTGTTAAGAAAATGCTAAACTCATGAAGAGTTAGACATGACTGAAAAATGACTGAACAACAAAAATCTAATTCCTTCCTTTCACAGATGAAGAAAACTGAGGCCCAACATGATTTAAGTGACTCATCCAAAGTAGATGGTAAAGCTGGGATTTGAATCAGTTCCTTTACTTCCAAATCAAGCACTTTTTCCACTTGTTATTCTATAATCCTTGCCCATACCACATAAGCAATGCTTTAGTACATAATTTGCTAGTTTTTAATACTGTATTCTACTCCTCTGTATATAATAATGATATAATACTGTCTTATCTGCTTACTATTTCATGTAAATATATCTCATCTTCTCAGGAAGATCACAGATCCTTGTGGACAGAAAAATGTATCATTTGGGCACAGTTCAAAGCTCAATTACTTTATAAATGTTTGTTATAGATTCATTGACTGAAGAGCATTCTTATAAGTTACAAGTCATTCATTAAACCTAGCTACCCTTGTATATAAACTTTTTTTAAATTCAATATTTTGAGATTTCCTGCCCCCAAGGGAATTTATGTCTGATTTTATACTGGAAATAAAAAGTAAAAATAGTATTCATTCATAGAAATGTATTTTTATAGTCTATTTTGTTCTATGTCTGTGCTATTCTGTAAAGTGTACTTGTGTTCTCTTTTCCTGCTGATGTGTGGAGTAGCAAAAAAATAGGATTAATCAAAAGAGATGATTAATATTTCAAATTTTGGATAGTGCCAGTTCTGACTGTGTACAGCAAGTAAAATCTTTGTGAATGTAATTTAGACATTACCTTGTCTGGAAGAAAGGTATGAAGTACTGACCTTAGTGATCTTTTTTTTATTTGAAAATGGATCATAATTTTACTTGAGATTAGGTTCCCACACAAATATGTTTCTCTTATGGAATCTCTATGGCATTCCCTATGTTCATAATTGTTCAGAGAAACAGGATTTGTCAGAGTGCCTTGGGTACAGAAATGGGAGTACTGTGAAGAAAAAGCTAGGAGTTGTAATGGTAATTTTTTGAGGGAAACTTAAGGCAAAAGTAATGTGTTCATACTAGGGGGTGGAGAGACTCCTATAGTATGAGAAGTGAGGTGAGTTGTTACTGTGCCTTATCCCAGGTTATCTCCTTGTCCTCAACTTCTCTAAAGATGAACACTAAATGTACTTATTTTTCTAATAGGTTTATAAAACTTTGATCAATTCAACCAACATGTCTTAAGCATCTGCTGTGTTAGAAACTCTATGATGTAGCAGGGATGCAGAGAGTGTAGCTGAGACATAGTCCCTGCCCCCATTGGGCTTACAATCTAATAAGGTTATAAGATTTCTATACCTACAACTGTAATATGCAAAATTAAGTACATCATAGAGCTATAGTAAAGTTATTTGAAGTCCACAGAAGGTCATTAAAGATCAGAGAAGGCTTCATGGAGGAGAGTATTATTTGAGTTAGACTTTTAAAATTTCCTAGAAATTCAATAAGTAAAGAAGTAAACAAAGAATAACTTAAACTGAAATGCAGATGTAGAGGAACGTGGGGAATGTTTAGAAATCAGAGGGCCATTCAGTTTGGATAAAGCACAGAATATGTTTCAGGGAATAAAAACAGAGAATCAGAATTGTTGAACATAGTAGATGCTTTAGAAATGTTTGCTGAATTAAATAATATAAGAGAAGGTTGAGTGTGTTAGAAAATGCCAGTTTAAAGTCCTCTGGTGGTTGTGAAAAATCCTGACTGTAGAATTGTACAAAGACCTGATCCATGAGAAGGAACTCTGAGTCACTCTGTCCCTATACAGATATTTTGGAATTCTAGAATATCTTTAGAACTCTCATTTCTTCACTTATACTGTATATATTACCCAGTGTGGCTTTGTGGACCAGGAATTGTAGTGAACCTTCCTCCATCCCCCTAAAAAAGCTAGGCATGTGTATGAGAATGACAGGAAAAAGGAGTTAGAGGGGCAAATGTGATGCCAAAGCATGAGAGATTCCCATTTGAATCAGGCTTTAAAGTTATACTGACTTTGTGTATAAAGTAGTGTCTTGCTACTAAGGTAGTCCAGTTAAACTATAGTGTTACAGGATGTAACCAAAACTTCTTGTCATCAACTCCTTGATTGAAGTATTTAAAAATACTGAGAAGAAATGCTAAGTGAGATTGGGAAACAAAATTGTTCACTCATGTCTATAGTTAGTTGTAAGAAATCTCAATTTGCAAGTGTAGAAAGTCACTGGGGTCTTGGTAGAGTTTTGATCCTTGTTTTTGTGTTTTCATTAACATAGATTCTGAAAATCAGTTCTGAGCAGGAGGTAGTTGATGGAGATGGGAGGAAATAGAGAGATTATAAATAATAAAATCAGAGAGTAGCAAGATATAACACATCCTGTGCAGCCTTTTAGCCTGATATTTGTCCCAGAGAAAGAAATAGTAGAGGCTAAAAATGATTCTAATAAAGCTTATTAGCTAGTTCAAGAATCAGTGGGGAGTTGAATATACAATTAGAATATAAGCTAATAAACTATTCTAAACCTGAACTTTAAAAAGAACAATTGAAAAATAGACACTGTCCCAAAATATTTGGTTCTTTATCTGAAAAATTTGATGCAGAACATTCTTAAGGCAATTGCAGGAAGGTTTTCTGATTGGTTTTATTAACGTCCAACCAGGGGTGTGTATGTGCACACTTGTATGTGTGTTCATGTGTACATATGTAAATAAGTAAATAAAAATCCAGAACTGAAAAAATTGACAACATTTCTTTAAAAGGTTAATACATAAGACTTTCATTTCAGGTAAAAACAAAAAGTATACATTTTGAAAATATTAGCCAACTATCAATTCTGAGCACACTTATGTAGTACAGATATTAGAGAGTAAAGAAGTCATTCCATCATTAATACTAATCATTTTTCTATTGTTTATTTTTCATTGACTTTTCATTTACTTCTCCTTGTCAAACAAGTGTAAATTAAAAAAAAACAACATCAAAGTTTTGTTTACCTGAATAATCCCAGTTTGGCATCATCTATTGTAAATAGGTAGTCATAAATACAGCAGAACTATAAACCAGGCTGCTAGCAATGATTAAGAAAGAGAAGATCAAAGGAAAAGTTTACTTTTTTTCTTGATTAACCTTTGAATTCTTTTATTTTAATTGCCCATTAAGCAAAACTTGAAATTTGTGAGTAGGCTTCCTTTTCGAAGATAGAAATGCAATCTATGATCTATAAACATTTTTATGATTAAGTTTTGGGTTGCATTTTTTTTAAGATACTGGTTCAAGAAAGGAAAGAAACTGAATACTACATTTAAGAAAAACATCTCCAGTGCTAATTATATCCATTATTGAGTTAGCATACTTGTTGAGTCTAAGCCAACAGCTTCTGCTTTTAAGGATTTATTCCTTAGATAAGGTTGTATAAAACCTATTATTCTTAAATTATTACTTCGTTGCCACCATTCATTACCTGCCAATAGTTTTCATTTAATGTTTGACCAAAAGGGACCACCCCCAGCTCAAGTTTTCTGAAGTTCCATCCTACTGAGGAGATGATCATATATTTTTGAAGCTTTTGCAAGTAGAGCAGAAAGTTGGACAGGTTCCATCAAGCTGGAGAAGCATGGAACACCATCCTGACTGCTGAACAGTGGAACCAGCAGCTTAAGTAGAGGGAAGTTCATCACTAGCAGGCTGGCCATATCCATCCATGAATTTTGCTTCAATGTATTTTCTCTGGATAAACATTAAACATTTATTCTAACTTATTCTTTAACGATAATAATTTTAGGGGGATGGGAAGCAGGGACTGGACTTTGTAGCCCCCTGCTATACAACTTATTGTCTTAGAGAGCTGCTAAGAGGTACAAAGCCAGGATTTATCAGAGGTAGGTCTTGAACCCAGGTCTTCCTAGATTTAGAGCCATAACTCTAGCCATCACAGTACATTGCTGCTCTTAGTAATAAGATTTAGAGTAGCAGCTGACATTTATAAAATACTTTATGTTTGGCAAAGCTCTTCTTAAGTACATCATCACACTTGAGCTTCATAACATCCTAGTGAGGTTGGAACTAGGTATTATTATCCTCATTTTATAGTTAGGAAAATTAAGGATAATAATGATAATTAACTAGTAATTTAAGGTTTTAAAGACACTTTACATAAGTTTGATTTTATAGTCAACTTTCATTTGATTGTGATTTCAAGTTCAATATAATTTGATTATTGTCAAATCTCCTTTGACCTTCACAACAAAACTGTAAGGTAGGTGCTATTGTTATGCCTATTTCACAGATAAGGAAATTGAGGTTAAGTAATCTGCCTGTGATCACAGCTGATAAGTGCCAGGGCCAGAATTTGAAATCCAAGTCTCAACTGACTCTGAAAACACAGCTCTTTTAGTACACCACTCTTTCTCTTGTATAAACCTAGTGCAGAATCCAATCCATTTATTAAAATGGCAGTTCATAGGCTCACATATTTAGAGCTACAATGGGTGTTACAGGTCATTAAGTCCAACTTCTGTTTTTTTTAGGTAAGGAACCAGAAGCCCAAAGAGATTTAAATTACTTAGAATGTTTCTAACTAAAAGGGACATTTAAAAAATCATCTAAGCTAATGTTCTCCACTTATGAAAAAAATTAAGGCCTAGGGGTCTCTGTCTCTAAATCTCTTTCCATTGCTTCTTCATAAGTATAAACACAATATTATGGGCCAAGTACATTGGAGAAGGGTTAACCAAATTAGCACCATTAGTAATAATGGTCCTAAATACTAACCTGTTTAAAAGGAAGGAAGATGGGACAGAGAGAGGGAGGAAAAAAGATGGAAGAGAGAGGGACAGAAAGAGAAAGGAAGCAAAATTAGCCTCAGATTTGCACATAAAATCACAGATAGCTATTTGTAAATTTGCTTATTTTTTCTGTTCTTATTTTCTGTATTTGGTGAAAGTGATATCTGTTCTTTTAAATCAGAATGAGGAATGTACTTACGTGTTACCTGCCACAATTTAGTTTGAACTGTTTTAGAGTGGAGTACTTTATCAGCAATATAGTAACAATGCTTTTCTTCCAACACAGATTTGTCATCGTAGTTAAAAAGTAACCAGAAAGTAAATGCTTTCCCATATACTGAAGCTACATAATATAATATACATTATCAACAATCTTTCTAAAGTTTTTAAAGCAATCTATTAGTGAATTAACAAGATATTATATATAGAAGCACTTTGAAAAAGTGCCATTCACCATAAAACTATGAAATACTTTTTTTCAGTAACACTAGTGACTCCCTCAAACCTCTTTCCAATCCCCACCCTTTGAAGAATCTGCCAGTGTCATAGCCCAAGTACTCAGTTATTTCAAGGGTACATCATGTGAAAAGTACATATAATTTGTTATCTTTAGTAGTTTAAAGTAAAATGAAGAGGAACATTAAATAATTTTGAATCTTTTTTATTCTTTTTTTTCCTTCTCTATTCCCAGGTATGTGAAAATAAGATCTGTTTTACTACAGATCATCCTTTCCGTCACATACAGACATTGAGATTTGTTTTGGTTTGTTTCTGTTCATGTTTGTTGCTAAACTAAATTAAAATGTCTTTTCTGGTTTATTTCCTGAATGTTGGACCTAGTTCACTTAGGATGTTAATGCAGCAATGGAAATAGGATTTAATTATATCTCTAGCCCTGGATTTCTTTAATGTAGTTTTCAGAGCATCTTCCTTTTCCAGAGTGAAATAATTTGGTATATAGCAGTGTCTCCTATGCCTTTGTCCCTAATGTAAACTCACAACCTTTTTTAAGGTTTTCTAAGGGATTTTTACTGCTAGCAACAAAGAATCAAGGAATAAAAAGTTTCCCTACTAGATTCACTTCCTTTTCTCTATTTTTTATTAGAATTCTATGGGAAATTGAACATAGGTGCTAATGCAATCTAAGCATTAGCATAGGCTTTAGGCTTTTGTGGTCTACTAAGGAATGAAGTAAAATTTATGGATATTTCACAGTAAAAATTCTGAATCAGGATGTTCTTGGCACATTTTTTTTTTTAAAAAGAACCAGATCAGGTGTAGGGTTTTTGAACAGGGACAGAGAATGGGGAAGAGAAATGAGGAGATGACCAGGGGAGACAACAGTGCAGCCTTGGAGAGTACTGGAAGAAGCAACAACTAAAATAAGTAAAATTTTAGAATTTAACCCTCTTCTCCTTTTCTTCTTTCCTACATTATGCCTGGGGCAGGTTGACGAATGAGGATGGGATGAGCATGTGGTGGGGAAGAGGGGAGAAGAGAAAAATATAGGAGTGGGAGGAGAAGGGAGCTTCTATTTTAAGTAGTCATTTGCTTATATCTAAATAGTAGGGGTTTTTCCCCTAACCAAAAAAAAATTCTCCCCACCACTGCCATTCAACTTCAGTTAGGTGAAAAGCCTCTTAGACCCACTCAGGCCTCTCACTGAATGCTGTCCAATATTCTCCTCAAAGCTACCTCCTCTCGGGGGACTCAGGGTACACAAAACCTGAGACTTTTTTGCCAGCATGCGTACAAACAAGGGAAAATGTCCCGTATCATGTCAGATGAATATGTCACAGACTGTGCCCATAATTTCCTTCTCATCCCCACCAAGACTGCTTGGTAGTATATATTCTTATTTTATATATTTTATAAAAATAAATTATTTTATTTATAGTGGGGAATAAAGGAACAAGTAAGGAGGCATTTAAAGAATGCATGAACACCCTTTTATTAGGGTTCCAAGTCAATAGTATTACCTAGAATCTTTCTTAAATTAAATGTAAATTTTTTAAATGTTTCCAAACACTCAGAGAACTATTTATTAGTTGTGCTTTAGAGAGGTAGCAAAGTAACTGAAAAGTTTTCCTTCTAAGATAAACTAAAGCAGGTAATCTGTTCTTTCCTTTGGTTTAGACAGCAAGCTTCAGGTGATCACTGACCCCCACCAGAGTTTAACCAGATTATTCTGTTAGAGCAACATAAAACATCTACCTCATTAATCACATCTCCATTTCCACAATTTCCATGTCAAACTGTGGTTATTTAAAAAAAAAAAAGCCATTCCCCCTTGCAACCCAAGGGAGGAAGGGAACCTCTGTAGCCTGAGGTGGGGGTGGGGGTGGGACATCCTTTTCTTCCTTGGCAGAATCCTCACTAAGTTTACTTCTAAGAGTTACATAGCTGATCCATGAGTTGATCCCATCCAGAATATAGTGTCTTGACCACTAGTCAAATCAGTGTGGGGCTGTATCACGTAGGTTACTCCTCAGGGCAGATTCCTCCCCAGATTCTGCTGTTGCTACTGGTGGCTGTGGTTGATGAGTTGACATTTTTTGTTCCTCTGACCTTTTAAAACTCACAAGCACATAACCTCATCTGTTGCACGCAAACTGCAAATCTATTATATACAATTTGCTATTCCTTTTAAATATATAATGGGGTTATAAATATATGATAGAGTTAAATATATAATATTTTCTCTTTTTCCCTCATTTTCTCTTCCTCCATGCCCTAGAAATGGCTATCATTAGACACAGATATGTGTGTGTTTATGTAAAACCAGTCTATATATGCTTCTATTCATTCTTTCTCTGAATGCAGATAGAATCTTCCTTCATATGTCCTTTGCAGTTAATTTCAGTATCTATAATGGCCAAAATAGCCTAGCTAAAAGATCTCAACAATATATTACATAGATTACACATTATGACCAACTAGGATTTATACCAGGAATGGAGGGATGGTTTAACATTTGCTTTTGATAAGGAGAGAGTAAATGTAAAGAGGGAAAAAAGAATGGAAACACTGTTCATTATTAGCTAATGGTAGCTGGATGAGAAGATAAGATATCCTTGGATCTTCACTGACCCAGAGGCCCTCAACATTTCTTTTTCCTCCCTTGAAAGTTTCCAGAGAAGAGAGAGTTCATGTTGAGCCTTTTGTATGCAAACTCTGGTCCATCTCAGCAAAGAATCATGAAGATTCAGGTGGATGTTGCATATGTTCTAAGGACTCAACCCTCATGGACCACTTCCCTCCATTATACAATATAGTAGAGAATCCACATTATACATTAATATAACAATTAAATAACCATGAAAAGCCAAATTAGTGGTATAGACAATAATCAATGTAGGCTATAACAACATAAAACCTGCACTGCATTTTTCCGTCTTTAATTTGAGGGAGGAATATTCTGCGGTGGCTATATGTTTAAGCTATTTATTTTTATAAACCGGGATCCTAGAAAACTGTTCCTTTGAGAAATAGAAAATCTCATTGACTCTCTAGACAGAAGGACCAGGTTCAAATCCCACTCTGGTCTCTTACTAGCTATGTAACCTTGGCCAAGTCATTTTGTTTCTCTGGGACTCAGTTTCCTCCTCTGTAAAATAAGGAGGTTGATCTATGAGCCTAGAAGTCAACTTGAGTAAAGGGAGGGAGGTATAGTAGGTAACTAGTCCAGGAAATTATAGTTGTTCATTGCACTCAGGGTTTGTCTCTTATTTTAGCTCTGCCTGTGAGCTGAATATCTGCCATGAGATACTGGCTTGAAAAGGAGTCCAGGAGTAGTAGAAGCAACATGTGACTTCACAGCTCAAAAAAGGGATCATGGAGAACTACCTAATGTGATTTTGGGCAACATGGCCACTAGAGGGAATATGGCCCTGATGTCAGTTTAGAGCAAGAATTAGAGAAGCCAAAATTTTATCAAAAGGGGAGGGTGGCTATTGTCTTGTAAATGCGATTCTAGTCCAAGCCGGTGACTGTTATACTCAAAGGTAGGTTATTGTATCACCAACACAATATTCACAGCACCCATGGCAACTATGGATATGTCAGCATAGGTTCTGAATTGTAAAGTATAACAGGCTCTTCATATAGAAGGTAGAAGAAAAGCATTTGTTCAGACACCAGAAAGCCAAATTCATCATAGTAACCAAGAAGTCAATACATATTAGCACTGCAGTGGACAATACCATTCCCAAGCCTTCCCTTCACCCCAATGGGACCTTCCCACAAGCAAACACTCATAATACTAGTTGTGCCTGTCGGTGTCTTCTCTCTTTCCTGCCCTAACTGCTCCACCAACTTCCTCCCAGCTCTGCTCCACCCTTCCTGTTCCACGCCTTCTTCAAGGCTTCCATGTGATTTAAGCAGGTCACAAAAATATATTAACAACACAGTTATCAAAGCAAATGCTAGAAGAGTTGAGATCTCTGCATTCTAGAAATATTCTCAGATATTAATCTTTCTCTACCAAAAACTTTGAGTTTAAACCATCATACAGACTAAACTGGATTGGAACAGCCAAGACCTAAGACAACCTTACAAAGAAGATATTCACCTGGCAAGGAAAACTGAAAAAGATCATATCCACACATTGTTGTGAATCTAAAGCCCTTCCCTGTTACTATTAACCTTTTTCCCATTCCAGCTTCACTTTGGCTTACTAGTTAATACCTTAAGGGAGGCAGATGAGGGTCTTCAATTTGTTTAGATTTCCTAATTCAAAGTTCCTTTTAAAGCCACTCAGAAACATCATTATCATTAAATAATTCTAGAACAAATTATTATCCAAAATAATATGTTTAAATGATTCCAAAGTTATTTTTTTCTTCTTAGGCCCTGTTTGTTGTGTGCTTTATCATGCCACTGTGTGCATGGCATTACATATGTATCTTGTTACTATAATACGTGTAGCCTTGAATATAGATACTACTTTTATTTCCTAATCATGACTTTATAACTAGGTAATAGCATAATCCTGACCATTGTCACTAGTCAAAAATCTTCAGAGACTACCTATTGCCCCTGGAATAAAATAGAAACACCTCTTGCCTTCACAGTCTAGTTTCAACATGGCTCTCTAGACTTATTTCCTATTCCTTCTCCCTTTATATACTGTGCTTTTTAGCCAAATTTTCCTGTTTGCTATTTTTTAACTTCAGATTCCATTTCCCATTTCTGTGTCTTTTCACAAACTGTGTACTCCTGCTGCTGGCATAAACTGTCTTCGCTTCTGCCTCTCAGAAGCTTTACTTTCATAACTTACTTCCTTATGTGGAGCTTTTCCTGATTCCTTCAGCAGTTAGGGCTTTCCCTCTCCTCCAGTTAGTTTGCATTTACTTATCTGCATACGTTTCCTGTCTTCCAGTAGAATTTATATTTATATAATGCAAGGAATGATTTATTTTCATCTTTATATTTCCATTTTGTAGTGTGGAAGGACCTCAATATGTTTCCAGGTTAACATCCTTCCTGCCTTGTGGAGTAGGTGCATAAATGTCTGTTGTTGCTGTTAGTGAAGGGATTCAAGCTTCTAACAGTAGATTCTATACATTTCATTGTATATTATTGGCATCTTTAAGTATTGTTTATGCTTCTTTGGTTCTATAATTTTCATTTTTTTTCTCCCAAGGACCTCTAATGGTCTAGGTTCATTTTGTTGAGTAAAATATGTAAAAAAAAATCTACAAATTACTTTGCTACTTTAATCACCTAATTTTCCTTAATTGCAGAAATATAAATCTGTAGATCCACCTTTATTCTAAAAATAGGAAAACAATCATTTTGGAAAATGCTTCATTATAATTGCCAATATATTATTTAGGTGCTGAGAAGCAATATGGTATGGTTGAGAAAGGTCTGGCCTTGAAGTCAGGAAGACAAGCTGGGGTTTGGGTACTGCCTCTGATTCATACTAACAACGTGATCATGGAAAAATCACGTAACCTCTGAGAAAACTGCTTAATGTGACATTAAGGCATAAGCAAGAGACCGCTTGCTGATAACCCTTGGCATGGCATTGTAGAGAGAGTTTCTATACTCTTAAATTCCCAAATTCCACCTTCCACTCTCCACCCCTAAATGCAGTTGCTATTAGTTCTATGACCACTTGTTCAGAGTATGCAGATAAATTCAGTTTTGATTCTTTTTTGCCATTTTAAAATGGATTAAATAATTCAACATTCTAAGAATTAATATTTTGAATGATTTTTTTCTTAGGGTTATTTCTTTGCAACCACAGTAATCCATTTTCTCTACCTTGTCTGTGATATAACCATGACTAAGATATAAAATCTCAACAATAGGAGCTAAGACGGCACCTATAATTATAGTGCATTTTTTGAACCTGTGAGGTCGAAATGTTAAGTTACTGTTATTGAGAGTCTAAAAGTTCTAGTGACCACTATATTTACAGTAATAAATACCACTAACTTTTCATTTTTCCCCTTAAAAATTTGTATTTTTCTCCTTGTGAATTTTTAGAAACAAATATTTTATTCTTAACTTTTAAAATATGTAAATTATGTGCTCTCTAATCTGTAACTTCTAATTTTCAGGAATTCTTTGATCATGTAAAAAAGCTTTGGGATGACGAAGGAGTAAAGGCATGCTTCGAGAGGTCAAATGAATACCAGCTGATTGACTGTGCACAGTAGTAAGTGTTTGTTTTTGTGAAATTTACATCCAAGAGCGTTATCATGTAAAATGGTTATGAAGAATAGTCATATTCATGATTTGTGTTGCCTACTTAATCCTGCTCATGCTTTTATACATTTGCATGGTGAAAAAAAGCAGGTGTCCTTTTTATTATGGGAATCAATAAAAATTTCTTATTTCTTTAGATTGCCAGTTAAAATCCAACATCAATATCTGCATTGGGGATACAAAAGGCAAATTCACTAATTAACATGCTAATTTTGTTTATTTTTTTAAATTGAGCTGTTTAACATTCATCAAAATTTTCATTGTTTTTTACTTAATGATAAAATATTTGATTTTTCATTAAAATACTTAAATTTCAGTGCATTTCATAGCAGACACTCAGACTCAGTCATTTATTTCAATGCTGTCTACACTTGTAATTAAGGCATAAGGTCTTTCTAGAGAAAATGAATGATTTTTCTTCACAACAGAACTATGAAGAGAATTCTGATTAATGAATTTGCTCATTTTTTTATCCCTGATAGAGACATTTGTCCATTCTCTTGTGCTGTTACAAATATAGGTACATTTAATAACAACTAGAAAATAATGTGCTTCAGGAAGTTTTAAAATATGCAAGATTTCTAAGTATTTAACTGCTTTTATACCAAGAATTTATTTAATTGGTTCTATTACATAGCTATTTCAATAGCTAGAAATGTAACTTAATTTTGAAGTGCAATATAAGTTAGATTTGACCTAATGACAGAGGGGAATAGAAGGGTACATAATCTACAAGGATTTAAGATTTTCTTTGGAATATATTCTCGGGCATATATTTATATAAGAATTTGACTAATAATCAGAGAATTCACAATACTTCTTACTAAATAATAAAGCCACATTTTGAAGACCTGATTCTGGAAGGAATTAGGGAAACTTTACCATCCTGCTTCCTTACTAAATTGTTGTCCAATTCCCTATTCCCTCTATTATGAGAATGAAGACCATTCTTTCGTCAGAGAATGGAGACAAAAAATGAAACAGCTTCGGCTCTCAAAGATCTTGTATTCTATCATATAAAACTAAGTTGATTACTTATGTTAGATGGGAGGAAGCAATCAAGTGTGTTAATCAAATATATTTTCTTTTCTATCATACTAGATTTAAATGATCCTTATTTTGTTAAGAGAAACTTTATAAGTAACAATATGACATAAACTTGAAACCAAATTATATGGTTAAAAAGTATCACAATGAAGAGATTTCATTGTTGTGAAATTTAACTTGAGTGTTTTTCTCAGGTACATTTGATTTGAGATCCAGATAAATCAGTTGTAAAATAATGCCACTAGGAAACATTATAGCTATCTTTCACCACACATAATTATGAAATGTTGCATATGATATTTCCTTTTCACTGAATAATCTTTCCACTATTGTGAGAATATGCTTTACTTTTAATACTATTTTGAGTCAAATGTTTTTGAGAAATAACTTGTAAATCTACATCACATTATTATCCATAAAGCAGTATCTATACGATCAGGAAATGCAAAAACCTCCATTGTGTACTTTTAGACAGTTAGCAAGGATTTTTCCCCAACCAGACCTTCATCTGAAAAAGTCAAATGAATAATAAATGCACTCCTTCAATAAATATTACTTGCAAATGATTTCCTAGCAAAATAACATGGTTTTGGTGTGAAAAGTGAGGCACCAAGGTATCAACAGGTTACAGTTACATTTTTTATCTTATTACTACCTTTATCATTAAGTACCAAAGAAATAAAAGATTACTGTGCTAAAAATGCTACATCTTTAGGTGACTGTGAAAATGAAAATATTTCAGGCCACAGAACATTTTAATTTGTTCCCATTTCCCATCTAAAGATTGTGTGGTTATTTTGTAAATCATGACCAACTTTGGACAAGCAGGTTTCATGAGAGCCTTTTTGTAAGCACTTTATAGTTATTCATCTGGACTCAAGGCTCTTTTCAGTGTCATGTCAGATTAATACTCTCTACTTGAGTGCAAAGTAAATCAGAGCCAAGAGGTTGGATGGCTTACCTAATGCCACACAGAGTTAAAGAGAAGTTGAAATTGAAACTAGTCTCACTAAACCCATCTTTTTCATAAACTCCATAACTGTGCTTCCAGGTTAAAAATTTGTGAGGTAATTATTCCAAATCAAACTTGAACTCTGTTCTTCTTTCCCCAGTGTACTCTATTTTGCTTTGCCTCTTGCTAAAAGGTTATTCCTTGGAGTTGCTTCTTTGGTACACCCCCAGAGAAACCAGAACTCCTTGAAGTAGCTGCAGTTCTAGTGGGCCTAGAGCCATGAGGTTGGATTTCTGGCACAAGAATACAGTCCTGAGCCAGGACCTACCTTGAAAATAAATATTGAATTACCCATATGAAATGTTAAAAGGGAAAACAAATCAAAGCAGAAATAGTAGTGAAAAGGAGGTCCCCAAGCATACATAAATGTTCCATTTGTCTTAAGTTTTTGAAAGTTTCTTCTTCCCTCCTCCTTATCTCATGTCACTCATATATATTTCCCTACTATTTCCTCTTTCATACCAATCTTGAATGAAGTGGTGGCCCCTCTGCTTGCCAAGACAAGCTCTTCTATGTGCACCTTTCATCTCATTCTTTCACATCTTTAGCTCACTTTCCAACTGGCATGATCATTCCCTCTCTAATCTTTACTGGCTAGTTATCTATTAAGCTTTAAAAACCCTTGCTTATGCCAACCATCCCCGCTACCTATTGGATATTAACATTTCTTTTCTTCTCAGCTAAAGTTCTGGAGAAAGAAAGGTGCCTCCACCTTTTCTTCTCTCAGTCATTTCAAAACCTTCTGCAATTTAGCTTCTATACTCATCATTTAATTGAAACTGTTTTCCTTAAAGTTGTCAGTTTTCTCTTAATTGCCAATTCTAAAGGCCTTTTCTTGATCTTTATCTTTCTTCATCTCTCTGCCTCTTGGTCATTCAGACATGGATGTCTTGTAGGCATCTCAAACTCAGCAGGTCCAAACCAAAACTCATTAGCCTCCTCATGCAAATCCTTCACTCTTTCCAACTTCCATATTACCGGACAGGGCAACACCATGATCCAGTTCACCCAATCTCACAACCTCAGTGTCATCTTACTTACCCCACCTATCCAAACTTTTATAAAGTCTTGACATTGCTACTTTCAGATCTCTCATATATGTCCCCTTCTTTCCACTCACTCATCCTTTACTGTGGTTCAGGCCCTCATTACCTTATGTCTAGGCTATCTTAGTAGCCTTCTGGTTGACCTCCCTGTCTAATCTCCCTGTTTCAGCCCATCCTTCTCTTAACTGCCAAAGTGATCGTCTTAAAGAACTGGTCTGACTATGTTAACCCCCTACTCAATAAAATCTAGCAGCTCCCTATCAACTCCATGAGAAAATGTAAAATCTTATTTTGTGTGTAAAGCTCTGTAACCTGGTTCTTTCCTCCATATATTGCATGATCCAATGACACTGGCTTCCTTGCTATTCTTCACCCATGACACCCCATCTCCTGACTCCATGTGTTTGCATTAGTTGCTCCCCATGCATGGTATTCTCTTTCTCCTCATCTCCAATACTTACCTTCCCCACACTCAGCTTAAATCCTACCTTCTGAGGGAGGCCTTTCCCAAACCCTGCAGCTGGTAATGCCTTCCCTTCAAGGTCACCTTCCATATACTCTGAACGTATTTTTTTATGTTCATTATTACTTCTATATTTTCTCCTCCTAATCATTAAAATGTGAGCTTCTTGAGAATAGGGACAAACTTTTTCCTTCCTTTGCGTCCCCAGCTATTTTTCTGTGCCATTTCTTGGCACATACTAAGCATTACTTTTTGATTGATGGATGGATATTTGTTTGTAATTAGTTTCTAATTTAAGTCTGAGAATATAGATTGTAAGTAAATGAAAAATTTGAAAATGAACAATCCAAAACAAATTTCATAGCAATTTGTCTTGATTTCACATTTTACTCAAAACAAATTTCTGATCTCATTGTGGTTTTTCTCTCCAACAAAAAAGATCACAAATCTCACATACCTACCTGAATGACTTTTATTCATATCCTCCCTTTTAGTATTCTATCATCTGTAAAATACATACTCTAGCAAATCATGCATTGTGTCTTTATGCTTTTAACTGAATTTTTCAAGGTTAACAGTTATTAATAAGGTTGAGGAAAATCATTGGCAAAATCAAGCTACTCTTACCTACCCAATTTGGGAATGGGCTTGATCCTGTCAGCAAATCTCATGGTAGAATAGTCATTGTAATCACAAGAAGAATAAAGAAAAATTAAAGTTCTCCCTATGTAATCACAAGAAGACTAAGAGAAAGTTTTAAGTAGTATATGGATCACTTCCAAATTTTGCTCTATTCCTATAATTAGTTCCCTTCTCACATCCCCTATTCAGAATACATCTGATGATAATAAATCATATTCAAATAGTGATTTAATATTCATTTGCTTTATATTTATAAATATTTTATATATATTGTTTATAAGTAAATATATTATTATATTTATTGTCTATACATTCTGTATATACAAATTATTCTCACATTAGGCAAATCTAACTTTATGTAAAGAATTCTGGAACACACCTATGTTAACTTTACCATATAGTACTGTGCATTCTCTCTCCACTCCTGCTCCTCAGCTTGACATCAGTGATTTCCCACCTTACCCCCCAAAAAAATTCTTTTGAAGAAAACCCTCCAAGTGAAAACAGAAGAATGGAGGCTCAGAGAGACCATTGCCACTAGATAGGGGCTTTGCTTGAGGCCTCCTTCTCCAAGAGACAGAAAACCTTTGCCCTGATCCATCTGTCCACCCACCCACGTGTCTGTCTTTAGTCCATCAGCACTTGGGTGCCACATCTTTTCTCAGCCTGCGTGTCACCCATCCTCACTTGTCTGTGTTCGTGTTTGGTTCCCATATGTCTTCTGGCCAGGCCTCCAAGTAGCTAGCCCCAGCCCCTTGCATGTTCCTACTCCTCCTGCTTTCACTTCTCTGTTCCAGCTCTCATGTGTCCTTGAACTGTGCCAGCCATCTTCCTCCATGGCACATGCTTCCCTTTCTTCTTCCTTCCCTACTTTTCCCACATCTACTGGCAAATTTCCATTAAACATTGTTCTGAGGAGAGATCCATTTAGGAAAAGTGAGAACTGTCTGTAATATAATTTAATCTAAGAACAAGTAGGCTCTACTTGTACTATCCCCAATGGCAATGGCAAATAGTTGCCAAAATCAGTGGTTAGGAATGAAGAAAGAGACCCAGAATAATGTGTTCTCTCAGAAACCAAGAAAAAAGAGATGGGAAGAATGGGGCATTTAGTAGTATCAGAAGGTAGCAGGATTCTGGTCAGACTACTGAATGTAGTGATTAGAAGGTCCTTGAAGAACTTTGAGAAAGTGGTTTCAGGATGTTGGAAGAAGGAGCCAGTTTACCAAGAATAAAAAACAAAGCACATAGTAAGAAAGGGCAGCTAAGGTAGCACAGTGGATAGAGTGCCGACCCTGAAGTCAGAAAGACTCATCTTCATGATTTCAAATCCAGCTTCAGACACTAGCTATGTGACCCTGGGCAAATTACTTAACCCTGTATGCCTCATTTTCTCATCTGTAAACAACAAAAAAAAAAAGAGTGGACAAAAAAAATGGCAAACCATTCCAGTATCTTTGCCAAGAAAACCCCTAATGTCACCACGAAGAGTGTGACACAACTGAATAACAACAGTGAGAAAATAAAGATATTGGACAAGCGTTTCAGAAGTTGTATAGTTAAAGGAAATAGAAAATGTAAACTATACCTGGATGAATTTCCTTTATAAGTTCAGGGGACTGCTTTCTTAGGTTTGGGGAGATCTAAAAATATTTGCTAAATGATGAGAATCTATCAAAGAGAAGATAATGAAGTTGCATAAGAGAGAGGGCATTGCTTGAGACAACGGGACAGAGGTTCAGGTTTCAGGGTTAGCCAAACAGTAATACTGCTAAAATTTTTTGGGAATGTAGAAGAGATGACAGAGTTTAAGTCTGATGTTTTCTATGATCTAGGAGACTAAATAATGTTAGGAAGTTTAGAGTATCATTAATGTTAAGTAAAAAGAAGAAAGGATTTGGAACAATTGTTGGGGAAAATGAGATCAAGAATTAATAAGGGAATAGTAGAATGAATGTCACACAGCCGTAATATCCCAGGTAAAATTATATGCCATGAATTTGTAGTAAATTGTATTACTTTAATTGTTTTTCTCATTGATAATCAGCAGCCCTGGTGCAAGAACAGAGAAATTGAGTGGTGGGAATTTGAAAATTTTCAAATAGATAGTGACAAAAAGTCAGAATGGTGAGGGTTTCTCAATAGTAGCAAAGCAAACAAACAAAACCATAAAAGCAGTAGATCATGGAGGCAATGCTGAGAAACAAAAAGCATTTATTAAGTGTTAGTTGTGTGCCAGGCACTATACTAGGCATTGAAGATACAAATTAAAAACAAAAGGACAGTCTGTATTCTAGGGAGCTTACATTCTAAAGGCAAAGATAACACACAAAACAGAGCTGAAAAAAGTGGGGGAGGGGAAGAAGTTACCCATACAAGGGGCATGGTGTCCAAATCTAAAAAGTCAGAAGCAGAGTTGGGAGAGGAATTAAAATTGGCTTGCCTGGACTCTTCCCCAAAATGGAAGCACTAGGAGGAATTCATCAATTAAAAAAAAAAAATGTCAGCATAGTAGAGAGATGTTCCAGGTTGAAACAATAGCTGCAGTATGATGGCAAAGTCTGTGAAGCCAGAAACAGGATAGGAGAAGAGTAAATGCTGGGTATGGAAGCATTTATGTGAAGACAGAATGAGAGAGATCCCTTGGGAGAGTAGGGATAGAAAGCATAGGTAGAAAGCTAGATAGCTCTAGTTACTAGCCAATCATTCAGAAAACCCATACCTAGATAATTTCCCTTGTTTCCAATTTCGTTATCAATATCATTTTCTTTATGGTAGTGTTGATAATGAAATTTAGTATAGGGAAAATGGTCGAAGTAAAAATACTAATTTTGAATTGGTAAATAGAACCAGAAATACAACTTAAGAATAAATTATACCACTGCTCACATAGCATTGAGGGGACAGGGTAGGAGGAAGGAGGGGAGTAAACCCTAAGGATTTTTGTAGTGGTTGGCTAGAGGAGGACTCCTTTTATAAATTTGTTACTGGAACTCTCAAATATAAATTTATGCCGGTGATCCTACATGTGATCACTCTCCTTCGAGGTCTCAATTGCTTAAACAACAAGGAACTGAGAGGGCAGGGGCTACCCTGGGAATCAGCAGTCTATTAAAAGTGGTGCATCAAAAAAAAAAGAGTGATATTTGCTGAACATGCTTGACACGGAGAAGCATATTTCTCCACAGAGCTTTTCTTGATTGTGCCATCTGGAAGTTATCCTTCATCCTTAGAATTCTCATAGCACTTTGTATCTTGCACACATTCAGATTCTGAACATGTCGTCTCTATCTTACTAAATATTAGATTCTTTAGGACAGGAAGCATGTCTTATTCTTCTTTGCATCCTGTCTCAACAATTGGCATAATTCCTTGTATATCATAAACCCCTCAATAAAATATCTACTGGGTTGAGTAGTGGAATGGGATTAAGTTACTATGCCCCCTACAAACACCAAAAAGTACTACAGTTTGAGTCCTCCTGTTTTCCAGTCTAGCACTGACATTCTTTGTTTTTCTTTTAAGAAAACTGATCTGATATAACTAAACAAATATATATTGTAATATATATGCATTTTATGCATATTTTTACAGATCCACATTTAGAAATGAGATAGGTATTTCACTTTTTCTTTTCTCATTCTAATCTAATAACCTCGTTGCTTCTTCTTGATCCATTCTTCCTTAAAATTATACTTCCATGTTCCTTTAGTGTTCTACTTGTTCCTACTGTACCTTGCCCACACTTTCTATCTTCCATTTATGAAGGATTAAACAAGTTATTGCACAGAATCTTGCACCACATAAGTAGTATGAATAACATAAACTTGTTAATAATAATATTGATAGGGTTGTCATTTCTCGCTAGAGTATAAATTCTTCGATGGCAGGTACTGTGTTGCTTAGTTACATTTGTATCACCATCACTTAGCACAGTGCCTGGCATGTAGTAAGCACTTAAAAAATGCTTTATCATCATCATTGTTATTTCCTTCTTCAAAGCCATCATCTTCTTTAAAAGTACAGGCCATGGGTATACTCCAAAGACCTAAGCTATTTTTCTGCAGCAACGTGTTGTTCTTTCATTGGGTGGCAGGAAAAATGAAGCATTAAGGCATGAGCTGGCAAAGGAAACAAAAGAGGAATGAGACTTAGGTGGACTGGAAGGGAGTGGGAGATGATGGATGTTATGTTGTGTGGGCTGTGCAAAGAGCAGAATCTTGAACTTTTTGTAACAAGGAGAAAGCCAAGCTTTTAACTAACAAATTTGTGGACAGAAAAGCAGAAGATGTTAGTGTAAATGGATAACTTTTGGTTGAACTGAAGAAGAGGAAATGTGAATTATGAAGGCAAAGTCCTATGCCAATATAAATACAAATATGCCAGGATTTTGGGCATGGAGAGGGAAAGGATATATTTTACAACTGTCTACAATTTGGAGAAAGAAGCAGCAAAATATACTAAAATGAGAAAAGATAGGTATCGACTTAGGAGTGTTGTCAGACTCAAATAGAAACCAGTCCCTGAAGGCCACATATTAACTTAGAAAACCACAAATTCACATTACCTATGTTGTATTGTTTGTTTGTTTGTTTTTAATATTTCTTAATTACATTTTAGTCTGCTTCAGGCTGCCCTCAGGAGTTTTGTAATGGTAATGATAGGAAATCATGAAAAAAATGAAGGAAACTTATGGAATTGACAAACAATAAGCTACTGTTAACCTAAGCATTCATTTCTTGGAATAAAACAGACAAATTTCAGTATTCATGATGTCAGAGAGTTGGGATGGAAATGCCTGATGTGGAGAAAGAAGAACTTAACTATTTGCCTAATTAATATGCTATACTATTCCGTACTATTTTAAGAGACAATATATAAAAGAATGGTAAATGATATTGTTGTTTCAACTTGAGTTGCTTAATTCCCCCCTAAAAATGGGGGAAACCAAAAAATCTTAGTTTTCAGACTTAAGATCATTTCACCCTGGCCAAAGGAAATGAGTAAGGGGCTTACTCACTTAGCTTTATTATGGACGCAGTGCTGAACAGGTAAATATTTTGGGGTAAGGAGACAGCTAGTTTTCACTAGAACTGCCTGCACATCTTTCTTTCCATGCTGATTTCCCTGCCTCCCCTCTCTTCTCCCTCCCCCTAGATCATAGCCTGGCTAAGTTGTCATCTGAAGGAATAGGAACTCAATCTTGGAAACTAAAAGAAAACACGAAGGTTATACAGTTCACATCTTCCTAATTTGCAGATAAAAAAAAATTGAAGCCCAGAGGAATTTAAGGGATTAGCACAAGGGTCTCATGGTTGATTAGAGTTAGAGACAGGACCAGAACCCAGGCCTCTTGACTTCCAGTCAATTCTGCTAAATCCAATTTTGTGTGTCTGTGTGTGTATGTGTTCATGTGTGTGCCTCACTATTAGCTAAACTTTCCAGTTCTAGACCCTCCCGGTTTCCGAAATATTTGGATAAAATAAGGAGTGAGCCAGAATAAGTGCACAGACACAGATGGTTTTGATGAGAGTTGTCCCAAGATGTTCTAGTTTTTTACTGAGACTTGTGCAGTATATTTCAGAGTACCTCAGGAGTAATACTTGAGATTCAAATAGTTTTGGTGGGAGTTGTCTGAAACTTTTCTGTTTTATGTTTACAGTCTTATTCAGTGTTTTTTCAGAACACTGCAGGAGTTACTGATTGAGCTATTAAAGGGGAAAAGAAAAGAGCAAAGCTACAAGAGTCCAGCAGTGTCACAGATTAGGTGATTTAGTTCAATAGACTGAAAAAAAAGTACAGAAAAAGAAACCCTTGATTCCAATTCCATTTCTCCTAGTTCCTTCGGCTTGCTTTCATTTTTATCTTTAAAACCAAGTCTTTGTCACATTAAGATAACTAGAATCTATTTATGGGGTGGGGGGAGAAGAATATTCTTGGTTTGGTCTGAAAGGTTCCTTTTTATCAACAATGGGATTGGTTGTATTTTAAGATTCATTGCTCCCAAGTTGGTCTTTGTTAACAAGACTGGAGGTAAAATCGTATTAACAAAAGGTAAAATTGTGAAGTAGACAGTTTATATTGAGCATCTCTTCTTGTCTATCTTTGTCTCCCCTCCTCCTTTTTACATACTTTGGGGAATAGTATCATCATCAGGGCCTGTGCCTCCCATCCAAGAAATGTTGTGGCCATATTCCCTAATCCTTTAAAAGTTGCTTGTCCTAGATTTCAACATTTTAGGGTATCTGAGACCTCCAAAGTGGTATTGATACCCCATAGGTAACTAATATGCTGGGACTCCCTCTCTCCTTTCCCTCCTAGGTTAACAGTGACCTGGAGATATGCCCCCCAATTCCATATCCCAACATGGAAATATGATGCTTATGGTCTACGATTCAGGCCTAGATCACTGGAGAGGGCTTATTGAGACAATCAGGGGCCTGGGAGCTAGACTTATATCTCATCATAGGCCTAATCACTATAGACAGCACTAATTTCAAATTAACAAAATTTTTTTATTTTTAAAAACTCTCCTCACTAAGTAAAAAAGAACTCAGTGACAAGTATCAGATGAGTTATGAATCAAATTTTGAGCCTTAGAATCATGTTGAGTAAGTTTTAAACATTATCATTCAAAAGTCATTCAGTAATTTGTGTAGCTAAAGGATGAAGAGGAAATGCTGTGATAAAGGTAAGTATCCTTGTTAATAATCCATGAATTAAAGCTGTAGTTTCTAGCAGGGAAAGCCTTGTGTCCTACCTTTGATTTGCTGCCTCTCTCCTGTGACTTGAATGTAATCTACATAGTTATCATGTTAGCATATGACAGAAAACTTAGGACAGATGAAAAACCATGACCAAGCTGGATTTTCCCCTTGAGTTTTGATAGCTTGACTTGTAACAGAGAAAAGATTTGAACTGTTTCTCCTCATAACTAAAATCATGCAACAAGTGTCTGTTTCACGCAACTTGTTACAAATTATTTTTAAGAAATGCAGTAAATTCTTGAACATTTGTAAAAACGGCTCTTCCAAAGCCAGTAGATGACTGTTTACTCTTTAATTCTCAGGTTTGTGTATTTTGACTCAATTTTTGTATCCCTTCTTAATAATAAATTTTTTCCCCTCTGAGCAAATGTTATGGGAGGCTTCTGATGTCAAATGTGTACTACACATAGATATGCATCTTAACAGCATGTAATTGCAGATAATTGTGATCATCAATATGTTGCCGTTTACTCATTTTCAGTTGTATTCAACTCTTCATGATCCCATTTGGGATGGTGGAGTGGTTTGCCATTTTCTTTTCCAGTTCATTTTACCAATGAGGAAACTGAGGTAAATAGCATTAGTCACTTGCTCAGGATCACACAGGTAGTGTCTGAGGTTGCATTTGAACTCCAGTCTTCCTGACTCCAGGCCTGGCACCCCATCCACTACACCACCTACCTGCCCAATCAAAAATATACCATGTAGTAGAATTAAGAAAAATTGGATGCAGCTTTTTTTCTCTTTTCAACAGTATCTAAATGGTCTCTAACTTATCTAACAATACGACTCTAACTGAATAACTGTTTCCTATCATCTAATCTTTCTATTCTAAAGCATGATATTGTTATATTTTTAGATCCCCTGTATCCCTATTTGGGTGTTGGTCCTTTATAAGTTACTGCTCTATTTCCCTAAAGAGTTGCCCTAGTGACTAACCTGTATAGAAGTGAAAATGAGTAGCACATACAGAGAGGCAGTGGAGTGTGGTAGAGAGAACACTGGGTTTGAAGTCAGACATGCTTACCTCTATGACCCTGGAAAGTTAATTAAACTCTTTGAGACTTAACTTTGACTCTGTAAAATGAAGGAATTAGACTAGGTGATCTTTAAGATCTCTTTCATTTCTAAATTCATCATTCTCTGAATCGTATATATATATATATATGCATTTAAGTGTGTATAGCCACAGCTACACAAAGAAAAATTCACACAATGAACAATTTTTGAAAAACTCTCTGACCCTAGCATTTAATTGATCCCCCAAATAATTTACTTTGTTTTAAAGATCTTGTCTTCAGTTTACTTAATTTTGCCATTAATAAGGGTCAACTAGATGGAACAGTGGATAGAGTGCTTTGCCTGCAGTCGGAAAGACTCATCTTCCTGAGTTCCCATCTGGCGTCAGATATTACTAGAGCTATGTGACCCTGGGCAAGTCACTTAAAACCCCTTTGCCCCAGTTTCCTTATTTGTTAAATGAGCTAGAGAAGGAAATTGCAAACCACTCTAGTGTCTTTGCCAGTAAAACCTCATGTGGATCACGAAGAATCTGACGTGACTAAAAAAACAAGTACACAACAACAACCATTAACATTATTATATTGCCCAAGGGCATAAGTTAGACATTTAATTAAAATACACAAAAGAGAAACAACAATGATCAACCTATGTGAACACCAGTTTATTGACCATTTTAAAGAGCTATTTCATATACCGTATCTTGAAGATTAGTAGACTCTGACTTTGCTAAACCATGGCACATAGTAGATTTCACAAATAAGGATCTGGTGTAGAATATATCATCACCCCTCAATCACTGGAAAATTGAATTCAAGAATGTTCATATTGTACTTTTCCAAATGACATAAATATTTTCATAGTGCATAGGGGAGGTTGTCCATTGTATCCTGGACTCAAAGATTCACGGCTTTATAGACTCTTGTCAGGCTCTTGATTTTGTGCTATAGACAATATGTGGCAGAAACAGGACCAAGAACACTTGTACGATCAACATTCCAGAAGCACATTCATTCCTCTAGCAGTAAAGCTGCTATATAACCTTGTACTACCTGTAGTCTTTGAATGGTGTTAGGGTAACTTTCTTACTTTGTTAAATCCTGAAGTACAGATGGAGTAAATATTATTTTTCTGATTTTTTTTTTTAAATCTGAAGAAACTCAATCAAGTATGGATCAAGTTTATCTAACCTAGATCTATGTTTATCCAGCATAGATAAAAATTAAGACTGGAGAATCAGCAGAATTAGCCAGATATCTTAATAGTTGGTCTTTCGTAGTATCTTGTAGATGGATTTTTCTGACCTGTCTCCATTTTAGGATTAAATGAGAAACATAAATTATTCACATGTAAAAATATGTATCCATGTATAAAATGGACTTTGTGTAATGAATTAGATACAGCAGCCCTGAAAAGTATTATATAGATCTTATGTAGTTACCTAGATAGTATGATTTTAAAAATTAGAAAAGGAACTTTTTTCCCTAAGAAATGCTACCTTTCATTCTGGAAGTTTCCTAATAAGGAAGTTCCCCACAGGTTTGATCTCTGTTAAGATGTTAAAAAAAAGAAAGAAAAGCCTTAAGGTACTATTTGTCTCCACTTCAGTGTAAATTTGTTTTGTTTTGTTTCCTAAGGGCAGGTTTTGATAGGGAAGGAATTTAAGAATGTGTGAGGCTTATAAGTGAGTTAGGATGCACTGGGTTATTATACAGTTTTGCCTAGGATTTGGGTTGGGTAAGTTCCATTTGTATCTGTAGGTGATCTGAACTTTTATAAGTTGGTGTAGTTCATCTTAATGTTCCATATTACTTAAGGAAAATTTTAAAGCACTGACTTAAAGTTACTTTTGACAGCAGCAGGGGCTGAAATTAGATGTTTTTTCAACTGAACAGGTATAGCTCATTACATGCTAGCCCCACAGTTCACCAGCAGTTCTCATAATCCCTGATCTAGAGAGACCACCTTGGAGAGAAATGGTGTAATCCAGTCTCCTGGTCCTCAGTGTTAGGTGTTTCTGATGAGGCTGCCAAGAAGAGTGCTAGTTGTGTCTGTGATTTATGATAGCACAAAAAAAGTTCTGTATATTTGTGTGAAAGCACTGTGCAATACTTATTTCCATCTTGGTTTAGCTGCCCCTTAAAAATAAATTGATGGTTTGCGAGGAAAATGAATTGGCTCTGTAACCCTTCACTTACATCAGAGATTTACTGTGTAATTTAAGAATTTTACATGAAGTTCAGTTTCATAGTATACATTAAATATTCCAATATTTTGATTCTCAGCTATTGAAATTCACATATGCTACTAAAGTATGAGGCATCAAATTTAGATGGACTGTCTTAGTTCCCCAGTCTTCTAGTACTCTTCTCCCAATCACCTTGTATCTGATTCATGTGTATGTGTGTGTGTGGTGTATATGTATGTGTGTATGGGTATACACACACATATGCGTTGTTGTTTAGTCTTAAAATCAAGTCCAATTTTTTGTGACCCCAACTGGGATTTTCTTGGCAAAGATACTGGAGTGGTTTGCCATTTTCTCCTTTAGCTTCTTTTATAGATGAGGAAGCAACAGGGTTGTTTCACACAGCTCGGGAGTGTCTGCAGCCAGATTTGAAATCAGGCCCTGCTGATTCCAAGGCCCAGCACTCTATCTACTGCACTACCTAGCTGGCCTAAACTGCTTTTAGTTGTGAACAATTTTAACAATGTCTTTAACTTCCTAAATAATTATTTTCAATAATACTAAATACGGCACTGAAAGGTGTGTATATATACATATATGTATGTATGTATGGACATATGTATGGATTATAAATCTATCTACATAGTACTATATGTATGTATTTATATAAATAGTGTAAAGACAAACTTCAGCCTACATTCTATTCAAAACAAAGTCAGTCTGATTAGAGGGATCCAATTAATAAAGAACTTAAATATTTTTTGCAGTGTGCAATTGAAACTGTACACAAGTACCAAAGAGAATTAAGTCCATATTCAGCATCATGTGAAATTAACTGGGAAGACTTCCTGGAAGAAATTAACTTTGCATTGGGAAATAGGCTGGAGAACTAGAAGAGTGTATCAGGTCATTGAGAAGAATATGCTTTGAAAAAAAGCTTCTGTAACGTTTCATTGGTCTAAACTGCTTTTTTGTTGTTGTTCATTCCATCATGTCTGACTCTTTGTGACCCCATTTGGGGTTTTCTTGGCAAAGGTACTGGAGCTGTTTGCCATTTCCTTCTCCAGCTCATTTTACAGATGGGGAAAGTGAGGTAAACAGGTTAAGTGAGGTGCTCAGGTTCACACAGCTATTAAGTGTCTGAGGTTGAATTTGAGCTCAGGTTTTCCTGAATTCAAAATCAGCACTATCCACTGTACCACCTAACTGCCCCAAACTGCTTTTAGTTATGAACAATTTTAATAATTTCTTTAACTTTCTAAATAATTTTTGTTCAGTTTTTTAAAATAATACTAACTGGAACAATGAAAAGTATACTGACAGAGTAGACAGAGAGCTTGCCATAGAGTCAAGACAACTTGATTTCACTTCCCACCCTTAACACTTACTGTCTGAATGACCCTGTTCAAGGCACTTTATCTTTCAATATCCCAGACATTCCCTCCAAGACTCTAAGCTGCAGAGAAAGAAGTTAATTGGTGCTGGTAGAAGAAATTCCACCTTGGTTAATTCTGTTCACTGGTAAAATTGTTATCCCATTAAATGATAATAATTCACATTTACACAGCATGTTAAATTTTAGAAGATTTTGTCCCTACTCCATCCTGTGAGATAGATAGTGGTACAAGGATTATGATGCCTCTTTTATATCTCAGGAGACTGAAGCTCAGAAGGCATCATATGACCTGTCACTGATCTAGTAATTGTTGGAGCCAGGATTTTAACATTCGTGTCTTCTGATTACAGCTCCAACACTCCCACTCTACCATGTTTCCTCAATATCACAGAAGTTGTTCTCCCACCATACAGTATCTAAACTGTAATGTGTTGAATATTGCGCTGACATACAGAAAACCTAGATTCTGAAAGTCACCATTTGACTGTTAGTAAGTCATTTTCTTGCTTTGGACCTTAAATGCTAGTTCAGCTTTCCTAGCTGCAAAATCAAGATTCTAATGATCTTAGTCAAGCCTCCTGAAAATTTAAGCTTATTAAAATAGAATTCTGGCCTAAATATCAGCTTAAGGATAGACTTAATATTGACTTTAGATGTCTAAATATCCAGTAAAAGACAAAAGCACAAAGAATGAAACATGTAGCTAAAACAGAAAGTAGAAATGCAAGTATTCCATTCCAGGAGCCAGACTCAACAGGATTAGGGTTAGTTGAAAAGGATACTTTATAATTAGAGCAGTTAAAGCATGGAAAGAGTTGCCTCAGGAGATAGAAATTTCCGCATCACTAAAAGTGTTTGAGCAGAGGCTGGGCTTGTTAGGGATTTTATAGAGAGGAATCATGCTTCAGGTTGGACTACTCAGCATTTAAGATTCCTTTCAAATATAAGAATATATGGTTCTGTGACACATACATGTAATTACATATGAGATGGTAGTCTTTCACATTAACAGAAAACAGTAGTGCAGCCTTGATTAGAAGAATAAGCTTCCTTCAGGTGGTCAGCTTTTCAAGTTATGTCCTTGGGACCTGTCCTTGGGAACAGATAGGATATAAAATGTAATTAAATAAAAATGTTGATTATCATTTAGTTAATAAATAATGTCAAGCAGGCATATTTTATGAGCACAGAAAAGATTAATTCAGCCCCTATTTTATTTAAAGATCTTCTCTTATTTCTGTGATATTACTCTTCATGATACATAAAAGTTCAAGCAGCACTGCCATGATCACCATTTTCTTCTTCCTTTTCCTCAAGATTCCTCATCCAATTTCCACACCAGCCATCTATTATAAAGAAAAATCTTGGATCTCAGCATATAAGGAGAGACAAATTTTCTAAAAGTAAAAATTCACTATATTAAGAAGCAAATTTTGCTTTCCAATTTTAGGACCAAACTCTCTTTTTTCAATTTGTTTGGAAAATAACAGTTACACCAGTGGAACACAAGCTCTGGCAGACCCACCAGCACTGGAAAAGTTTCCAGTGCTGGACCTTTGGTTGTGGTTGTTGTCTGATGACCAGCCCAACTTAGTTCATAGAGATTCATCTCCAAGTTAGTTATGAGATGATAAGGTTTTTGCCTCAACATCTCTCAGAGATCATCTTACTAAAGTGCAGAAGGGAAACAATTGTGTCCATGGAAAGAATATTCACACCTACAAAACATATCCTTGGGGTATAGAAGCATAGAATAAATCATTTAAAATATTGATATTTTGCTTAGTGGTAACCAAGGGAGATGGGGAAAGGATTAATATTAGTCAGATTTAAAGGGTGAGATTCTCTTTGGAATAATTTAATAAAGAATAATAAAAAAAAGAATAATAGAAGATAAGTTTAACATTCTAACTTGAGATGTAAAGGGCAAAGGAATAGAAGTATTTATCAATGAGTGATAGACTAGTTAGAATTCTTTTAAAATAAAAGAACATTTGTAACTATGAAGTGTTACTAATAGTAAAATATTTTTTGTGCAAGCATCTGAAATAAAAGCTAAGTCTTTTACCATTTTTTATGTACTTTACAAAAAAAATCATTTATTGACCATTTTCTCTCTGAGGCACAGGGATATAAAGTGACTTAACCCAGGTCATGGAGATAAGAAGAAGTAGAACTGGAATTTAAACTCTGATTGTCTGATTTCAAACATTGTGCTCTTTCCATCATACTGCTGTCTCTTCCTTCAACATAGAAAGGGTGACAATTTAAGCACTTGAAAACAAGTGGAAAAACAATGTCTTAGATGAACGTAATGTAGTCAGCAAATTGTGCCATCAATAAATCTTGTCAGTCTTCATAGCTTCTGCCACTGTATTCCCTACCACCTCACCCCCTGCCTCCTAGTAATAGAGTACTACACTATTGTCAGAGTAGACTCATCTCAAGTGAGTTTAGTATTCTTATACATATAAGCCATCATTCTGTTTTAAAATATGATTTTAAAAAGATTCAATAATTTAGGTCCTTAAATTATCTTGTTTTGCTAGCTAAAATATTTTATTTACTTCTAAAAAAATTTTCATTAGAGTTTACAGTTTTCTCTTTTCTTGGACTACAAAGAATAAATAGAATAAGTGTGAATGTCAAGTCAACAAACATTTATCGAACTCCTATTCTGTGCCAGACATTATGTTAAAAACGTAGTGTGTGAAGGAGAATAAGGTGTTAGAAGACTGGAAAGGTAGGAAGGGGTCAGATTATAAAGAGATGTAAATGCCAAAGGACTCTGTATTTAATCCTAGAGATAATAGGGAGCTACTGGACCTCAGTGTGTAACAGGGTGACATTATCAAACCTACACTTCAGAAAAATTACCTGTGCAGCTGATTAGAGAATGTTGCAGACAGAGTGAGACTTGAGGCAAGGAGACAGTCCAATTAGAAGGCTATTGTAGTAGTCCATTCAGGAGTTAATGAAGACCTCAGTAGGGTTCTGGTTGTGTAAATGGAAAGAAGGGGACATAGAGGGGAGATATAATGAAATGACACATAACTAATAGTCACTTTTCAAAGTTTTTTCTTTATTAGGAGTCAAAGGGAAACTAAAGAGTATTGCATGTGATAATCTTGGCACCTTCTTTTAAAATGCAAAGTCTGGCTTGTATAAAAAAAGTTTCAAATCTTTTTTTTAAATAATGGAAACTGGAAAATAGAGGTTATTTGGAGTTTAGATGGTTGTTTATCCATTTGTAAAGTTGAAAGGAAGTGAGTAGATGATGTTGCTGTCACTTTACCTAAAATGTATTCACTTGTCACTTTTTGACATTGAACACAAGCAGACAAAAGGGAATAAAATGTCTGTCATCATAAATGTCTGTACTGTGTATGGTTGTACTATTTTTCACTTGTGCAATTTGCATGCCCCATACCTGCTGCACATTCACTGCCACCACTCCATCATCCTCTCACATACATCTATCTTTGGGTTTATATGCAATAGGCACAATATGTATTCTTTATCATGTGAAAAATATCATAGCTATTATCTTGTATTCTCTTCTATTGGTATTTAATATAAAAAGTAAAAAATGAATGTATTTTAGATGAAATAACAAAATTGCCTACTTGCTTATTTAATAATTGAATAAATATAAATCTCTAAACTCTGGCCCACCTCTATATTCCTTTCTTCAGTATTTTAAAAGATTCCAGAATTCTAATACAAAACAGGACACATGTACACACATATATTTGATATGTACTAGTAATTCTGTGAGTGTAGAGAACTGAAACTCCCTCCAAGGATGCAGATTGGCAAGTCTTCTGAAAATTATAGTTTTATTAATATATGTATATTTTAATTTATTTTTAGTTTTCAACATTCACTGCTATAAGATTTGGAGTTCTAGATTTTCTTTTTCTTTTAAATTTATTTATTTAACTTTTAACATTCATTTTCACAAGATTTTGGGTTCCAAATTTTCTTCCCATTTGTCCCCTCCTCCCACCCCAAAACACCAAGCATTCTGATTGCCCCTATCACCAATCTGCCCTCTCTTCTGTCATCCCTCTCTGCCCTTGTCCCCATCTTCTCTTTTGTCCTGTAGGGCCAGATAACTTTCTATACCCCATTACCTGTATTTCTTATTTCCTAGTAGCAAGAACAGTACTCGACAGTTGTTCCCAAAACTTTGAGTTCCAACTTCTCTTCATCCCTCCCTCCCTACCCATTCCCTTTGGAAGGCAAGCAATTCAGTATAGGCCATATCTGTGTAGTTTTGCAAATGACTTCCATAATAGTCATGTTGTGTAAGATTAACTGTATTTCCCTCCATCCTATCCTGGCCCCCATTGCTTCTATTCTCTCTTTTGATCCTGTCCCTCCCCAAGAGTGTTGACTTCAAATTGCTCCCTCCTCCCACTGCCCTCCCTTCCATCATCCCCCCCCACCCTGCTTACCCCCTTATCCCCCACTTTCCTGTATTGCAAGATAGGTTTTCATACCAAAATGAGTGTGCGTTTTATTCCTTCCTTTAGTCGAATGTGATAAGAGTAAACCATGTTTTTCGCTCACCTCCCCTCTTTTTCCCTCCACTAAAAAGTCTTTTGCCTATCTCTTTTATGAGAGATAATTTGCCCCATTCCATTTCTCCCTTTCTCCTCCCAATATATTTCTCTCTCACTGCTTAATTTCATTTTTTTAAGATATGATCCCATCCTATTCCATTCACTCTGTGCTCTCTGTCTCTGTGTGTGTGCGCGTGTGTGTGTGTGTGTGTGTGTGTGTGTGTATAATCCCACCAACTACCCAGATACTGAAAAGTTTGAAGAGTTAAAAATATTGTCTTTCCATGTAGGAATGTAAAGGTTCAACTTTAGTAAGTCCCTTATGGCTTCTCTTTGCTGTTTACCTTTTCATGCTTCTCTTCATTCTTGTGTTTGAAAGTCAAATTTTCTTTTCAGCTCTGGTCTTTTCATCAAGAATGCTTGAAAGACCTTGATTTCATTGAAATACCATTATCTTCCATTTTTTCATTCTTTTGGTTTTGTTTTGTGATTTCTTGGTTTCTCATAAAGTCATTAGCCTCTATCTGTTCCATTCTAATTTTGAAAGAACTATTTTCGTCAGTGAGCTTTTGAACCTCCTTTTCCATTTGGCTAATTCTGCTTTTTAAAGCATTCTTCTCCTCATTGGCTTTTTTAACCTCTTTTGCCAATTGAGTTAGCCTATTTTTCAAGGTGTTCTTTTCTTCAGCATTTTTTTCAGTCCCCTTTAGCAAGGTGTTGACCTGCTTTTCATGCTTTGCTTGCATGTCTCTCATTACTCTTCCCAGTTTTTCTTCCACCTCTCTAACTTGATTTTCAAAATCCTTTTTGAGCTCTTCCATGGCCTGAGCCCATTGAATATCTATTCTGGATGTTTGGGATACAGAAGCCTTGACTTCTATGTCTTTCCCTGATGGTAAGCATTGTTCCTCCTCATCTGAAAGGATGGGAGGAGATATCTGTTCACCAAGAAAGTAACCTTCTATGGTCTTATTTTTTTCCTTTTTCTGGGCATTTTCCCAGCCAGTGGCTTGACTTCTGAGTGTCCTCTCCACCCCCACCATGCCTCCAGATCTGCTCAGCTAGCGCTTAGGGTCTGAGATTCAAATGCTGCTTCCCAGCCTCAGGGCTTTGGGTAGGAGCGGGGCTGCTATTCAGTGTGAAATTAAGTTCAGCTGCTCAGGTGGAGGCAGGGCCATCTCACAAGGCTCAGTTTCCTCAGGGGGTTTACGCTGAGACCTTGAACAATGGATCCGAGGTCCTGCCTGCTTGGGGAGGCCTTGTCTGCAGCTGCCTCCACTGCTGCCTCCACTGCTGCCTCCCGAGGGGGCCTGAGTTATAGGGACACCCCACTCCCCTCTCGGGGAACCAAAAAGACTCTTTTACTGACCTTTGCACCTGTGGGTAGAGGGACCTGCGTGGCTGCTGGAGATTCTGTCCCTGGAGCCTGCTCAGATCTGCTCCTCTCAGTGCCCTGTGGCCAAGGCAGGGCTGGGCTCTGCTCTGGGTCCAGGGCAGGACAGACCTTTTGCGTTGGTTTTTCAGGTCTCTCTGGAACAGAAACCTCCTCCACTCTGTTGTTCTGTGGCTTCTGCTGCTCCAGAATTTGTTGGGAGTTCTTCTTTATAGGTATTTTATGGGCTGTGGGTTTGGAGCTAGCATATGTGTATCTTTCTACTCTGCCATCTTGGCTCCTCCCTCCAAGTTCTAGATTTTCTTTCCTTCACTCCACTCACCCTCCCCAAGATGGCATGCAGTCTGATATAGGCTGTGCATGTACAATTATATTAAACATATTTCCACATTAGTTGTATTGTAGAGAAGAATTAGAACCAAAAGGGGAAACCATGAGAAAAAAGAAACCAAAAAGAGAGAAGGGGACAAAAAAAAATAGTCTACTTCAACCTGCATTCAGACTCCATAGTTCTTTCTCTGGATGTGGATAGCATTTTCCATCATGAGCCTTTTGGAATTGTCTTAGATCCTTGCATTGTTGAGAAGAACTAAATCTATCAAATTTGGTCATCACACAATGTTACTCTTGTGTACAATGTTCTCCTGATTCTAGTCACTTCAATCAGTATCAATTCATGCAAGTTTTTCCAGGTTTTCCTGAAATCTGCCTGTTCATCATTTCTTATGAAACAATAGTATTCCATTACATTCATATACCACAACTTGTTCAGCTATTCCCCAGTTGATAGGCATCCCCTTGATTTCTAATTCTTGGCTACCACAAAAAGAGCCGCTATAAATATTTTTGTACATATGGGTCGTTTTCCTATTTTTATGATCTCTTTAGGATACAGACCTAGTAGTGCTATTGCAGGATCAAAGGGTATGCAGTTTTATAGCCCTTTGAGCATACTTCCAAATTGCTCTCCACAATGGTTAGGTCGGTTTACAGCTGTACCAACAATGCATTAGTGTTCAAATTTTCCCACATCTTCTCTAGCATTTATAATTTCACTGTTTTGTAATGCTAGTCAATCTGATAAGTGTCATGTGGTACCTCAGAGTTGTTTTAATTTACATTTCTCTAATCAAAAATGATTTAGAACATTTTTTCATAGACAGCTTTAATTTCTTCATCTGAAAATTCCCCATTCATATCCTTCAACCATTTATCAATTGGGAAATGACTTGTATTTTTGTAAATTTGACTCATTTCTCTGTATAGTTTAGAAATGAAGCCTTTATCAGAGACACTGACTGTAAAAAAATTGTTTCCCAGCTTTCTGCTTCCCTTCTAATCTTGTTTGCATTGGCTTTGTTCATGCAAAACTTTTAATTTAATGTAATCAAAATTATCCATTTTGCATTTCATGACATTATGTCTTGTTTGGTCAAAAATTCTGATGTTCTCTTGACAGGTAAACTATTCCTTGGTCTCCTAACTTGTATATAGTATCATCCTTTATAACCAAATCATTTACCCTTGAAAATTATAATTTTAAATAGTTTCTTTGGCCACTGACAAATTAATTTCAATTCAGTAAGCATACTATGCATGGGCATACAAAGATCTCCTCCCAACCCCCCCTCCCCCAAAGAAAGGTCCTAACTTTCAAAGAGTTCATATTGTATTTGAGGGGGGGGGGGGGAATACACACACACACACACGGAAAAATAAAATAGATAGATAGATAGATAGATAGATAGATAGATAGATAGATAGATAGATAGATAGAAAAAAATAGTAATGAGAGGAGCAGAGTATTAACAATGATGGTAAGGTATCAAGAAAGGCTTCATCTACGTTGCTCTTGGGCACAAGAGCTAGTAATTCTTAGAAGATAGAGGGCATTTGAGGGATTGGGGACAGCATGTGCAAAAACATGGAAATGGAAAATAGAATGTCATGTTGAAAGAAAACCAGATAGTCCAATTTGACTGTCATGTAGAGTACATGACAAGGAAGAATATGTAATCAGCTAGGAAGGGTAGAATGAAGCCACATTGTGAAAGGCTTTAAGTGCCAAACACAGATGTTTGCATTTTATCCTAAAGAATTTAAGATGTAAGGATTTAGAGCTGAAAGGCAATAAGGTGCCCTGGGGCTCTTGCTCAGAGGAGTGACTTTATCAGATCTGTGCTTTGAAAATATCAACTTGGCAACTGAAAAGATAGCATGGAAAGGGGAGAAAATGAAGACTGGAAGACCAATGAGGAAGCTTTTGTAGCTTGTAGAAGCTCATCATGCAGATAAAAGGGGATAATAATGTGGAGTAGGATCAATAAGACTTAGCAAGCTGACTGGAAAAGGGGTTCTCATGAGTGAAGACTGTGGGATGATGCCCAATTTGCAGGTCTGGGTGACTCAAAGGACAGTGATGCCCTCAAAATAAATAGGGAGTTTGAGAAGTTTGAGGGAAAGATGATTAGGTCTCTTTTGGGTATGTCATATTTAAAATGTCAGTGAGACTTGCCCATAGTTACCCATTTAATGATGCATTATATACATGATCACATATATAGTATATGTAAGAAGCAACACCTCCTGACTCAGAGGTTAGTCTTCTAATGATACCTATGTGGTTACACTGCCTACTTCTTCTTACTGTCATTCTCATATTCTCTCTCTCTATCTCTCTCTGACTCTCCATCTCCCCCTTCTCTCTTTCCCTTTTCTTCTCTCCCTCTCTACTCTTCCCTCTTCTCTCTCTCTCCCTCTTTTTCCCCCTTCTTTCTAGTTATATTTATATATATGAATATGTATTATATTTCTAAATATAAAATTATCATATATTTATTATATTTGTGTTTGAAAATACCTTTAAATATGTTCACAGATTTATGTAGATATATATATATGTGTGTGTATGTTGTAATGCTGCATAATAACACCACAATTTTAACAGTTATTTCAGATATGGTTGTAGTAATTTTTTATTGTCTTGCTTAGTAGTTTCACTATAATTCATAACATTGTTTTGATGGTAAAATGCACCAAGTTCTGAATGATTTATAAATGAACTTTTAAAAAGTAATCCATTTGTGAAATGGGGACTGCCTATATTCATATACTATATATAATTTTCCTTGATTGAAGGAGGAACATTTTTTATTATTTAATCCTAAATCCGTGCATTTATAGGCTTTGGGAAATTTAGAAAGAGATCTCAGTGGTCATCAATCCAACACTTCAACTTGAAAGTTTGGTTTGTTTTTTTAATAGAAAATCGAAGTAATAAAAAAAAATACAGCTCTTTTTAAAAAAAAAAATCACCTTAATGTGGTTACCTAGGAAGTTTGTAATTGATATTTTGCATGTCATATGTAATTCATTCAATGGAGCCATGATCCCATCAAAGTAAGACTTTACTCTGAAAGAACAGATCACAACTTATCCTCATTTTCTCATCCAATGTGACTCTTATTGTGTATATCCTTAAATACATATACAGAAATGTTTCTAAGGCCTTTGATATTGTAGTACTAGATGATTATCCATTTGTTATCATTTGCATTCTCTGCATAGACGTGTCCAGCTTCTCTGCTCTTCTTAGAGCTTCTGCATAATGCCTTTTCCATTCATGGTTGCATGGCATTGCTGGTATTGTCATGTAACCTATTTACACTTACTATGGATCTTTCCACTCTGCCTATGAGTAAACCATTATTTTTATTCTTCAAAGATTGTGTTGTGCTATTATTTACTTTTGTTAAAACTCTTGCACTGTTCTCTTTTGACTTCTGGCATTGTTTGTTTGTAAACTGATTATTTCAGCAAAGAAAAATTAAGGAACAAAAATACCCAGTTTTTGTTTGGAACTTCAGGATCTAAACAAACCTCTGCTGAGAGCCTATGTCATACATTCCAATGGTGTGTCAAGGCTCTGTTTATACTAGCTGTTAACATGAACCCTAGGTTAGACTCTAATTTTATGTTGTTTTGTTTTAAAATTACTTCATTTAGAGGGGAGAGTCCTGATTTTTAAAAAGATGGTTGATTTTAGGAGTTAGAAATTAATGGATAATCAAAATAAAATTTTAACCCTATTTCAAGTGGCATCCTGAACCTAAGACAAGGAATTCAAAAAGTCACTCTTTCAGAACTTTTCAGTTAGTTGAGATCAGGACTCCACTACTTCTGAATTCTAATCTGGACCTTAAGGTAAATCATGCTGTGAGCCAGAACATCTTGAAAGTGTCTTTATTTTTCTAAATCTTAAAAATTAAATTTTATAATTTTGACACTAAACATATTGACCAGAAAAGAAAATGTTTTTTATGTGTTTCAAGCAGATCAGTTCTACTGTTTTCTTTACTCTTTTTAGTTCTCTGAAACTATATTTTTCTTAGGAATATTCATTTATATTAAGAAGTTTACTTTCTATATTATTTTTATAGCTTAAAATTGAGCAATAGGAAAAGGAAATTTTTGAAATATTAATTTATTTAAGAATTTTTCTTATTTACTTGGCTCAAAAAATGGTTTTGCCAGAAAATGGAAGTATTCATGTGAGGCTGTAGGAGTCCAAAAATTTTCGGTTCTGAAAGTTCAGAGAAGCCTTATCTTACTTCCACTTGAAAATGTTTCCCATCTACATAGACTTAGTATTACTGCTGCTGTTCTTAGCATAAAGGCCAAGTGTGCAAGATGCCATCTTTCTAATCAATTTTAGGTTAAGAAATTGCATATTAATAGGCATTTTAACCCGAGTTATACTTTACCAAAAATTCTATATATTGCTCATGTTTTGACTATATATTTACTTCATCAGTACTTTATTTCTTTCTTTTGTAGAGAAGGAAGGTGAATTCTATGCTTTTTCTCAGACATTTTTGTAGACAAGTAGATAGAGATGCTCAGTATAATACGATGATAGTTTAGCCAATGTCTCTTTATCAATAATTAATGAAAACAATAGCTATTAATCTCTTTATATGTAAGAATACTATATCCTATAATGTTTACAAAACTTAGACCAATTTTTGTTATCAGTGTTCATTTTAGCAGGGTGAAGAAATAGCACTTTTTGCCTCTATATTCAGATATCTTATTGCCTCAAAAGTTATTTTGTCATGCCTTCAGTTCTGACTCAATTCAGCTCAACAAACATATGCTCAGAAATGAAGTGCATAGGAGTTAGAGCTGGAAGGGATCTTAAAATAGTAATAAGGCCTCTAAGAGTTTCCAAGATCATCTAGTCCACCTGCTTTGTTTTATAGATGAAGAAAGAGTTCAGACAAGGGAAATGACTTAGAGGTAGGATGCTACAGAGGAAAGAGCAACACCTGTAATGACCTGGGTTCAAATACACTGCTGACATTTATTCCTTGTGTGACCTTACTCAAGTCTCTCGGACATAAAGACTATCCCTATACCTCCAAAGGAATTTGTGGAATTTGCCTTAGATTGGTTGGTTGGTTGTTGTTCTTCATTCCTTAAGGAGGACCAAATTGACATCACTATGTTAAAGTCAAGGTACAGTGTGTCTGACTGTGGCTTATCAGGCCAATATGAGTCCAGAATACTTTACAACAGGTCAGACACAAATTATCCATATGAACATTTGGTGGGGAGATGTCTCTAAATTTGCACATTTCATGTTTCTGTTGTGCTACTGCAATTCCATTTCACTCGTAGAGCACAGTGCCTTCTTTGATGTGGGCATGGCATGCTGGATGGTCCCATGCCAGCATCTCCCAGCAATCAATTCCAAAGCTCTTCAGAGAGACCTTGAGAGTGTCCATGTATTGCTTCTTCTGAACACCATCTGAGTTCTCTGATCAGGTTAGATTAGTTGACTTTTAGGATCCCTTTTGACTCTAGAACTAAATTTCTTTGTCTTACCTAAGGTAATAGAAGTAAGTGCCAGAACTTAGATTTTAGCCCATATTCTCCAACTCCAATCTGGTATTCTTCCCCCAACAGTAAGTTGCTTCTCTCCTTGCAGAGTATTTGGTGTTTCCATTCAGATTGGGACTGCACCTTCTATTACTGGTGTGACCTTCACTCAATCACTTGATTTTCTTGGACTTCTTTTTATTCATGTACATTGAGAGAGTTTGTTCAGCTGACCTCTAACTTCCCTTTTAACTGTAAATCTTTGATCTCATAATATCACCCTTGAAGAATCTGTCATCAAATGTGAGAAGGTTTTAATACATGTAAGCAAATAATTAGGGGTATAAGGTAGAATGGAATAAATACAAAGGAGGTTTGCTATGAGAAATTTGATAAGGAAGAGATCTCTTCCTTCTAGGCAATCACAGAAAACTTGAACTAAGACATAGCAAAAGGAGAGTAAAAAAAAGGAAAGAAAACAATGAGGAGTCCATTTTAAATGGAACATATGCATGGGAGTAGTGAAAGGTTAGAAAATGACTGGAGTTAGACTATTCAGGACTTACATGCCAGTGCAAGAAATCAGTAGTTTATTTAGTTGGCATTAGAGAGCTATAGGAGGTTTTTGAGCAGAGGAATGACATGAGTGGTATGATACTCAACAAAAATTCTTTCCAAGAGAGTCTAAAAGAGAAGTGGTGCAGTGAATAGAGTGCTGAGGCTGAAGTCAAGAAAACCTGAATTCAAATCCAACCTCAGACATTTGCTAGTCAGGAAGATCTGAGTTCAAATCTAGACTCAGTCACTTTGTGGACAAGTCACTTAACCCTCAGTTTCCTCAACTGTAAAATGAGGATAATAATAAAACCTTCTTTACAGGGTTGTTGTGATAATCAGATGAAATGATATTTGTAAAGTAAACAATGTCTGGCACATAATTAGTGCTGTATGATAGTTTATTCCCTTACCCCTAAAAGAAGAATTGGGAAAGGAGTAAACTGAATACATTTTAACAAGTTAAAACATTTTTACAATATTGAAGAGGTGTTTGGGGCCTGAATTGGGATGTTGTAATAGGATTAAAACAGAAGTTTTCTTAAAAAGGATGGATTCAAGAGACTGCAAAGTTGACTTGACAGGGCCTTTTATTGATTAGATATGAGGGGTAAGAGATGGACTTTGAGCCTATGCGATATGGTTCTTGGTACATCATCAAGAGAAATAGAAAAATTATAAGGACCGGGGCAAATTTTGAAGGAGAAAGATCAAATCTGTTTTAGACATGCAGAATTTAAGACATTAGTTGAATATCCAGGCAGAAGTGCTGAATAGGCAATGGGCAAGGCCACAGTCCTGGAAAGGGGATGAGATTGGAAGTAGAAATTCAGAAATGATATCCATACAGGTGATAACTAAAGTTGTGGGAGTAGATGAGATCAGTAAGAGAGAATATAGTAAAAATAAAAAAAAAAAAAGAAAGAAAGTAGGGGTGGGAGGGAGTCCAAAGATACATCATTGGAGGAACATTCATATAAAAGAAATGGATGGCATGTGGAAAAATAGAAAGGGAAACAGGAGTGGTGGAAAAGGTAAGAAGGAAAAGAAGAGCACAGTATCATTGAAATGACAGTAATATATCAAGAAGGAGGGGATGGTCCATATTGTTAGCTATTTTGGAGAGAAGTCAAATAACAGTACTGAGAAAGGACATTAGATTTAGTGGTAAGAAGCTCCTAAGGAACCTTGGAGAGAGTTGGAAATCCTTATTACCTCTCACTTAGACTACTACTACTGTGTTGTTGTTCAGTTGTTTTCAGTTATATCCAACACTATGTGACCACATTTGGGGTTTTCTTGGGAAAGAGAGTGGAGTGGTTTGCCATTTCCTTCTCCAGTTTATTTTACAGATGAGGAAACTAAGGCAAACAAGGTTAAGTGATTTGTCCAGGGTCACACAGCTACTAAGTGTCTAAGGCCAGGAAATATCTTCCTGACTCCAGACCTGGCATTCTGTGCACTGTGCCACTTAGCTGTCATGGACTACTATAACCTCTTAACTGGTCTCATTCTAATGTCTCTCTCTTAGAGATGTCAAATTGATATCAAATAATCATCCTAATTCAAAGATCTAGTACTGTGGGGATATACCCCAGTGGACTCTAGAGTCAAAGCACCTGGGTTCAAATCTCACCTCTGACACATAATACCTGAATAATCTTGGGCACATTACTTAACCTCCATAAATCAGTTTCCTCATATATAAAGGGAGGGACTTGAGCCAGAAGGCCTCTGAGATTCCTTCTACCTCCAAATAGATGGTCCTGTATAATCACATCACTCCCCTGTTAAAGAACTTCAGTGGTTTTCAGTTGCCTTACTATGCAAATGACTTGCTTATTAACTTTTGAATGTAAGGAACTCCACATTCTGACTCATTGTTCTTCAGTCATTTTTCAGTGTGTCTGACCCTTTGTGACCCCATTTGGGGTTTTCTTGACAAAAATACTGGAGTGGTTTGCTATTTTTCTTCAAGTCGGACTCTAATAACCTTTTTTCTCTTTTTTTCTCCCTTTTTTCCCATTGTTGTTCCCTTCTAACAGTCTTCTCACCCTTCAGTGTCTAGTTTTATCCGTTTATACCATGCTGTACTACTATCTCAGTAAAATCAACTAGTCCAATAACTTCATTTTGTAGATAAGGTTGATGACAAAGCATTTATTAACCACTTGTTATGTGCCAAGCTCTCAGGATAAAAATAAAAGAAATATAGCCTCTCCCCTCAAGAGCTTGAACTCTGAGGAAAACCATATCTAAAGATGAGAAGAGTGGCCTTCAAAGAGGTGAACTGAATTATTGAGGCACGTACAAGAAAGTGATAATGCTGGGATTAGAATTCAGGTCTCCTTTCTCCCACTCTAAAACCTTTTGTAATAAAGAAGAGGAAAAAGATTAAAGGCCAGGAAAAGAAACATTTCTCAGTGACTGTCACTGCCAGCACCAATGTTTTCCCTTTCTTCTACCAAACTTTTACTGTCTCTTGCAGTTTGTTTAAGAATATGTTCCTCTGTCATGAGAATGAGTTGTCAAAGTGAAACGCTGAAAATTCCCTCTTGTGTCATATGCTGGGACCCATGCCTGACTTTTTTACTTAAAGATACTGCAGAATCACATCTGTTTATTGTTACAGCAAGGACAGGGTCCCAGAGACAGTTATTGCTGTGGGCTAAATGACATTAAGCTGAGGTCTGGAACTAAGAAAGAGATACCATTTAGATAAGATGTGGTCTCTGCTTTCATGGAGCTTACATTGGCAATGAAAGCAGCAGCGAACATTAATGTACTGCTTTAATGGTTACAGCGTGTTTTACCATATATACGAAGTGCCTAAGTGCGGAAGAAAAGGGTGAGCACAGTTTGAAACACCAGAGGGAGAAAGAGACTTTTTGAGTGATTAGTTGAGGTTTCTTTGCAAAGGAAACATTGGAGGGATTTTGTTCAAGGAGCTTTAAAAAATGAATAGGCATTCCACAGGTAGGGAAAAGGAAAAAAGAAAGAACATCCCTGGCATAGGGAATGGTGTGAGCAAAAGTTCGGTAATGAGAAAGTACATAGCACTTGCATTGGGATCATCAAACTTGCTAAGCTGGAAGGTCTCTAGGAGAAGAGTGACATGACCTGATCCACATCTAAAGAAGACAAATTTAGCAGTGGTATAAACAAGAAGGTAAGAGCACAAATATCTTTTCAGAAGCTTTTGAATTTGTCTAGCCAGCTAGCTAGCGATATGGGCATATACAACAGTAGTGGCAAGAGGAATCAAAGGATGACTAGATATGAGCAGGAAACTGATGAAGTGAGAAGTCGGTGAGAGGTGAACCAAACTTCAGACATTAAAATAGAGTGCTTCTTTCCCTCTTATCTCTGCAGCCTCTCCAGTTACTAATGCCAGTTACTGGATTACTATTTAGATTTTTTTAGGCAAACCATCCCCAATTGCTACAACTTTTTTAATAGGATCTATTTGTCCTCCTTTTAATGCATCCAGGAAGTTGACCATGTTAATTGTCTTGATTCTTGTCCTTCTTGACCTTCCTACCATCTGCTCTTTTTGGGGGGTATATAAGAAGTGCATTTTTAGTAAGTCATCTTTCTCTGATTTTTTTTGCTTCTAAGGATGAAGAAAGAGAAAACATAGCAAAGCAAAACAATTCTGAGTACAGTTTAGTACCAAGAATATAGGATTGACAAAATTCCATGCAGAAGTTTGTTTTATAATGTCCCTTGGTATCCCATTCTCCAATTCTTTTTTTTTCCCCATTATACTCTCCCTGTTGAGTTCAACCTCTGATTTGTACTGGCTTGTGATGCTGGGTGACTTATTAGGTAAAATGGAAGAACCATTGCTGATTTTCATTGGTAGAGGCAATTCCCTCAACAGGAACTCCTTACAACTATGAAATCACAGACCTTACCAAAAAACAAATTAAAATTATACTTAATAGTTCCTTGAACCTCATATAGTTTGCCTTCATAAAACATAAATGGTAAAGTTAAGACTCAATATGTTAGAGTTTCAGAGATGGAAAGATCTAGAGGAGCTTCAGCTCATTTTCTGCCTTTCAATGTGATTGTTGAAAATAAGTGGACTAGAAATGAGCAAACATAGATTCTAGTCTTGCCCTGACTTTAATACAGTTGCATGACTTTGGGCAAGTCATTTACCTTTCTGTGACTCCATTTCCTCATCTGCATAATTAGGGAGAGGGAGCTTAATGACCTAAGGTCATTTCCAATTCCGAAAGTCTTTGATTCTTAATTCTTCCATTCCTATTCTCTTGAATCTTGAATTTCATTGTCTTGGAATACTGTTTTAACAGTATTTAATAATGTCTTAACCTCCATATTAGATTATAAACTCTTGATCTAAAGGTCAAGAACGGTGTCTTATTCCACCTTTTTATTCCCAGGGCCTAAAATAATACTTTACAGATATAGTAGGTACTTAATGTTTATTAAAGTTAATGTATAATCATTAGTTAATGTGGTGTTTATATGTAAAATATTAAACCATTAGTTAAAAAATATGCAAAGCTAAATGCATAATAGAAGTTTAGCCAATGACTTTGTTCCTACTTCCTTAGATACTCAGATTTTAAAGAGTTTACCACACACACACACACACACACACACACATTTAGTTGAACACACTGCATTTGAAATATAATTTTTAAGGCCAGTTTAGACATGATGCATCATTGCTCCTTAATACTGTCCCATTATACTAAAAAAAAAAAAAATCATGAAAATGTATTTTTGCTTTGATGGTACTCTTAGCTTTCAAATAAATGTCTTAAAATGAATCCTAAGGATAGGTTTTTTCTTCTCCACTAAATTTTCTTATGTCCCTCTTGCATTCTCAGCACTAGATCCTACTGAGAATTTCAATGCTTTGGTATAATATTATCACTTTTTCTATCCCTCTCAAAAGGAAGAGAATTTAAATTCAGCATTTATTTTTTCCAAAAATCTTGTTGTGGCCATTGCATTTAAAAAATCACAGACATGAAGATCATCATATCTTGGTACAGAGGAAGAGGATGTCCTTTGCAGATAACTACTAAATATAGTTCACAACACGATAGGAGGAGCACTGTTTTAAAAATTAACATTGCAAAAATAGGTTGGTATTTGCTAACTTTAGCCTCTCTGAGAGAAAATGTTTATTAAATATAGTTTGAAGTATGTAACATCACTGTTAGAATCTCAAGAAAGGAAAGGTAACAGCCTTCTTTTGAGGTGGCACTGAAGGTTATTTTCTACTTGTTTTCGCATAGTGTAGTGGTAAGAGTTGGATTTGGAATGTCAGGGATGGTATTCCAGTAAAGGCTCTGTCACATACTACCTGTGAGGATTTGAACAAACTAATTCAACTTGTTTTTTCATCTGTGAAATGAGGAGTTTGGGCAAGATGATACTGCAGAATCCAAGGATACTGCAGAATCTAAAAGCCATTGAAAAAACTGTGAACCTGTCCTAGAACCTTGTACTGGAATTGATT